>NC_069504.1:588007790-588371540 GCF_027579735.1 Bombina bombina
TAAATTCCTCTCTGGTCATAAAACAAGTTCAGTTGAGATGCCACCTAAAACTAGAGAAAGAAAGACTAGGACTAGTACTGATAATTTAGTTAATATAACTCCAATAAGTAATGTGTTAGAGCATCAGGGAAAGGAATCCCAGGATATTGTAAAACAAATTTCGGATCTTATGATCCTTCAATTTGAACATCTCAAAGTAGAAATAGTTAATCTTACGTCTGAGGTCAAACAGTTTACCCATAGACTAAAGGAGGCAGAGCAACGTATCTCAGATCTAGAGGATAGTAATGAACAACAGGCAGCAATTATAAGAGAGCAATCAACCCAGAATACAAATATTCAGCTTAAATTGAACGAATTAGAGGATAGAAACAGCCGCAATAATATAAGAATAATTGGTATACCTGAAACCCCTATCTATCATGACCTGATTGATTTTGTCTCTAAGATCCTACCCCAAGCCCTAGGCATGGACCCTAACTTGCTTCCCCTAACAGTAGAGAGAGCACACCGCATAGGCCCCATAAAACATCTATCTGATGGCTTTAGTAAAAGCCGGCCGGTGATTGCAAGATTCCTGAATTTCCAGGATAAACTTAAAATAATGCAGATATACAAAAAAAATCCCTTTTACAATCAATGACAAGAACGTATTTCTTTTTCCAGATTTTTCAACAGAAACCTCCCTACAACGTAAAGAAATAACTCCTCTTTGTTCTAAATTTATTGCTAAAGGTTATAAGGCCATGGTGATATACCCTGCTAAATTTAAACTAATTACTGACTCCGAGACCCTGATTATGAATAATGCTGATGAAGTAAAAGAGTTTGCAAAAAAAAAAATGGAATTATACTATAAAAACATTAATGAATATAAAATATTCAAGATTGTTATTTTTTATGGAAATAGGGGAATTATTTATGTTATGACTTTGGTTTTAAATGTATGGATAGATAAAAATGTTGCTAATTTTTAGGAAAATGTTGTCAACTCCTAGGCCTAGATGTATACTTTTAGTATTTGTGTGTTTTTTTTTCCCTCCCTCCTCATTGTTAGAAACAAAGAGTTAATGAAAGTTTATATAAAAAGAATTATAAGATATGATTAACCTGGCTTCCTGGAATGTAGGGGGCATCACTTCTCCCCAGAAAAGGAAAAAAATACTTGTACAATTACAAAAACATAAAACTGATATTGCCTGTCTACAGGAGACCCACCTAAATGCAGTAGAATTGTCTAAACTTAAATCCGGCTGGGTTGGCGAAGTGATAGGTACACCCTCTATAGATAGGAAAAAGGGAGTAGCTTTCTTATTTCGCAAAAATCTCCCTTATGTAATTAAAGAGGTTGAATCTGATAGGGAAGCACGATACATAATTATCCAACTTACTATAGCAGGCTCTCCTTTAATATTATGTAATCTTTACGGCCCTAATAAAAAAGATAAGAAATTTTGGGAATCATTGCAAACCAAACTAATACCTTTTCTTAACCGTAACCTAATTGTAGTAGGTGACTTTAACCTCACAGATCTCCCTACCCTTGATAGACTTAAACCATCTTTGAATAAAGATAACAAGATCTTCTTAAAAATTTTAAAAACTTATTACACTTAAAAGACATTTGGCGGATACAAAATCCGGATCTAATTAAATTCTCATGTGTCTCGCACGCACACCAAACAATGTCCCGCATTGATTTTTTTTTAACAGATGAAAAATTAATGACATGATATGCATGCTGATATTCAAGAGATTATTATCTCAGATCATGCTATTATTACTTTAAAATTAAAACTTAAGACACCTCAAGAAAGGAGCTTTAACAAATTCTTTTTTCCAAGATACTTAGTGGAAAATGTACAATTTAAATCTATGCTTAAAAGAAAATGGGCAGAATTTCTTCAAATTAATTTAACACCTGGTATTACCACAGAAATAATATGGGAAAGCTTTAAAGCTGTTATAAGGGGAGAAATTAAATCTTATTTAGTTTGGCAAAAACGTAAATACACTAATAGAGATATAGAAGTAGCCAACCACCTCCGTAATACCTATAATTCTTATATAAGTGACCCCTCAAAAAGACTCTGGGAAGCATACCAGACAGTTAAAAAATCTAGAGAAATTTTTTTGAGTCAAAAAATTGCCTATGATGATCTCAAAACCAGATCCTTTTTTTTTTCGCCATAGTGGTAGAGCTGGAAAACATCTAGCAAATTTGACAAAATCTAAAGATAAAAAAAGCACGATAGGAGTGCTAACAACACCAACAAATAGGCTTACTAATAATAAGGATATAATCAACTATATTTCAAATTATTTTAAAGAATTATATACAGAAACAGAAGTAAATATAGAGACTAAAAATGAATTCTGGAAAAGGATACAGGTTCTCATGATAGACAAAGATAAACTTGATGATTTGAATTTGCCAATCTCCAAAAAAGAGGTGCAAGATGCTATCAGAAAAGCTGCTATGAATAAAGCAGCTGGCCCTGACCAGATTCCTATTGAACTCTATAAAATTTTAATAGATGATGTCCCTGATACCTTAGTAGATTTATTTAATCAATATTTCTTAAATAAGAAACCTTGTTCTCGATATTTCTCAGCATCGATAATTACTTTAATTTTAAAGAAGAATAAAAACCCAGAAGACATTACTTCATACAGACCAATATCACTAATAAATAGTGATTATAAATTATTAATGCATATCATAGCTACAAGGTTAAAAACATATATGAATCCACTTATACATAAAGATCAGGTAGGATTTATGCCAGAAAGAAACCTCACTTATAATTTACGTAGATTACAATTAATTCTTAATAATGCTCAGATACAACGTTATAATAAAAAGTCTAAAAATAAAAACTTCTCCGACTCAGCCATTTTTTCAATAGATGCACAAAAGGCATTTGACTCAGTAACTTGGGATCATTTGTTTACAACATTAAATAAGTTTGGAATTGAAGGAGCCTTTTCACAGTTGATTTCTCAAATATATAAAAACTCCACGGCATCAGTTATTATAAATGATATTCTATCAGATTCCTTTCCTCTTCAAAGAGGTTCTAGACAAGGTTGCCCTTTATCCCCCTACCTTTTCAATTTATCACTTGAACCGCTAGCTATTTTGCTTAGAAAAGAGCTAGATGGGATAAAATTAGGTAAAAAAAAGGTAACAACACTTCTTTATGCAGATGACCTATTAGTCTTAACTTCTGATACTAAAAAAAATATTCCTCTTTTGTCACAGTGTTTACAAGAGTTCGGTAGTTTTTCGGGCTACAAGACAAATACACAGAAAACCGAAATTTTTTCGCTCAATAAAAATAATGACTCTCTAAACTCTATACCATTTAAGGAGTCTAAAGGTTCATTTACTTATCTCGGTATTAAATTCTCCATAAATTGGGAAGAATGGTATGACTTGAACTATCCTCCCGTTTTTTAAAAAATTAAGCATGACATGGAAAAATGGGCAAAATTTAAACTATCCCTTATGGGTAAAATTAATTTAATAAAAATGATATTATTTCCGAAACTCTTATACCTCATGCAAAATCTTCCTATTTTTATTAAAAGAAAAGATTTAAAGTTATATAATCAAATGGTGACTAAATTTCTATGGGGTGGAAAAAGAAGAGCCATTTCCTTTAAAAAATTATGTCTTGATAGAATCCATGGGGGCCTGGCTATGCCAGATATAGAAATATATAATCTAATTTGTATTGGTAAAATAGCATTAGATTGGATAACAAGAGTAAATTACTACTCCCCCATAGCAATAGAAGAAAAATTGTGCTTTCCTTATTCTCTGATAGCCTTATTACATTCCTATCCAGATAAATCACCAGCAAAAATAAAACAATTAAAAATAATACACAATGTTATAGTAGCCTGGAAAAAACTAACCAAGCTTGTGGACTTTTTATACTCAGAATATTTACCTTTGGTAGGTAATCCTTGTTTTACACCAGCATTAAACTCTAAGGTATTTACTGATTGGTCAGTGAAAGGGCTTAAAAATGTACACCAGTTGCTGGACCTTAATACAAGAAGTTGTAAAAGTTTTGATAGTTTAAAACAGGAATTTGGTCTAATAAACAATGAATTTCATGCGTATTTACAAGCGCGCCATTATCTACAACAGCTAATCTCTAATAATTCGATTGAAGTAATGCCTGATACTCTAGAATCGCTATTAAATTTATTTAGGGATGGTAAATACGCAATCTCCATGTTTTATAAGACAGTTATGATGTCACTGGGTATAAGAAATTTACATCTCTTAGCGATTAGCTGGCAAACTAATCCAGAAAAAATTAAAGAAAGTTTTAAGGCTCTAGACCTAGCAACAATATCTATCTCATGGAGAGAAACTCATACAAAACTTATTAATAAAGCCTATGTTACCCCGGCCGTAAAGGCTAGATGGTCAGAAATAGGAATTTTCTGTCCCAAATGTAAAAGGCCAAAAACAAACTTATATCATTCATTTTGGGAATGTCCCAAGATCAAAAAATTCTGTTTTAAGGTTAATGCCTGGTTTAATAAGATCAACCTGACTAATATACAAATGTCGGAAGAAACAATCTTCTTTTTATATAAGGTAGGATCTCGGTCTGAGAATGTACTTCAGCTGAATAGTATAATTATTACAGGCAGGTTGTTAATCCTAAAATATTGGAAAACTAATAAAGCCCCCAACCTGAGAGAACTTCAACAAAAACTATATAACCAAGCTATAATGGAACAATTTGATATGTCGATTAACTCTGAAGCCCTTATAAATAGGTTTTTTTTTAAAATGGAAAAACATTATTTCTGACCTACCAGAAGAAAATCAAAGACAGTTTAAGGCACCATTCAGGGGGATTATTTCTTTTTAAATAGCAATTACAAATAATCTATTCTCTTGACAAAAATAAATAATACGAGAAACTGAGGAGGGAGGGGACCTTTTTTTTGTTTTGTTTTGTTTTGTTTTATTTTGTTTTGTTTTGTTCTGTTTGTGCGTGTGTATGTTTTGTGTGGTGGTATAAAAATTAATAAAACAGTCAACAGTATAAGAATTTAACGAGACGAGATTGTAGGATTTGTGCTATGTATTAGTAATATTGTTAAGAGAAAGATTTATGCATTATTATTTTTTTAAACAACACTGTGAGGAGTGAATAGAAAAATTTTATTTTGTTGTAAACCAATGCTACATTATTATCTTTGGTGTTATTGTTTTTGACACTTATGCTGTTGAACTATAAATAAATTAAAAAAAAATAAAAAAAATATCAAAGGCCTTAATGGCAGTAGGTGAGCAATGGAGTGGATCATTCTCTTTACGGGTCATGTTTTTCATAAACTTTCTATAGTAATTGTCGAACCCCAAAAAACGTTGAATAGACCGAAGACCAACTGGGCGAGGCCACTGCAGAACTGCAGACAACTTGGAGATCCATGGAGAACCCTGCAACGTAGATAACATAACCTAGGAAGGTTACTTGAGTCTGATGGAACTCACATTTCTCGAGTTTACAAAACAGGCCGTTCTCACATAGTCTCTGAAGAACCCGTGTAACATCAGAACGATGAGCCTCAAGTGTGAGTGAGTGTATGAGGATGTCGTCTAAATACACCACAACACACTGTTGCAACATATCTCGTAGAACATCATTAATAAATTCCTGGAAAACAGCAGGAGCATTACATAGGCCAAAGGGCATTACAAGATACTCATAATGCCCGCTCCTGGTGTTAAATGCTGTTTTCCATTTGTGGCCCTCCTACAAGATTGTACGCTCTCTCAAATCAAGTTTAGGAAAGACTGTAGCTCCCTTGAGGCAGTCAAAGAGTTCCGTAATGAGCGGAATAGGGTAAGTATTCTTAATGGTAAGACGATTAAGACCCCTATAATGGATGCATGGTCTTAACTCGCCACCCTTTTTCTTCACAAAGAAGAAGCCAGCCCCTGCAGGAGAGCAGGATTTGCAGATGATTCCCCCATGACAGACCATCGGTAACATACTCCTCCATAGCACAATTCTTCACAACAGACAGAGGGTAAACCCGGCCCCGAGGAGGAATGGCTCCGGGTTGCAGGTCTATGGCACAATCGTGAGACCGTTGAGGAGGCAATGTACCGGCACGCACCTTGTCAAAAACGTCTAGGAACTCTCGGTACTCCTCTGGCAATTGAGATACCGAAGAAGTGCACAAGACTTTAAATGGTTTCCGAAGACAAGTGGAAATACATTGCGGAGACCAAGACAAAATTTCAGACCTGCACCAGTTGAGACTGGGATTGTGCTTTTGGAACCAGGGATAACCCAGAATAACTGGAAATTGTGGAGAATTTATCACCTGGAACAGGAGGGTTTCAAAATGGAGATCCCCAACAGCCATGGATAGCGGAGGGGTTTCATGAGTAACGAGTGCGGGCTGAAGGGGCCTGCCATCAATGGCCTCAATAGCAAGCGGAACAGACCGAGGCAAAACAGGAATGGAGTGCTTTGATACAAAAGCACTGTTAATGAAATAGCCTGCAGCACCGGAGTCAACAAGAGCCTTGGTGACTATGGAGGAGTCCACCCAGGAAAGGACAACCATGACCAAAGGTTTCTCCTTTAGCTGTTCTGGGGACAAGGATAAACAACCCAAAGTCTGCCCCCAACAGGACCTTAGGTGTGAGCGTTTTTCCGGCCGTGTAGGACAAGACTTCAAAAGGTGACCCTGTAACCCACAATAGAGGCAGAGCCCCTCCCTCCTCCTAAAGGCCCTCTCCGCCTTGGAGAGACGCGTAAATCCCAACTGCATCGGCTCAGCAGTACCTGGTGACTCGGGACCAGGAGGCATGGAAGGAGAGGGAGGCATGGGTGGCAACGAACACGTAGGAGACAAAGTAACAGGAGGCTTCCGCAAGCGCTCCTTGAAAGAGGGTCTCTCTCTGAGTCTGATGTCAATTAGGATCAAAAAAGACACCAATGCCTCAAGATCCTCTGTTAAATATCTGGCAACAACTTTGTCTTTAATCGCATCAGAGAGCCCATGAAAGAAGGCGGCAACAAGGGCTTTATTGTTCCAACCAACCTCTGCAGCAAGCGTACGAAACTCAATGGCATACTGAGCAACAGATCTTGTACCTTGTTGATTGGACATGAGTCGTTTCGCAGCAGAGGAGGAGCGAGCCGAAACATCAAAAACCCTTCAAAAGGAGGCCACAAATTCAGGGTAATTTGAAATCACAGGTTTATTAGTCTCCCACAAGGGATTAGCCCAGGCAAGAGCTGTGTCAGAGAGTAACGAGATGAGAAATCCCACCTTAGCTCTGTCAGAGGGAAACACCTGGGGTAACATCTCAAAATAAATGCCCACCTGGTTCAAAAACTGCACTGAATAGGTTCACCTCCATATCGCTGAGGTAGAGGTGCAGAACCGGACATGCTCCTGGTAGAACTAGGTGTAGCAGCGGAAACAGGAGCAGCCATAACTTGCGGAACATTTTGGTCCAAATTTGCAGTGCGAGTCAGCAGGGTTTGCAGAGCTAGTGCAAATTGATCCAAGCGGTGATCCTGTTCATCCATCCTGGAAATTATGGTAGGTAAAGGTGGATTTTAGCAACATCAGGATTCATGGCCCTTGCGTAATGTCAGGGTGCCAGGAATCAGACTGAGACCAGAAATGTAAAAATAATCACACCTTTATTAATAGCAAAAAATAATAAAAAGTCCACAAGTCAAATAACAAGCCAGGAGTCAAAACCAGAGCTGGTAGTCAGATGAGCTGAGTCAGGAGCCAAAGCGAATAGTCAGACGAGCCGAGTCAGGAGCCAAAGCGAGTAGTCAGACGAGCCGGAATCAGGATCAAGGAGAACAGCAGAGTCAGGAACAAGCCAGGGATCAGGAACCAGGAGGGACGTCAGACAGCCAGGTAATACACAGGAACTGGAACTCACAAACAGGTCTGAGACAATGCAAGGGCAAAGCATACTGAACAGAGGCCCTTTAAATAATAAGTGATGACATCACAATTCTGAGACTACAACCTGTCTCACATTGATGATGTACAACAGTCTGGCCATAAAAGGGCATGCAGGAAATGAGCAGCATCACACACTATGCACCAGAGTCAGCAAGAGAGGTGAGTAAAATGGCTGCCAGCAGCACATGGCAAACAAAGCAGGGAAAAAACCCTGAGAGAAGGTCACACTAAATACTGACTTTAGCCCGAAGAAGCCATTATTTTCTGAAAATCGTGTTTTTTATATTTTGTGTACATATTTCCTGTATTTTCTGTTTGTATCTTAGTAAAGACACTAAAAAACAAATATAGATAGTGCTAAAAAAACAAATCTAATGGTGGCCTAAGGCTTTTGCACATTACTATATATATATATATATATATATATATATATATATATATAAATATAGTAATAGGTAATCCCCAGAAAAGAGGACAAAAGACGGCTGAAAAATCATCCACGGCTGGTTCAAAAAAGGTATTTATTGAAGCAAGGTGCTAGTACATTAGGTGAGAGCAAAGCCTTAACACCTGACGTGTTTCGCGCATGCGTACATGCGCTTCATCAGAGGTGATATGTTCAAGGTGTGCATTAACCTATATGCAGCAAAGGAACCAATCCTGTTATCGGTTCAATTAAGAACTATTGTCTACACCTATGAGTAAGGTAGCTGAAACCTTTGCTGCAGATTGGTCATTAATTTTGTTTCTTTAATTACTAAGTCAAGTAACACAGTAAACAGTTATACAAATCTTCTAGTACTAGTACAGTTGTTAATATATATACATATATATACAAGCTATTCATTCTAAGCCTATGTAAACTAAATTCTAATAGACAATTTAAATAAAAAATATCTAAATTAAATAAAAATAAAAAGTATATAAATAAAGAGTTAGCAGTCACATATAAAAGATATGTAGGTATTCAATAAAGCAATAATATGTAAGAATGGCTTAGAAAGAAGATATGGCGATTTTTCCAGAAATGCAGGCATATCGATAGTAGTGTCAATTGCTATAAGTCAGTCACCATCGATGCATATGTGAAAAAATCGACAATCTAAATTAAGAATGGGGAAACCATCACATTAACATAAACAAAACAATATGTTGATATATGAATAATACAAATGAGATTCATACAGGGAACAGAAATTCTATTTAAAGAAACATAAATATAATAATAAAAAAACATAAGTATTATAATAAAAAATTATAATAAAAAACACACAGTTAATTTCGGATGTGCTAAGTTAATTGTTCACTATTTAAGTTAGTACATCCAAAGATTTTATTAGATTTTTTCATTCATTTATTTGTGGGACCTGAGCTGTGGTAGTAAACTGTAGAGGGAAAAAGAAGACACTTTATAAAGGGTAAATGTGGAGAAAGGTTTTCTCTTATGTTGTTTTATTTTATTTTAGATTATATTGTAAATTGTATTAACATCCATCCTTTTGTTAATTCCTTCTGGTGCTCTAGTATGTAATTTTATAATCCAAAAAATCTCTTTCTTTCTTAAGCATTTTTCCCTATTACCACCCCTAGGATGTTTTTTAATGATATCAATACCTATGAAAGAGAAATATTTTTGTCCTTTACCATGCAATCTAAAATGCTTAGCTACCAGCGTTTTAGGTTCTTTCTCATCTAGGGAGCGTAAATGTTCACTAATTCTTTCTTTTAATGGGCGGGTAGTTATACCAATATATTGACAGGAGCAAAATAGGCAATTAATGAGATAGATAACATATTGTGAATTACAGTCAATTCTATCTCGAATGTGGAACACTTGTTTAGTAATATTGGAAGAAAAAGTATCTGTTACAGTGATGCACGTGCATCCTTTGCATGGTACATGGCCACATTTAAAACATCCTGGTTTTGGGCTAAGCCAGTGTGCGCCTGTTGTTTCTTTGTCTGTAAACTGTTTGCTAGTTATTTCTCTTATGGTTGGTGCTCTTCGTGCTATACATTTTATTCCTGATGTTAAGATGTTATTAAGTGCTTCATCACCTTTTAGAATTGACAGATTCTGTCTGACTATCTTACAAATTTGGTTATATTGTCTACTGAATTGCGTGATAAACAAAAGGTTTTGGTCAGGCAATATAGATTTATCAGTTTTTCCCAGTTTCTTAGGGCCTCCTTTAAGTAATTCTTGTCTATTTAAATCTGCCACTTGTTTCTCCAATTTAAGTAGCAGATTCCTATGGTATCCTCTATCTGTCAATCTATTTGTTAGTTCTCTTGCTTGGGGGAAATAATCTACCAGTTCTGTACAATTCCTTCTCAAACGAAGGTATTGTGCTTTAGGAATGCCTCTTTTTAAATGATTGAGATGGCAGGAATCAGCTCTCAGTATCGTGTTCCTAGCCAATGGTTTGCGATAGGTGCATGTGGAGATTGTGTTATCTTTGGCTCTCAGACTTAGATCTAGGAAATCAATAGACTGTTTATGTATCTGTGCTGTAAAAGTCAAATTATATTCATTATTATTCATAAAGTCTACAAATTTGTCAGCTGTACAGTCATCCCTGGTGTCCCAGATGACTATAATGTCGTCTATAAAACGGCCATATATTATAACATTGTTCTTATATGGAAACTGGTCTGAAAAGATCATATTTAATTCCAGCCACCCCATATATATGTTTGCTAGCGCGGGGGCAAATTTTGCCCCCATCGCTGTACCTCGTCTTTGTAAGTAATAAGTACCTTGGAAGATGAAAAAGTTATGTTGTAAAAGAAATTCTGTTATTTGGACAATAAATGATATAAATTCGTTGCTATAGTCTGAATATCTATGTAACATAAAATCTATAGCTTCCAGTCCTTTTGAATGAGGGATGTTGGAATAGAGGGCCGTGACATCAATGGTGGCCCATACATAAGATTCTTTCCATGTTATGTCACTTATCTGTGTCAGTAAGTGTGTACTGTCCCTGATGTACCCTGGTAGGGCCAGCATGATAGGTTGTAGTATGTGGTCGAGCCAGCCACCCAATCTTTCACACAATGATCCATTACTGGCCACAATGGGTCGTCCAGGTGGATTTTTGAGTCCCTTATGTATCTTGGGTGCAATGCGAAAGTATGGGGTGGTTGGCTGTTCCACATATAGGTAATCAGTTAATTCTTTATCCATGAAGCTATGTTCAATAGCATAGTCAAATAAGTGACTAAGTTTGTTTTTGAAGGAGGTGGTGGGATTGAACGTAAGTTTAGTGTATAACATACAGTCTTTTAATTGGTTCTCAACTTCACCAATATAATCACTTTTGTTCATTACCACCACTGCTCCTCCCTTATCCGCCTGGACTATCACCACACTGTCATTTTTCTGAAGTCTTGTCAATGCCTGTCTTTGTTGTCGGGTAAGATTATCCCTAGATATATCTAAGGGATTTTTTTCAATTGTATTTGATAAGTCGGTCAATTCTCTCTCTACCACTCTCTGATATAGGTCCAATAATTGATGTCTAGAATTTACTGGATAAAAATAAGAACTATTCTTATATGTGAAAGATGTGCAATTGTTTGTTAATGTGTCAGTGGATCTGGTGGATTCCTGTTGTAAGGAAATCAAATTAGTGAGATCCACCAGATCAGTGTATTTCAGTCCTACTGAACTATGCTTACTAGAAGCTTGTGTGTTATCAAGTGAGTGCTCAACTGGGATATCTTTAAAGTGTTTTTTCAAAACTATCTTACGGACAAATCTGTTGATATCAATAAGTGTATTTACAAGATCAAAATTATGTGCTGGTGCATACGATAAACCTTTATTTAGCAAATTACATTCTATGTTGGACAATTTATAATCAGAGAGGTTAATGACTGCTACTTCTTTATATTTTTTCTGACCCTGCTGGGGTAACGAAAAGTAGTTTCTGTTTCGTCCATATCTATTGTGTCTTGTGTTTTCTTAGGTGTGCTAGTTTGGCTTGGTTGCTTCACTAAAGTTTTTAATCCTTTTCTACTGGTGCTCGGATTCAAACTGGTCTTATCTGGTTCGATTAAACCTTGTGATTGTTCACCTTCAGTGGACTGTGCACTAGTATCCTGATAATCTGTGTCTATGCTAGAGAATGTCACATGTTTATTTTTATTTCTATCTGTCTTATTTCTATTTCCTTTTTTGTTTCTATTTTTTTCTTTGTTTTTCTTTGTGGATGGCCAATTTTGTCTAGTAGGCTTATGTTGCTGCCATGAATATACTATATTAAGTTCATAGTCCTTGACATCTCTCTGATATTTCTGTACCTTCCTTTCAGATAGTACTGTGTCTAGAGTGTCTATTGTTTCAGTGAGCTGTTTACTATAATCTATCTAGTCTCAAATGGTTTGAGTGTTTCGATTGCATTATTGATTTCTATAAGGACTTGATCTCTTTCCTCTTTTTTATGACATAATAGTTGTTTCATTAATATTATGGAACAATTAGTTAAATTCTCATTCCATTCCTCCATAAATTTGGGGTTATTAAGTGCAAAGGAGGGATATTTCTTCATTCGTAAGCCCCTAGGTACCTTGTGCTCAGATATATAGAGTTCTAAGAACTCTATGTCCCACCACAAATTAGTTTCTCTAAATCTTAACAATTCTAATTTGGAAAATACATTAGCAATATCATCCTCATCAACAAGAACAAGCGCTTGGCTATCACCTTTTAGTGCATTTTCCATAATGCGTTTTCTTTTTGTTTCATTTATAACCCCTGTGGGTGTTTTTGTTGCCATTATGGAAGATGTACCAATGGATACTTAAAATGTAAATTATATACAGTATATTCAAGAACCAGAGGAACCCTCAATATTTATAGATGCAGAGACAAAAATAAAAATACCTAGAGCAAAAGAGGATTATTAGCAGGTATAGATAATAGGGGATCTTACAACAGTGTGTATAGAAACAATGTATATATCTAAACAATGTTACAATACTTCGTAGTTAGCATTTCCCATAGTTGCTAAAAACAGTTTGCTATACTTGCAAAATTGTGGAAATTCAAATGGTGAAGTCCCCAATTTCATTTATATAGAATGTTCCAAGTATATTCCCAGTATATTCTTAAGTATAGCGCTATATCTATGTGTATAGAAAGCGCTATGGAAGTTCCTGACAGCAAGAAACAAACTGTGGGAAAACAAGCTGTAATGTAGACGTCCCTCCGGACCCTTAGAGCCGATGTACAATTGGGATGTACACAGTAGAAATGAAAAGTACCTTCAAAATAAGTGGACCAGGAGGTTTAATTTCCAATGTAATGGTTCCAGGCAGCGTCCTCTGAAGATCCTCGATAGGCAAGAGCCCCCAAGTTCCGACGGAGGGAGATGGCTGTGTCCTCGTTTCCACTTGTCCTCAAACGACCAAGGCTCTGACGTCAGAGTGATGTGCCATGTCGCACAGGAGGTCCGCTGTAAGCGTGAGGGGAACGTGCAGCGTCGCACGGCAGATTCCTCAGGACAAACCAGGTGTCGCACAGGAGGTCCGCTGTAGGCGTGAGGAGAACGTGCAGCGTCGTACGGCAAATTCCTCGGGACAAACCAGGTGTCCACTGGGTCCTAAGTAACCGGCTCTTCAGGTCTGGTTATAGGTTCCGGGTGATAGACAGCCAAAGCGGTATCTCATCCGCTGAATATAGTAATAGGTAATCCCCAGAAAAGAGGACAAAAGACGGCTGAAAAATCATCCACGGCTGGTTCAAAAAAGGTATTTATTGAAGCAAGGTGCTAGTACATTAGGTGAGAGCAAAGCCTTAACACCTGACGCGTTTCGCGCATGCGTACATGCGCTTCATCAGAGGTGATATGTTCAAGGTGTGCATTGACCTATATGCAGCAAAGGAACCAATCCTGTTATCGGTTCAATTAAGAACTATTGTCTACACCTATGAGTAAGGTAGCTGAAACCTTTGCTGCAGATTGGTCATTAATTTTGTTTCTTTAATTACTAAGTCAAGTAACACAGTAAACAGTTATACAAATCTTCTAGTACTAGTACAGTTGTTAATATATATACATATATATACAAGCTATTCGTTCTAAGCCTATGTAAACTAAATTCTAATAGACAATTTAAATAAAAAATATCTAAATTAAATAAAAATAAAAAGTATATAAATAAAGAGTTAGCAGTCACATATAAAAGATATGTAGGTATTCAATAAAGCAATAATATGTAAGAATGGCTTAGAAAGAAGATATGGCGATTTTTCCAGAAATGCAGGCATATCGATAGTAGTGTCAATTGCTATAAGTCAGTCACCATCGATGCATATGTGAAAAAATCGACAATCTAAATTAAGAATGGGGAAACCATCACATTAACATAAACAAAACAATATGTTGATATATGAATAATACAAATGAGATTCATACAGGGAACAGAAATTCTATTTAAAGAAACATAAATATAATAATAAAAAAACATAAGTATTATAATAAAAAATTATAATAAAAAACACACAGTTAATTTCGGATGTACTAAGTTAATTGTTCACTATTTAAGTTAGTACATCCAAAGATATATATATATATATATATTTTTTGTGTACAAACTTTAATAATTAAACCTCTTCCTAATTTATCAACAAAAAGTTGTACCTTATAATCAAAATGATCTCTCAAAGAATTGCCACCCCTCTAGATGCTCTTGAAAAAAGTTAAAACAAATAATCCAGTGCATTTGCAGTAGTAGTATCTCTTGAAACAATAATCTTTAGACTTTTAAATATGAGCATATTTCACCGTTTAAAATTTAGCATAAAAATGCTATAAACTATATAATGTAACTTGTCCATGATACCAATATATAATGTCTTATCTTTCCCTCTCACATCATTCTAAAGAATGAGAGAAAATCAAAACAATTTTTTTTTTTTAAACACCCAGTGATTGGAGAATTTATCATCTTAAATTGCTATACACCCATCTTAAAACTATATAGTATATCCTCCATTTTCCCTGAATTCAAGAAGCTTTGTTCCTTCTCAGGCTAGTCAAACATTAAAGAGTTCTCTCAAATTTATAATTTTACCCATGGAGGGAAAAGAAGAGAGTAAATGGCTTATTCTTCTTTGCAATTTTTGCTGAAAAATCCTGGAAGAATAACATTCTTGTATCCTGGAGCATCATGTTAGAATTATTTCTGTAAGCTTTCAACATTCCTGTTTTAGCTTGAAAATTTAAATGTTTAATTATAATTGATCTTGGTCTCTTCCTCCAATCCTTTTCTCTGTGTAAACTCAATCCGATGTGTTCTTTTAACTGAATAAATGTTCTTCCCTGGATCTAAGACTAATTTTTGAGGATATCTGAACTGGTGATTAGTAATGATAGTTATTTTACCTGCTCTCATCCAAGGTAATCCAGAAAATCTGGTCTCTTGGGGAGGCCTTAGGACAGGTTTGAAAACCACTGCTTTAGGCCAATAACTTGCAGGTTGTTACTGCAGGAACGGTTTTCCAAGTCTTCCAGTTTATAGGACGTACTTTCATTTTGCTTTGAGAGAGACTCATTTTTAATTTCTGCCAATCTTAGGTGATCTTCCAGGTCAGAGATCCTTTGCTCTTGCAATTCTTAGATTTTCAACACATTGCATAAAGTAATTTAAAGCAGCATCTAAACTGTTACACATTTCATCTATCTTGGGTAAGATTAAAGCCAAAACTTAAAAAGCAGTTTATGTTTGTATCTACTTCAGAAATAGAGTCCTCAGATTTAGTCATATATCTTCTTCTGTGACCAGTTATCTACAGATATAAATAATCTCAAACATTGATCAATCACCTTAAAGAATGCTGTAGGGATTAGATTCTGAATTTACCTCACAATGTTACTTGGAGACCTTCTGGGATTGAGACATGAGGGAAAATTATGATTGGGGTATGTGGGTGTTTTTGTGAGTGGAGCCACAGTCATAGGGAAGAGGACACAGGTTGTACGCTGAGCAGAGTTGGGCATGTCATAAGCAGGGCATGGGAGGAGTGAGGCAGGGCTGGGGCAGTTCCTCCTTTCTCTGTGTTTTTCTGAAGGAGCATTAGGACAGAGCTCCTAAACAATAGCAATCCTGCAATATGATGGACAGTGCCTTTTTGTTAGTTACTGTCCTGTACGGAAATACTGGGGTTATTAAATTATTTTCTGACACTGTTCATATGTTTGTGAGTATTCTTGTTTGCAATGCCCTAATTTTATCAGTACTGCTGGCATTGCATTGGATTATTATAGTCCCATTTGAAGTTCAGTGGATATATATTATTTACATAGCACCAGGGGTCCTTTTTAGATGTATACAATTTGGCCCTACTACCTTTTCTGATCTGCTGGGGTAATTAAAGGAGCAGCTACCTTTTCTGTAAAGAACAAAGTGTTATAAAATGTATTTAATAACCGGCTTCAGTAAGGCACCTCATAAAAACTACCTAACTGAATATTATTAGTAAACTTGATGTTAACATTCAGCTTTTTATATTTAGCACATATGGACTGTGAGCCTGTATGAATATTAATGTTTAATATAAATAGAGGTACATAGATTTGTACAGTTATATAATATACTGTATGTTTAGGAGATCAGAAATTAATTTGGGTCTGTTTGTTTTAAAAATAATAATCTCTTCTGCACATGTTAGAATCTATGCACATTCATCCCATATATGTATTTACAGGGTAGTGATTGGTTAGCAAGGGTTCTTTTGTTCTGGGGCAGTGAAGACATTTAAAAGAAAAGCATACAAATTATACTCAATTGATCAAAGAAAACTGCACAATGCTTCTCGGATATGAAGCTGCAAATTCATGTAGTTTCCAATTTGTGTGTAATGTCTTTTTAATCAATATTTTCTTTATGAAGCTTTGATTATTAGGACCTAATTGTGAAAGACTTTTTGGTTTATATTATGTGGTCAAGTGCAGTACTTCTTTTTTTCCACTTGATGTCACACTTAAAATATGAGTTTCTGTATTTGCAAATTTCTACATCTCCCACATGGTGGCAGAAGATCATTTGAAATAGTAGAGTCATGCAACCCAGAAAAACAGCGCTTACATTAGGCCTGATGCCAAAGGTTTACTGAAAAGTTGCTGAGCTGCTTTATTACCATAAAACAAATGTTGCTCATACAAGCAAAATATTGCATTAAAGAAGTTTACTAAGGAGAACTAGCATTTATCAGACACACTATTGAATCAGTAGTTGTATATTAAAATAAATGCATTTGTATTTTAATGCTTTATCAATAGTTGTATAATATTATTGTATTTATATCTGAATGCTTTATTTATTTGCTTTCTACTAAATGTATCTTTTTATTATGGGCAATATAATGAGTGCATAAAAGTGTCCAATGTTTTTCTTTATATTTAGCTTAAAGTCAAAATAATAGTTTCATGCTATGAATAGAGCATTTTAATATTAAGAGCAATTAACTTTGTTCTTTTGGTGTCCTTTGTTAAAAAAAAACATACCCAGGTATTCTCAGAAGCAGCAAAGTACTACTGAGAGTTAGCTGGTGATTGCTTGCAACACATATACCTCATGCTATTGTAGCACCATGTGTGTTCAGCTAGTAGTAGTAGTGCATTGCTGCACTGGATCTAGCTTTAAAGGGACACTGAACCCAAATTTTTTCTTTCGTGATTCATATAGAGCATGAGATTTTAAGCAACTTTCTAATTTACTCCTATTATCAATTTTTTTTTATTCTCTTGGTATCTTTACTTGAAATGCAAGAATGTAAATTTAGATACCGGCTAATTTTTGTCCTTGCCCATTTTGTCCTGGGTTGTCCTTGCTGACTGTGGATAAATTCATTCACCAATCAAAAAGTGCTGTCCAGAGTTCTGAACCAAGGAAAAAGCTTAGATGCCTTCTTTTTCAAATAAAGATAGCAAGAGAACGGTGAAAAATTGATAATAGGAGTAAATTAGAAAGTTGCTTAAAATTACATGCTCTATCTAAATTACGAAAGAAAAACTCTGGGTTCAGTGTCCCTTTAACTATGTGTTTAAAGAGATTAAATAGTAAAATGCAAGCAGTAGTGCAATAATTAAGGCATTTTCGATTTTGCACTTTTATGAGTTTTTAAAATTGGTGTTCTTTTTATTATTATTTTAACATAAATATAGATTGAGATTCTTCTGATAAGGGTCTAATAATACACCAGTTACACTGGTACATTGTAGGTTTTGTATTGTTTTACAATCTTTTTTTAACATATACATTTTAAAATACTTTTTTTCAAAGCTCAATGCTTTCTTCAGTTTGTTCTATGCTTCCATAACATTCTGTTGTAATGTATTTTAAACACGGATTAACAAGAGATTATTAGCCAGATTATTAGTGGCGCACTAACAGTTCTGCGCAAGCAAAAAGGGGGTTATCACGGCTTTTTGCGTGCGTTGGGTGTAGCGCTCATATTACAAGTTGAAAGCAAAAGCAATCGTCTGAGCGCAATTGAAGTTAACACGCGTCGGTATAAAGCGCCCTAAGAGCTCTGGATAACTGTTTTGTGAAACAAAAAAGTTGCATAAAACACATTAAAAATACATATAACAGTACACTATCTAATAAAAATTATATTAAAAAAATATTGCACAAAAAAAGTTCTAAGGGCTTAAAGATATGAGGTCTCAGGTGTTAGAAAAAGAGGCAGGCATAAGGCTTTACATAGAAATACATACTTATACATGTCTACATATGTATGTATATGTGTGTGTGTATATACATTTGATACGCATTTGTATATATATATATATATATATATATATATATATATATTTTACAGTCAAGTAGATGAAAACATGTATAATTCATATTTAATAAAGTGTTATACTGTGTATTTGCTGTAAATGTTTCACATTAGTATTTATAAATAGATAATTATATATATATATCCATATAGCTATGCCTATATATATGTATAGATATATATTGTACCAAAATATTATTTTATACATATATATATATATATATATATATATATATATATATATATATATATATATATAGGTATAGATATATATTGTACCAAAATATATATATATATGAATAAAAAATATGTATTTATGAACAAATAGAACATATTTTGCTATGTGAAGAACATTGGAATGTGAAATGTTAAAATGTTCATGTCGGGTTAGCGCACTTGAGAATATGCAACTCGATATACTAACTTTGGCCTTTTGTGCGCAAGCAAAAACATTTTACTTTTAATTTGTAATACAAGCACAACCCGATGCGTGCAAAAAGCTTACTTCTTGTGCAGTAAGTGCATTAGCTGGAGCGTTAAATAGCGCTTCACTTTTGATCTCTCCCTATATCTGATATTAGTTTTAATTTAAAAATAAATAAATGTTTATTTAATGAGGATGTTGGCATCCCCCATACTACTGTAAATGTTACTGTAGTGATCGCTATAAAGTTCAGAGAATTTAGGGCAGTAAAACCAAGCATAAATGCACTTGTATAGAGTGATGCCATTTACAATTTGGAAAGGAATTTTTGCGCAAATAAGCCAGTAGGCATCCAATAAAAGGGTAAATTAAGTTAATTAAATAAATGAATGAATGTTACTGTATTTTATATCAGTGTGTGGTATTTTTTCTCTATATGCAAATAAGGACTGAAATAGTACTGTTATAATACTGTTGTGATTGCATTGTTGTAATGGTGATTCAATGGCAACATCATGGCCACAAAAATGTTACATCCGGTATTGCTGACCAGCTAAAAAAAGTTGCATCCGGTATTGCTGACCAGCTAAAAAAAGTTACATCCGGTATTGCTGCCCAGCTAAAAAAATGTTACATCCGGTATTGCTGGCCAGCTAAAAAATGTTACATCCGGTATTGCTGCCCAGCTAAAAAAGGTTATATCCAGTATTGCTGCCAAGCTAAAACATAGAAACATAGATATTGATGGCAGATAAGAGCCATAGGCCCAGCAATTCTGCCCGATATTACCTAAAATTATAAACTTATATAGTTTGTAGGATAGCCTTTTGCTTGTCCCAGGCATTTTTAAAGTCCCCCACAGTGTTTATCATTACTACCTTTTGAGGAAGTTTATTCTGTAAATCAATCACTCTTTCTGTAAAGAAGTGCTTCATCAAATTACTCCTGAATCTACTACCCTTCAAAAAGTTTTACATACGGTATTGCTGCCCAGCTAAAAAATGTTACATCCGCTATTGCTGCCCAGCTAAAAAATGTTACATCCGGTATTGCTGCTAGGGTTGCCACCTTTTCCTAAAAAAATACCGGCCATGTGTGGGCGGGGCCACAAAAGGGTGCGGACGGGGGCACAAAGGGTTGTGGCCACAAAAAGGCAGAGCCAAAAATAGGCAGATTCTATCAATGAAACGTGCCCCTATTTTGATTGTGATCTTCAAGTTAAATAAGTCCAGTAATGAATGATTTAATATTGGGATTTGGGAATGAGCAGAAGTTTACGATCAAATTAGATATTTTGGGTTTCCTCTCTTATTATATCATTATCTACAACAAAATCAGTTCTTTCAACTAAATTACACATTGCTATGGTAAACTTGAACTTCTGCATATTTAACCCGTTACCCACCCACCAAAATAACATGTTTATTGTGATGTCTGATCATTTTAGTAAAGTTAAACAGAACGAGGCTAAGAGGCTCCTTACCTGCGCAAGTCTTCTTGTTGTATGATTAATGATCAGAAGCAGCGCACACTCGAGCCGGTCAGCATTAGGTGAGCCACGCCCACACAGTCAGGTCAGTCAGGCAGCACGTCACACACGCTCCAAGCCTCCCCAGAGACAGGCGCAGCGCAGCCATGGATTGGATGATCATGGCTTAAAGTGCCAGTAAACCTAAAAAATAATGTTATATAATTCTGCACAT
The DNA here is from genome assembly GCF_027579735.1 of Bombina bombina. Classification (NCBI taxonomy): domain Eukaryota; kingdom Metazoa; phylum Chordata; class Amphibia; order Anura; family Bombinatoridae; genus Bombina; species Bombina bombina. The sequence goes on from NC_069504.1 coordinate 588,028,702, forward strand.
AATGCAGAATTATATAACATTATATGAGTGCTAGCTTTATACAACCTAATATATCCGGTAAACTTTTATAAAAAAACAGGGTTTTCCAGACCCGCCCTCTGTGCTCTACTGAGCGTGTATGGTTTTCCCTCAGAGCGCATCTGGACAGCTGTCTAGTAACAGCCCGGCCCGACCGCGCCATTAAACTTGATGCAGCTCATTCCTGGAGCAGGAGCGAGCTGCATCAAGTGTAATGGCACGGTACGAGTGATGATGTGAATACTGATTGAATAGTGATGAAAATGATGTCACTGGCTGGGGCTAGCGTAGGGCTAGCATAGGGGAAATTTTTAAAAAAAGGCTTTTGCATTGCCGGTATTATACTAATTCCGGCACCGGCTCCAAATCTCTAATTACCGACTCTAATTGCTGCCCAGCTAAAATAGGGAAATAGGAGAATGTTTAAAATGTCTCAGGTACCAGAGTGTGTTGCCCTATCCCTTATTGCATCTCAAGTAAAAAAACCATAATCCCAACATCACTTCTTAAAGTAAACACCTTGAAATTGCAAGATGTGTTTGCTGTTTTACAGTAAATTAACTGGGTGAGTGTTAATACTTTGTTAGCTGTAACTGACTTTCGGCGGTCAAACTACCACCAACACTAATTTCGATCAATCCAGACATGTAAGTGAGATATACAATTACCACTGTAATTTTATTAGCCAAGTGTCCATTGTTTTGAAGGTTCTTATCTTCTTATCTTTATCTCTGTCAGTTAGGGACACATGTGGCGGGGTTAAGCAGTGAAGTCTGGAGTGTGCACTTCCAGTTTGTAGAAGTGGAAGACCTACAATTTTCAGACTTAAAGGGATATGAAACAAAAAAAAATTATTTCATAATTCAGACAGAGCACTAAATAGCAGGAAATCGTGCTGCTATCAAATGCACTTGAAAAAAGATAACATTCTTCCAAAACTCCTGCCATGTGAAAGTTCTTAAGTTTAAGTCCCTGCATTTCAACAAAAAAATACCAAGAGAATGAAGAAAATTTGAAAATAGAAATAAATTAGAAAGTTATTTAAAACTGCACGTTCTATCTGAACCATAAAAGAAAAGAAAAAACGGGTTTAGTTTCCCTTTAAACTACAGGGCAAAATAAACAATGAAAGTAAATTCCAAAGTTGATTTACTTTACATAATTACACATTTGATATTACAATCTTAAAGTGTTTCATGTTCCTTTAAACACCCTACCTTCATTCCCATTTCCCAGTCCATAAACATAGCCCTAACCAAACCTTGAATCCCTCATACTTAAATAATTTATCAACAAGATTGTGGTCTGTAACTTTGCAATGGAAAATAATTGAAAAAAAGAATTGTTTGGACACCATATTAAGTAAGTGTTTAGTAACAATTAGCATTGTACATAAGAAAAAACTACCAATGCTTACATCTCAGTTAATTAATATTACATTCACAAGATCTAACTGTAAAATGAAAATAATATATTACAAAATAAACCTTATTTCAGGGGGACTGATTATCTACAGCTCTCTGGTCTGGCAAGAATATCTAAGATGTCTAATCAGAACTGCAAGATCCATCAAAGACTTTTAGAAAGGCACATTTTTTCTTGAGAGAACTTTATCTAGTTATGTAAGGTTTTGAATGTGAAGGGGAGACACATACTCTAAAATATTATGCTTTAAAAAAAGCTCCCAAAGATTGTGTGAGATTTCTCTCCATGCTGACAATTTTTTAATCGTGTTTTTACACACACAGATCTTGCTTACATGTCTTAACATTATTGTGCCTCCTAGATTGTCTCAAAACATGAGAGAATCTTGCTAAACAATTATATAGTTATAATTATGTAGTTATAGCTACAGTTATATTAGATTGCAATACATTAATCTCACCAAATAGCGTTCCACTTGTAAGCCAATATTTGTTTTCTTTAAAACATTTAAACAAAGCAAACTTTGCTTCTAAATACATTAACACACTTGCACACAAACACACACACACATATCTATCTATCTATCTATATATATATATACTGTATATATGCACACACACTCAGCAAATATAAAGCGTAACTGTCAAATTCTTTTCATTTTTTTTTTTTCATAGTTTCATTACTTATGTTCTAATAACAAGGCAACAGCACATGAAACAAACATTGATGAAATTCCTGTAAAATAAAAATAAATGACCAGATTACAAGTGGAGCGCTAATTTATGGCGTGCCCGTAAACAGGCAAATTCACCTGTTTACGGGCGCACGATAAATAACCAGCCATTACAGGTGGCTGTTTAATGCTACTGTGAGCTTGCGGTAGCAATTAGTGCTCCAAAAATGAACCAGTTATCAGATCTCTGGTTAACTTTAAAAATGTCCCCCAATTGCCCCCAAACTCAAGTGTAAGGTTCTTTTTTTAAATAAACAAAATGTAGAATCTATAATTTTTTAAACATAACGGCACTAATCAGTTTTAAGGGGTTAAAGTGAGCGTGTGTGTGGTGTTAGAAAATAAACGGCACTGAAAAGTGCCTTTACATTTGGGTCTATGGAGACTGTGTTATTCCTATATATATATATGTACTGTATATGCTTATATACCTATATATTTATGTGTTAATATGTGTATATACACAAATTAACACATAAATATATATGTATATATTCATATACATATATATTTAAACTTTGCTGCCCATCGCTGCATGGCTTTCCCCCTGCGAAGGGGATGAGAACGAGGCTCCCATTGGAGCCTATAGAAGCATGCTCTTGTGAGCACAAAGCTTCCCTGCAACATGAGGTCGTGTTCACATTGCGCTGAACCTGTAATACCAACGCACATTTGTGTGTGCGGGTATTACTGAGTGAAGCGCAAATATTGCACTCACGTAATCGCAATTTTTCGCTCCACTTGTAATCTGGCACCTAATGATTTATTAAAAGATTGACAGTTGAATCCTAAAATGGATTATTTTATTAACGATAATAAGACAATTGAACTATTATATAATTAACAGACTAAAAAAAATACATTACTTTACTGATAAATCATTAGTTTGCATTACATGTTAACTAAGGTACTCTTGTATTTTGTTATAAAACTCTTAAAATATCAGTATCAAATTGTTCCTTAGCATAGTCTATTGGGTCAGGTCTTAGAATTTACTAGCTTTAATATTACACAAATCTACTCTTGTTTAGTAGTAACAGAATATATAATTTTCAAACCATTAGAAGGTCACAGTGAAAGAAACACTGCAAAGTATTAAATTCTACAGAAATATGCATGTCATTTAATAATGTTGCCTTCAGAAAAAAATATAGATTAGTAATATCTTAAGGAACAGAAGTGAATATAATGTCTGCTTAGAATGACAGGCCAAGTAACAGGGCTTGTATCTATCAACAGAGCCATAGAAAAATAGAATATATCTTAAGATATTTGGCCGCAATCTTGAAGAGTCATATATTTGCCTTGATAGGTCCTAAATTATTATTAAACATGCGGGCAACCTGTCAATCTGAGTGATTCTGCCAGGTTGGGCAGCCCTGGTTTTATGACCACTTCATCTTAACATGCACTTAGTTGGGTTGCATGAGTGAGACTGTTCTGTAAGGGTTCCAGCAAAGCCTTAAATCCTTGAGAAATGGAACTCATAGTCTCAAATAAGCTTGTATGTATTAGGTATTAAATAATATTATGTGGTATATGAAGGGGTTCTCATATCTGTGTTACACACAGAGATATATATCAGATTAAAAGATCCATGAAGTAAGTAATATGTCACTCTATACAGGTTGTAGAGGTATTAATCCTCAGATCTAGAATTCCAAAATCCAGACCATTAAAAAATACAAAATTACCCCACCAGTAAGTCAAAATTTTCTCTGTCTATGGGGCCGATTTATCAGTGTCTGTCCAACATGATACGCTGTAGCGTATCATGTCCAACAGACATCGCATACGCTGTCGGCATTTAACATTGCACATGCAGTTACGGAGAACTGCTTATGCAATCCCACCCCCTGCAGATTTTCGGACAATCGGCCGCTAGCAGGGGGTGTTAATCAACCCAATCGTATCTGATCGGGTTTATTGCTGTCCACCGCTCAAAGGCAGCGGACCAGTTAAGGATCAGCTGTCTTAAGACTGCTGCTTCATAACTGCTGTTGTCGGCGAGCCTGAAGTCTCGCATGGAAACAGGGGCATCAGGGGCTATTCGACCCTTGATAAATGGGCCCCTGTGTCTTTGTTTTTTTCTTTCTTTTTCCTTCTTTGTTTTTATTAATAATTATTAAAATCAAGTGCAAGATTACTATGCTTAATAGTTGTACATGTCAATAACAGGAGTCATCAGAGGTAACATCACTATGTAAAGTGTATAATAGATATTTACACAAAGAAGTCAACATTTAACGCAAAATAATTACACTGAATGAGAACCAAGGCCACTTAAAGGAGAAAAGACAAGAGGACACACCTTGTAGCACAATCATCTATGTCCCATCCAACACTTTGTATGATAAATTATCTCAAGGTGGAGGAGAAATTGGCCAGGGGGGCAAGGCCAAGGTAACATTTCGGATGGATTGTAAAATAAGGTAACACAAGAAAACAATCGAGAAATCTAAAATTACTGTTTATCTTATCTGATTTTCCGATGGTACTATGTATGCAAATGTATTAAAAATTATATAAAACAATCTATGTTTCATATATAAACTGTACTATGACATGTAAATATTGCCTAAATGACATAAGATATTGTTATTTACACTTGGTCCCATGCCCTCTCCCAGCTGTCCTACAGATGCAAATATTTAAATATTCTCAAATCCAAACTCTTCAAAAATCCAAACCCAAGCAATGTGCATAAACAGTTTTGTATCTGTACTAAGAAGGCAAAAAGAAAATATGGAAAAGTGTATTTTAATTAGACTTACTTAAAACAAATGCCATTGATTCTAAAATCCATCCATTTTCTTGCATCTATAAATACCAAACATGGACAAAAAGTGCTATCTTACTTGTACAAATATTTCAGCTGTTATTCAGTTTACACATCTATGGCTTTTAGACTTTTTTTTCTGAGTTTCCCCATGCCAGTGTTAATCCTATTTTATGTATGTGCTGTGATAAGCAGTTAAATGTATGCTTCCACTGATAAATCATTGTATAGCAGTGTCTAAAAGGTCCAGTAAATGGGTTGAAATTGCAGCTATGCACTAAATGGTTATTTGATAATGAATGAAATTGTTTGAAAATACTGTTAAAATGTCAAGTTCTTACATGCAGAACATTACTCAAAAAGGAGTGCAAACATAGAAACAGCACTGACATCATAAATATACTGCTACAAATGCATTTATTTGAACAGAGTAAATGGTAGTTGCCCAATGCAAAGCCTTATAAATTGATACCTGAGTTAATTTAAACCTGTGGAAGTAATTGCATTGGTTTAACTTATTTAACTCTCTTTACAATATCATTTATAGCAGAAAATGAAAGTAAAGACAGAAATGATGATAAATACATAAAGTCGATGGGAAATAGGAGTTGTTTTCCAATGTAATTATACTGTCATATAAAATTATTATTCAAATATACTAACAAGACAGCTAGAATACATTAAACTCTATTACTCTGGACACAGATAGATATATTTTAGAAAAGCATTTTAGTCATCACAGTACGATTTACTTTTGAACTATACATTTTTCCTGCATTATGAATAGAATTGCATGTACACAATGAATTACACTCGTTCGGTTCCAGAAGAAACAACAGTAGTTTATAAAATATATACATTGTTATTAAATATATAAATAGTTATCTTGCAGAAAAATACTTTAATTTTCTTTCATGTAATTGGCAAGAGTCCATGAGCTAGTGAGGTATTGGATATACAATCCTACCAGGAGGGGCAAAGTTTCCCAAACCTCAAATGCCTATAAATACACCCCTTACCACACCCACAATGAAGTTTTTACAAACTTTGCCTTCCTATGGAGGTGGTGAAGTAAGTTTGTTCTTGATTTTTCTTCTATAATAAGCGCTTCTCAGCATATTGAAGCCCAATTATTCTCAGAGTACAGTGTTTGTTAGAGGGATGTGAAGGGAGTATCACCTATTGATTTTATGGTTTTCCTAGCGGGAAATCTTTTCATGGGTTCTCTGTTATCGGACGTAGAGATTCATATCCTACCTCCCTTTTCAGATAGATGATATACTCCTATATACCATTACCTCTGCTGATACTTTTTCAGTACTGGTTTGGCTATCTGCTATATGTGGATGGGTGTCTTTCAGTAAGTACGTATTGTTATTTAAGACACTCTCAGCTATGGTTTGGCGCTTTATGTATTAATATAAAGTTTTAAATGTATATGTATTTACTTATATTTGCCATGAGTCAGGTCTATGTATATTTCCCTTTTGCAGTCTAAACAGTTTCAGTATAGGAATCATGTTTTTTTTGCAGTCTAAACAGTTTCAGTATAGGAATCATTTAAACTTTTTTCTTACCTGAGGTTCAGCCTTTTTCAATTTGACTCTCATTTTTTCGCAAGCAAATCTAGGCTCACGAGGGCACAAAATGCTGTTTTTAATTGCGTCATTCTTGGCGCAAAATATTTTGTTGGCGCAAAGTTGCGCCGTTGATTGCGCAAGTTTCGTCATTTCCGGTGTCTTTGTTGACGCTAGTTGTTTTGGCACGAAATTGCGTTTGTTATGATGCAAATTGTGTCATTTCCTGGTGATAATTTTGCGCCAAAAAATTGTAATTCCTTTTTTGCGTTATGCGTCATACTTTACCCCTCTCCCTCTATTACTCGCTGTTTTAATAGGGGGTTTTAAAGCTATTATGCCTGCTTTTCCTTTACTGAAACTGTTACATTGTGGAAATTCAATATTTAGCCTAATGTTATTTTTCTTTTTCTGTTACATTTTGCGAGATGTTTCATTCTGATCCTGACTCTGATGTTACTGTAGAAACTATGATGCCCTGGAACACAATTCTACAAGTGTGTTCTTTTCATTATTGAGCTGTTGTTATTTCTTCAGTTCAATTATGTGGCATTTATTATGTTTTATGTTTCTACATGTATAATGACATTTACTGTTTTTTACATAATAAGTTCTTGTAATTGATTTCATTTGCAAGCATTACATGTTGTTGCTTATATCATAAAGGTTATGACTGCTATTATGCCTTTAAATAAACTTACAAGGTCTTTTCAAAATTGTTAAAATTTTATTCATTTTGTTCTGACCGACAGCATACTTAAGTTTATAATACTGATGAATGTTTCTTTGTTTTAAATATCCTGTATCAGACAGTTTGTTATAAATTCTCCTTATTTTTCATTTGAACATTTTTTTATGTTCTTTGTTAAGGAAACATTTGTTATTTATAGCTTTTAGGAGTCCTCCTATTAAAGGGACACTGAACCCAAAATTTTCTTTCGTGATTCAGATAGAGCATGCAATTTTAAGCAACTTTCTAATTTACCCCTATTATCAAATTCTATTCATTCTCTTGGTATCTTTAATTGAAATGCAAAAATGTTAGTTTAGATGCTGGCCCATTTTTGGTGAATACACTGGCCTCTAGTTATCAACGTGTCTACTTACCTGCCTTCGCCGGCACAATACGCCCGCCTAAGCTCGCTTACCATCGCTGCCGTGGACCTGAAAAATCTCGCCAAAGTTATCAATAAATCTGTCAAAAAGCCGCGCACCAAGTACAGGGCGATGAGCAGCGGACTGTGATAGTTATCACTCATCCGATCTCGCTGCTCTTCGGCTTTTTGACAGCTTTATTGACAAGCTGTCACTAAGCACCCACACTAACTATACTGTTCTACCCCCTATACCAGCGCCCCCGGAGCCCCCCCCACAAGTAAATAAAGTTATTAACCCCTAAACCGCCGCTCCTAGACCCCGCCGCAACTATAATAAATGTATTAACCCCTAAACCGCCGCTCCCGGAGCCCACCGCCACCTACATTATACCTAGTAACCCCTATCCTACCCCCCTATACCGCCGCCACCTATAATAAATTTATTAACCCCTATCCTGCCGATCCTGGACCCCGCCGCAACTAAATAAATTGTTTAACCCCTAAACCACTGCTCCCGGACACTGCCGCCACCTATATTAAACTTATTAACCCCTAATCTGCCCCCTACACCGTCGCCACCTATAATACATTTATTAACCCCTATCCTGCCCCCCCTACACCGCTGCAACCTATAATACATTTATTAACCTGTATCCTGTCCCCCCTACACTGCCGCCACTATAATAAAATTATTAACCCCTAAACCTAAGTCTAACCCTAACCCTAACACCCCCCTAATAAATACATCTAAATAAATGTAACTCTTATTAAATTAATTATTCCTATTTAAAACTAAATACTTACCTTTAAAATAAACCCTACGATAGCTACAATATAATTAATAATTACATTGTAGCTATTTTAGGATTTATATTTATTTTACAGGTAACTTTTTATTTCTTTTAGCTAGTTAGAATAGTTATTAAATAGTTATTAACTATTTAATAACTACCTAGCTAAAAGAAATACAAAATTACCTGTAAAATAAATCCTAACCTAAGTTACACTTAAACCTAACACTACACTATCATTAAATTAATTAAATAAATTACCTACAAATAACTACAATTAAATGCAATTAAATAAACTAACTAAAGTACAAAAAATAAAAAAAGCTAAGTTACAAAAAAAAAAAGTTACAAACATTTCAAAAATATTACAACAATTTTAAGCTACTTACACCTAATCTAAGCCCCCTAATAAAATAACAAATCCCCCCAAAATAAAAAAAAATCTTACCCTATTCTACATTAAAAAGTTACCAGCTCAATTACCTTACCAGCCCTTAAAAGGACCTTTTGCGGGGCATGCACCAAAGAAAACAGCTCTTTTGCCTGTAAAATAAAAATACAACCCCCCAACATTAAAACCCACCACCCACATACCCCTACTCTAACCTAAACCCCCTTAAATAAACCTAACACTACCCCCCTGAAGATCATCCTACCTTTAGCCGTCTTCAGCCAGCCGACCACCGATGGAACCGAAGAGGAGATCCGGAGCGGCAGAAGTCATCATCCAAGGGGCGCTGAAGAAGTCTTCTATCCGATTGAAGTCATCATCCAGGCGGCGCTGAAGAAGTCTTCCATTCGATTGAAGTCATCATCCAGGTGGTGTCAATCTTCATCCATCCGGAGCGGAGCGGAGCCATCTTCAGACGAGCCTACGCGGAGCCATCTTCTTCCACCGACAACTGAACGACGAATGACGGTTCCTTTAAGTGACGTCATCCAAGATGGCGTCCTTCGAATTCCGATTATTGGCTGATAGGATTCTATCAGCCAATCGAAATTAAGGTAGGAAAAATATGATTGGCTGATCCAATCAGCCAATCAGATTGAAGTTCAATCCGATTGGCTGATCCAATCAGCCAATCAGATTGAGCTTGCATTCTATTGACTGTCCCACCCGCATTCTGATTTGGGGGTGGGACTGTCTTCTCTTCAGAGTATTACAGCTCATTCTACTAATTCAGTTGTCACTTCTTGGGCTTTTAAGAATGTAGCTTCGGTTGTTTAGTTTTGCAAAGCAACAACTTGTTTTTCTTTGCATACATTTACTTAATTTTACCATTCTAATGTATTTGCTTCTTTTGAAGCAGTTTTTGGTAGAAAAGTTCTTTAGGCAGCTGTTTCAGTTTGATTCTTCTGCTTATGTTTTAAGTTTTTTTCTTCAATTTATGAGAAAAACGTATTTTTGTGGGGATTTAATTTTTTCAGCTGAAATGGCTGTTTTTATTTTATCCCTCCCTTTCTAATGACTCTTCTGTGGTCTTCCACATCTTGGGTATTTCTATCCATACGTCACTAGCTCATGGATTCTTGCCAATTAAATGAAATAAAACATAATTTATGTAAGAACTTACCTGATAAATTCATTTCTTTCATGTTGGCAAGTCCATGAGGCCCACCCTTTTTGGTGGTTATGATTTTTGTATAAAAGCACTATTTTATTTCCAGTTCCTCTTCTTGTATGCTTTTTTACTCCTTATTTTATCACCCCACTACTTAGCTATTCGTTAAACTGAATTGTGGGTGTGGTGAGGGGTGTATTTATAGGCATTTGAGGTTTGGGAAACTTTGCCCCTCCTGGTAGGATTGTATATCCCATACGTCACTAGCTCATGGACTCTTGCCAATATGAAAGAAATGAATTTATCAGGTAAGTTCTTACATAAATGATGTTATTTTCATGCATTGTCTGTGCTACTAATACCAGGCTGTATTATTTTCTGCAGAAATCTATGCATTTCGCAGATGGCATACAAGACAACATACACCTGTTATTTATGCTCATTTTAAATAACGAGCGCTCATATTTTGATACAGATTTCCCTTTATGCTTGACTTGGAATAGAGCTGTAGGAGTTATGAGATTGGAACAAGTAGTCTTTCTACTTTTAACCAATGGACAAAATACACTAGCATAACTAGAGTTAAACGTATATGTTGTAACATTTTTCTTTAATTATTATTGTTCTAAAGTGCTTACATTGTATGTTATTACAGAAATTTAAATATTTTGCAAATGTTTACCTGTGAATAATTCAGATATAACAAATGATTTACAGAAAACATCACCACTAATATAACATTTTCTAATCCATCCCCAGCACATCAAGCAATGTGTACAACTTCCCAAAAACAAACCCCTCCTGTGTGTGGTCCCTGCCCATAATTTACCAGTGGGCCGTTGTCCACAGGAAAAAAAAAATAACTAAACGTTTAAATCTCCCGTAACTGTCTAACACGCCTCCCAAAAATAGCCCAACACGTATACCCCTCTATCCGCAATCCCCCCTGTCACTCCTAACAATAAATGTATTAACCCCTAGACCAACAACCCCCCGCAACGCAATAAGCCTAATTATTAAGCCCTAAACCCCCGCTCCCGGACCCCGCCGCCACCTATATTAACCCCTTAATGACCGGACCATTTTTCAATTTTCTTACCCTTAATGACAATGGCTATTTTTACATTTCTGCAGTGTTTGTGTTTAGCTGTAATTTCCCTCTTACTCATTTACTGTACCCACACATATTATATACCGTTTTTCTCGCCATTAAATGGACTTTCTAAGGATACCATTATTTTCATCATATCTTATAATTTCCTATAAAAAAAATTATAAAATATGAGGAAAAAATTGAAAAAAACACACTTTTTCTAACTTTGACCCCCAAAATCTGTTACACATCTACAACCACCAAAAAACACCCATGCTAAATAGTTTCTAAATTTTGTCCTGAGTTTAGAAATACCCAATGTTTACATGTTCTTTACTTTTTTTGCAAGTTATAGGGCCATAAATACAAGTAGCACTTTGCTATTTCCAAACAACTTTTTTTCAAAATTAGCGCTAGTTACATTGGAACCCTGATATCTGTCAGGAATACCTGAATATCCCTTGACATGTATATATTTTTTTTTAGAAGACAACCCAAAGTATTGATCTAGGCCCATTTTGGTATATTTCATGCCACCATTTCACCGCCAAATGTCATCAAATAAAAAAAAAAGTTCACTTTTTCACAAATTTTGTCACAAACTTTAGGTTTCCCACTGAAATTATTTACAAACAGCTTCTGCAATTAAGGCACAAATGGTTGTAAATGCTTCTTTGGGATCCCCTTTGTTCAGAAATAGCAGACTTATATGGCTTTGGGGTTGCTTTTTGGTAAGTAGAAGGCCGCTAAATGCTGCTGCGCACCACACGTAAATTATGCCCAGCAGTTAAGGGGTTAATTAGGTAGGTTGTAGGGAGCTTGCATGGTTAATTTTAGCTTTAGGGTAGTGTAGTAGACAACCCCAAGTATTGATCTAGGCCCATTTTGATATATTTTATGCCACTATTTCACCGCCAAATGCGAGCAAACAATTAAAAAAAAATTCATTTTTCACAATTTTAGGTTTCTCACTGAAAGTATTTACAAACAGCTTGTGCTATTATGGCACAAATTGTTGTAAAAGCTTCTTTGGGATCCCCTTTGTTCAGAAATAGCAGACATATATGGCTTTGGCATTGCTTTTTGGTAATTAGAAGGCCACTAAATGCTGCTGCGCACCACACGTAAATTATGCCCAGCAGTGAAGGGGTTAATTAGGTAGGTTGTAGGGAGCTTGCAGGGTTAATTTTAGCTTTAGGGTAGAGATCAGCCTCCCACCTGACACATCCCACCCCCTGATCCCTCCCAAACAGTTCTCTTCCCTCCCCCACCCCACAATTGTCCCCGCCATCTTAAGTACTGGCAGAAAGTCTGCCAGTACTAAATAAAAGGAGTTTTTCTTTTTTTTAATAAAAAAAAATAAAATGTTTTAGCTGTGATGGACCCCTGCCTTAGCCCCAACCTCCATGATCCCCCCCCAGCTCTCTAACCCTCTCCCCTACCTAATTGCCGCCATCTTGGGTACTGGCAGCTGTCTGCCAGTACCCAATTTGCCCCAAAAACAAGTGTTTTTTTTATCTTTTTTGCCATTTTTAAATGTTTTCTGTAGTGTAGCAGCCCCCCACAATACCCCAACCCCCTCCCCCTCCCAGATCCTTATTTATTTATTTTATTCTTTTTTCCCCCCTCTTCCCTCCTCATTGGTGTCAGTGGGTAGCTAATCGCGCGCGCGCACGCGCCCCCGCACGCACACGCGCATGCGCGCCCCCGCACGCTCCCGGCACCCGGCGTGCACATTGCACTTACAGGAGCCGGATGCCGGGTAGCGATGGGCCGCCCACCCGCCTCCCTGTTATGCTCCCACCCACCAACGAACCGGCACCATCGCTACCGGTGCAGAGAGGGCCACAGAGTGGCTCTCTCTGCATCGGAGTCTTCTGAAAGGGTATTGCAGGATGCCTCCATATGGAGGCATCACTGCAATACCCTGAGAGCTGCTGGAAGCGATTGCGATCGCTTCCAGCACTCTCTTAGACAACTGACGTACCAGGTACGTCTATTGTCATTAACTGTAAGTTAATGCATGACGTACCTGGTACGTCAGTTGTCATTAAGGGGTTAAATGTATTACCCCCTAATCTGACCCCCCTACACTGCCGCCACCTACATTAAATATATTAACCCCTAATCTGACCCCCCTACACCGCCGCCACCTACATTAAATATATTAACCCCTAATCTGACTCCCCTACACCGCCGCCACCTATATTAAATGTATTACCCCCTAAACCTAAGTCTAACCCTAACACCCCCTAACAAATATTATTTAAATAAATCTAAATAATATTAATATTATTAACTAAATTATTCCTATTTAAAACTAAATACTTACCTATAAAATAAACCCTAAGATAGCTACAATATAAATAATAATTACATTGTAGCTATTTTAGGGATTAGATTTATTTTACAGGCAGCTTTGTATTTATTTTAGCTTGGTACAATAGCTATTAAATAGTTAATAACTATTTAATAGCTACCTAGTTAAAATAATTAGAAAATTACCTGTAAAATAAATCCTAACCTAAGTTACAAATACACCTAATACTACACTATCAATACATTAATTAAATAAACTACAATTATCTAAACTAAAATACAATTAAATAAACTAAACTATATTACAAAAACAAACACTAAATTACAAAAAATAAAAAAATATTACAAGAAGTTTAATCTAATTACACCTAATCTAAGCCCCCTAATAAAATAAAAAAGCCCCCCAAAATAATAACATTTCCCTACCCTAAACTAAATTACAAATAGCCCTTAAAAGGGCCTTTTGCGGGGCATTGCCCCAAAGTAATCAGCTCTTTTATCTGTAAAAAAAGAACAATTCCCCTCCCCCCACATTGCAACCCACCACCCACACACCCCTACTCTAAAACCCACCCGATCCCCCCTTAAAAAACCTAAGTCTAACCCCCAAGTGGTCCTTACCTGTCCTGAAGACCGGCAGAGAAGGTCCTGTTCCAGGCGGTGAAGTCTTCCAAGCGGCGACCTCTTCTTCCAGGAACCAGCCGTTGTGGAGCGGAGGAGTTGAAGACCAATGACCGCGGAGCTGAAGACAGTCGACTCTGGAACTGAAGACCGGCGATGCTGGAACTTAAGATCGGCGACGCTGGAACTGAAGACCGCGGAGCCATGGAGCCTGGAGGATCCTCTTCATACGATCTCTGCTGTACACTGAATAGGAATTCAAGGTATGCGATTAAAAATGGCATCCCTTGAATTCCTATTGGCTGATTTGAGCCTTCAAATTCAAATCAGCCAATCGGATGAGAGCTACTGTAATTCTATTGGCTGATTTGAATAGCCAATAGAATAAGAGCTACTGACATTCTATTGGCTATTCAAATCAGCCAATAGAATTACAGTAGCTCTTATTCTATTGGCTATTCAAGGTTTTTTAAGGGGGGATCGGGTGGGTTTTAGAGTAGGGGTGTGTGGGTGGTGGGTTGTAATGTGGGGGGGGATTGTTCTCTTTTTTACAGGTAAAAGAGCTGATTACTTTGGGGCAATGCCCCGCAAAAGGCCCTTTTAAGGGCTGGTAATAGAGCTGATTACTTTGGGGCAATGCCCCGCAAAAGGCCCTTTTAAGGGCTATTTGTAATTTAGTTTAGGGTAGGGAATTTTTTTTTTTTAAATTTTATTTGGGGGCTTAGATTAGGTGTAATTAGGTTAAACTTCTTGTAATATTTTTTTATTTTTTGTAATTTAGTGTTTGTTTGTTTTTGTAATATAGTTTATTTAATTGTATTTTAGTTTAGATAATTGTAGTTTATTTAATTAATTTATTGATAGTGTAGTGTTAGGTGTATTTGTAACTTAGGTTAGGATTTATTTTACAGGTAATTTTGTAATTATTTTAACTAAGTAGCTATTAAATAGTTATTAACTATTTAATAGCTATTGTACCTAGTTAAAATAAATACAAAGTTACCTGTAAAATAAATATAAACCCTAAAATAGCTACAATGTAATTATTAATTATATTGTAGCTATCTTAGGGTTTATTTTATAGGTAAGTATTTAGTTTTAAATAGGAATAATTTAGTTAATAATATTAATATTATTTAGATTTTTTTAAATAATAACTAAGTTAGGGGGTGTTAGGGTTAGACTTAGGTTTAGGGGGTAATATATTTTATGTAGGTGGCAGTGGTGTAGGGGGGTCAGATTAGGGGTTAATATATTCAATATAGGTGGCAGCGGTGTAGGGGGGTCAGATTAGGGGGTAATATATTTAATGTAGGTGGTGGTGGTGTAGGGGGTCAGATTAGGGGGTTTTATATTTAACATAGGTGGTGGCGGGGTCCGGGAGCGGCGGTTTAGGGGTTAAACACTTTATTAGGTATTGCGGTGGGGGATTGCGGTTGACAGGTAGATAGACATTGCGCATGCGTTAGGTGTTAGGTTTTATTTTGCAGGCATTTTAGGCAATTACAGTGCTCCAATACTCAGCGCAAGGCTTGCTACGCCTGCATTTTGTGGCGAGGTGAAAATGGAGTATGTAAGTCTATGGGCCAAAAAAACTACGGGCGAAGGCAGAAATATACGAGCGTAACTTCTATGTAACGCCGTATATGTGATACCATACCCGCGCAAAATCTGGCGTCGCCGGCTTCTGCGGGCAACGCTGCATATCGGATGGGGCCCCATAAGTGGATACAAATTAAGCTCTGGCACCCCACTTATCCCCTCTGATTGCCACTGCCAGCCACTGCAAACATTTTCGGTTGTGCCCTTTTTAGTCCTAGAATGTGGTGCAGCAAGTGTTCTGCAAATCAGATGGAGAGGCTCCTGGACACGCAAATAGAGGAGGCATCCTGAGCAACAGACCACAGCTGACAACCTCTCACCAAGGCTGGCATCTAGGAGATGCTGCAGAATGACTTTGCTGTATCAAAGTTGACTTTCAATTTACTGCTTTTGGATACATTCTCTAGACCAGAGCTTTCAAAACTTTTCATGTTGGTGACACACTTTTTAGACCTATTTCATTTTGCGACACAGTAATTCAGTTGTACCGGCAAACAGGAGGTTAAACTAACTTGTTTGAGATACGGACACATACATAAATTATATAATAGCGAAATGTATTTACAAGTAACAGTATGTATGAGCAAGAATTAAAAAAAAGTTTAATAACACCAATAGCTACTTACTATTTTAATGGGATGTATGAGGTTGATGGGATGAACACAGTTTCTGAATATTTGGTGGAATATTAGATAAAGACACTCGCATTTCATCATCAAGCAGTTTTAAGCTTCCACTTCATATCCATATATCAAGAGCAGGAGCTGCAATGCACTACTGGGAGCTAGATGCAAAAAAAAACACTTTGACTTCTGACTTCAGCTCAGCATTTAAGGTGCCGCCGTAGTCCGATTGAGGAGACTACACGTGCAATCAGGAACCAATGTGCCGCCAAAGCCGCCAATGAGAATAGTTTCAGTTCCCGGTGAGCTGCGCCAATAGGTTAAGATTATCTGTCGCCCACTAGGTATCAATCACGTATCAACCACATGATATGCATAGCAGGCAGGCGGAAACTCGGAAACCAAAAGAAAATGTTAAAAAAAATTCAATTCGGGGGGCGTGTCCGGGTGGTGGCCATACTAGGTTGTTTTAATCAGAGCTCCTTGCTGAACTTCCACTATCCAGCCGTTTATTGAGATATATATACAGTTTTGGAGGAAAATACTTGTTCACTGAATAGAGGAATAAATTCTGAAAAGACTGATACCCATAAAGCTTATTTTATATCTGGTAAGCTTAAACCCGGACCACAATAATATTAGGCTGCGGCATAGGGCCACAATTTCAAGCATTTATTCCCCCATAAGCCAAATTTCATCATTTATGTTAGCTCATTAGCGGCTGCAGACGAGAGATCATTGATCATGGAGATGTCATGCAAGATACTTCGAGCTCTATTGTTAAAATTAGAAGCTAAGCTAGACGAATATATGATTGACCTTATAGCAACAACAAGAAGCACAAGACACGATACGCAGATGGCCTTTCGGCCTGTTCCATACATACGCTCAGTCCCACTACAACAGCTCACAAGGTTTAACCCTGAGGCTACACCGACGGAGGTGTCTTCTGCTGGTTCAAGCTCGGGCGAAGAATCGTCCTATTCTGGCGGCTCACTTTCCGGAGTTATCAGAATCAGGGACACTCACCAAACAGAACTTGCATTGCACAGCAGTGCAGAGAGGTTTGCGCATCATTTGAGTGTGGCGCTGGGTTGGGGGAGAGCGGCCGGCTCCCGTCGCCCAGGTTTTGCAGAACATATCATGTCACTAGACGTGCGGTTACAGGAGGATGAGAAGTTGCAGGTTCAGCCGTACTTCATTTGCTTGCCTCGGATACAGAGGGCTGGGAATACCCTCCAGAAAGTTATGCCGATTACAGCAGTACATTTCTACAGAAGAGGCATAGGATGAGCCCAGAAGCAGCTCTGGATCGTAAAGGGGGATTTGACTACTCCTTCACATCGCTCGATCTGGATATTTTGGGGACTAGATGGGTCAGCCCGAATATTATTGCTAACTTTCTGATGAGTCTGCAAGTATCACTTATTCCAGACAATAAAAGGATACTCTCTAGTTCTGTGATGTTTGACTGTTACTAATCTCCTGGTATCTGTATAGTGCACATATAGATACCTTGGTGTGGTTTATAAGTGACTACCCGGAGTAATATATATCATTTCAGTTTCCTACTAATCTAACCCACTTACATATATAAAGGCTATTTAGAGAGGTGTGATAGATATTAATTTATCCTGATATTTTTTTTGTGTGTCTCTATGATATTAGCGTCCACCAGAGGGCATCAAAGTCTATACTTACCTATAAGAGGTATAGCATGGCTCTAGTAATAACCCTCCAATAGGAACCTTAATGTTTGCAAATGCATATATACTCCTTGTCATTGTTATAGAGAGTGAACAGTCTAACATGTTCTGAGATGTGTTGTGTTATTCTAGCTAGTTACAAGTTGTTTAGCAATATGTCTGCAAAGAGTGTTTCTCTTCAAGGTAGTCAGGATATGTATCTTGTTGTTTCAATTTGTTAATTTATAGACCTGAATTATCCTATCTTGGCATGTAATCGTATGTGGGCTTGCATGACATAGTCACAGTCAACCTATGTACCCCATTCTGAACTTACAATGAGTTGCACTTGATCTCTAAGTTCTCAACTGCAGCACTTACTTTAGTTTATTTCTTTGCAAAATGCTAATTCTAATAATATTTTGTTATATCATTCACCCAACAAGGTGAATTTTTCAGTGGTATTCATCCACTACTTTGCACCTAAACACACAAGGATATACAAATGTGTTACCTCTCTGAACCAAGAATATGTTATGGCTTCCAAGGGCAATTTTAAAGTATCAATCTAATAGACAGCAATTCATACTCCAGAGGTACTAGCTTTGAGATATCCTATAAATTAAGAAAAGAGGTATCAAATTATTGTTGTTGCACTTTACGTTTGGCACAGTTAATAGAGGTAACCTGTTTTACTACATTGTATAAGATTGTTATAAGTTACCTTCAGTCTTTCCAAAATTAGGTAATTATATTTAGCACTCATATGTTTTATGCCAGACATGGTCATTCTGAACATTTCCTATTCGCAATTTATAAGTGCGACAATGCAAGATGTATGTTTTTTCCGAAATATCTCAATAAGAGTAACCTTTCACAAAAATAAAAATAAAATTTTAAGGTATCAATGTAAAACTGACAATGTATATACTTGTGACATGCTAGTAATATAGAATACCATGCTTGCCTCAAGAATAACTGTTCTGATTTATATCTGCTATTAGCCATGTTCAACTTGAGGTCACTTGTATTTTTGATTATGTATGACTTCTTGTCTTGCTAATTACCTGAATAAAAAACTTTGATTTAAAAAAATAAAAATTCAATTCAAACAAATTTGTGCTGAAGCAGGGACACACCTACACACTGCCAACGACACACTAATGTGTCACAACACAAAGTTTTAAAAGCACTGCTCTAGACATTAAAACATTTGGAAAACTGTGTCTTTCTCTATCCCTTTAAATATTATGTGGATTATTAGATTTACCATGATTTAGGAGTGTTCCCTTTTCCTTTTGACCTTCATATCTGCCTTGCTTTTATGTTTTCTGCTGGCCAGCATTTTGTATAGATACTTTACGTGGATTTTGATCCATATTACCACATTTCCATGAACTTCAACATTTTATACTAATAGTATGTGGTTTTAGTTTTTATACTAATAATATGTGATTCTGTTTTATTTTTTAATTATGGTAATAAATATTAATTCACAGCTTTTTTGTTTTTTTGTCAGATTGTGATTATATTAAGTGTGTAGTTTAAGTACCAATAGCTATTTAAAATGTTCCCATATCCTATTCATTGTTATCATTTTATTTTAATGTTGTATGAGAGAAGTTTTTTGGTGTAGAATTTTTGTTATCTATAAGCGTTATTATTGGCGTTTTTGTTGTGTGCTTTAAACCTCTCCCTAACTCCTGAACCACCTGAGATTATAGTAGGTGTCTGTTTGTTTTTTAATTAAAACATACTGATTTTTTTACTTCATAAAAATAATGTTACTGTGCAAATTTTAATATTTGTCTCTGACTGTTTGTCTTTGTCTGTGTGTCTTTATAAGTGCATGTGTGTGTTTTTGTGGGTATTTCTGAGTGTGTGTGTTTCTGTGTGTGTCTTTATGTAAGTTTTATGCCTGTGTCATTGTTTCTGTGGGTGTCTGTGTGTGTGTTTCTGTGTGACTGTGTTTACACCTGTGTGTGTGTTGTGTGTGTGTATGTCTGTATGTGAATGGGTTTCTGTGTGTGTTTGTGCACTACTATCTTTACAACATTTTCAAGCTTGACTACTCTAAAAATAATAAAGTGTGCACACGTTGTAGAGTCTCAGCCAAAAACTGCAAATGTTAAAGGGTTAAATCAAAAGAAAAATAAGTAGCATCCCCAAATCACTCACCAAAAGCAACAATATTCTCTAGACAAAACAAAGTCTCACCCCACCACTGTAGGGACAAAATATTTAAACATAACTTTTTATAACACTTTAAAATATATAAACACACATTTAAAAACAACATTAACTAGATTAACCTCTTAAAGACATATGACAGAATTTTTCCGTCATAAAACAATTGAGCAAACTGAAAGCTGTGTCCTTAAAGGGTTAAAAGATACATAGTTAGGTAAGGTCAGATACATGTAAATCCTAATAAGGTTATAATCCTGTTAACATCAGTCCAGTACAAATTATGTAATTATCCCCATTGACCTGCGTTACAAGAATACAAAAGATCCCTTTCTATGGTCTACTGACTCATAAGACTCCTCTCAGGAGCATAATGGGATGGTGAACTACTAAGCTGACGTGTAACTACCAGAGCAATTATTTAAAAAAATCTGGGTATTCCCGTACTAGCCTGGGTAAAAAAAAACCCACACATTTGTTTCAAAAACCCATATTACTAAATAGGTGGAGGTGTATAGAAATACTCAATAAGGATCAAACCCTGCCTGTAGTTAAGAAAGTTGTTTGGGGGGGATTGTGGAGGTTGAGGGGTTAGGGGGAACCTACACTGCATAAACTATATATATGAATTTTTTTTTATTAAAAAAGCCTTTTATTTTAGTACTGGCAGACTTTCGGACAGTACTTAAGATGGGGTGACCATTGTAGGATGGGGGAGGGAAGAGAGCTGTTTGAGGGGGGTCAGGGAGGGATCAGATGGTGGGATGTGTCTGGTGGGAGGCTGATCTCCACTAAAGTTAAAATTAAGCCTACAAGTTACCTAATTAACTTGTTCACTGCTGGGCATAATAAAAGTGTGGAGCGACCTTCTAATTACCAAAAAGCAATGCCAAAGCCATATATGTCTCTTTTTTTCTGAACAAAGGGGAATTGCACAAGCTGTTTGTAAATAATTTCAGTAAGAAACCTAAAGTTTGTGAAAAAGTTAACTATTTTTTTTTTATTTGATCGCATTTAAAGGTGAAATGGTGGCATGAAATATACCATAATGGGCATAGATCAATACTTTTGGTTGTCTACTAAAAGAAAATTAATACATGTGAAGGGTTATTCAGGGATTCCTGACAGATAACAGTGTTCAGTGGTTGTAGATGTGTAACAGATTTTGGGGATCAAATTTAGAAAAAGTGTGTTTTTTTTAATTTTTTCATAATGTTTTATAACATTTTTTTTATAGTAAATTATATGATATGATGAAAATAATTGTATCTTTAGAAAGTCCATTTAATGGCGAGAAAAACAGTACATAATATGTGTGGGTACAGTAAATGAGTAAGAGGAAAATTACAGCTAAACACAAACACCGCAGAAATGTAAAAATAGCCCTGGTCCATAACGGTAAGAAAATTGAAAAATGGCGTGGTCACTAAGGGGATCAGACTGAGGACGGGGGAGACCCTGAAAACGTTTACGAATAAACGGCATTTTTAAACGGAGAGTGCCTTCTTTGTTGTGCGAATATTTAAGGCTTGTAAGCGCACCCCGGCAGCTGTATAAGAAAAAACAGTGCTGGTTCCCTGCTTTTGTATATATATATATATATATATATATATATATATATATATATATATATATATATAGATATATTTAGGAATATCTATTTATAAATACTTATTACATATTCCCCTATGTGAAGAACACTGGAATGTGAAATATTTAATGTAAATACATAGTTAAACACTTTGGGGCCTATTTATCAAGCCGTCAACTGTGCTGCATTCGCCGGCACCAATACGCTCGCCTAACATCGCCTAACATTGCTGCCGTGGACCTGAATACGTTCTCCATATTTAACAAAAAAGCTGTCCAAAAGCCGTGCACCAAGTACGGGGCGATGAACAGCGGACTTTTGATAACTAACAGTCATCGATCTCGCTGCTCTTCAGCTTTTTCACAGCTTTATTTGTATACTGTCACTAAACACCCACACTATACTAAACTGTTTAACCCCTATCCCGCCGCTCCCAGACCCTGCCGCAACTAAATAAAGTTATTAACCCCTAAACCGCCGCTCCCGGAGCCCACAGCCACCCCCTATACCGCCGCCACATACATAAAGTTATTAACCCCTAACCCGCAACTAAATAAATGTATTAACCCCTAAACCGCCTGCCCCCCACATTGCCATAAACGAAATTAACCTATTAATCCCTAAACCTAACAACCCGCTAACTTTATATTAAATATTAACTCATTCCTATCTTATAATAAATTTAAACTAATCTTTAGATTTAAATTAAACTATATTAAACGAATAATTAACCTATTCTAACTATTATAATAAAATTACATTAAACTATATTAAATTAATAATTAACCTACCCTAACTGTTATAATAAAATTACATTAAACTATATTAAATTAATAATTAATCTAACCTAACTATTATACTAAAATTACATAAAATGACAAATTAAAATAACTATATTATATATTTAAACACCTAACCCTACTCAAATAATTTAATTCTACACTAAAAAATTACAACGTTATAAAAAACTAACCGCTAGATTTGGAGTTTTGTCGGTAACGACCCGAAAAACTAACGCCGGCTTTTTTCTGGCCGCACCATAAAAATAACTCTGGTATTGAGAGTCCACATAAAGGCTGCGTTAGGCTCCAAAAAAGGAGCGTAGAGCATTTTTAACGCAGCTTCAACTCTCAATACCAGAGTTGCTTACGCAAGCGGCCAGCCTCAAAAACGTTCTCGTGCACGATTCCCCCATAGGAAACAATGGGGCTGTTTGAGCTGAAAAAAAACCTAACACCTGCAAAAAAGCCGCGTTCAGCTCTTAACGCAGCCCCATTGTTTGCTATGGGGAAACACTTCCTACATCTGCACCTAACACCCTAACATGTACCCCGAGTCTAAACACCCCTAACCTTACACTTATTAACCCCTAATCTGCCGCCCCCGCTATCGCTGACACCTGCATTTTATTTTTAACCCCTAATCTGCCGCTCCGTAAACCGCCGCTACTTACATTATCCCTATGTACCCCTAATCTGCTGCCCCTAACACCGCCGACCCCTATATTATATTTATTAACCCCTAATCTGCCCCCCTCAACGTCGCCTCCACCTGCCTACACTTATTAACCCCTAATCTGCCGACTGGAGCTCACCGCTACTCTAATAAATGTATTAACCCCTAAAGTTAAGTCTAACCCTAACACTAACACCCCCCTAAGTTAAATATAATTTAAATCTAACGAAATTAATTAACTCTTATTAAATAAATTATTCCTATTTAAAGCTAAATACTTACTTGTAAAATAAATCCTAATATAGCTACAATATAAATTATAATTATATTATTGCTATTTTAGGATTAATATTTATTTTACAGGTAACTTTGTATTTATTTTAACCAGGCACAATAGCTATTAAATAGTTAAGAACTATTTAATAGCTAAAATAGTTAAAATAATTACAAATTTACCTGTAAAAGAAATCCTAACCTAAGTTACAATTAAACCTAACACTAGACTATCAATAAATTAATTAAATAAACTACCTACAATTACCTACAATTAACCTAACACTACACTATCAATAAATTAATTAAATACAATTGCTACAAATAAATACAATTAAATAAACTAGCTAAAGTACAAAAAATAAAAAAGAACTAAGTTACAAAAAATAAAAAAATATTTACAAACATAAGAAAAATATTACAACAATTTTAAACTAATTACACCTACTCTAAGCCCCCTAATAAAATAACAAAGCCCCCCAAAATAAAAAAATGCCCTACCCTATTCTAAATTACTAAAGTTCAAAGCTCTTTTACCTTACCAGCCCTGAACAGGGCCCTTTGCGGGGCATGCCCCAAGAAATACAGCTCTTTTGCCTGTAAAAAAACCCATACAATACCAAGCCCCCCAACATTACAACCCACCACCCACATACCCCTAATCTAACCCAAACCCCCTTAAATAAACCTAACACTAAGCCCCTGAAGATCATCCTACCTTGCCTTCACCTCACCGGGTATCACACCGATCCGTCCAGAAGAGCTCCTCCGATGTCCTGATCCAAGCCCAAGCGGGGGGCTGAAGAGGTCCATAATCCGGCTGAAGTCTTCATCCAAGCGGGGCAGAAGAGGTCTTCCATCCGATTGAAGTCTTCATCCAAGCGGCATCCATCCGGAGCGAAGCGGCAGCATCCTGAAGACCTCCACCGCGGAACATCCATCCTGGCCGACGACTGAACGACGAATGACGGTTCCTTTAAATGACGTCATCCAAGATGGCGTCCCTCGAATTCCGATTGGCTGATAGGATTCTATCAGCCAATCGGAATTAAGGTAGGAATATTCTGATTGGCTGATGGAATCAGCCAATCAGAATCAAGTTCAATCCGATTGGCTGATCCAATCAGCCAATCAGATTGAGCTCGCATTCTATTGGCTGTTCCGATCAGCCAATAGAATGCGAGCTCAATCTGATAGAGGGGGGTGTTAGTGTTAGGGTTAGACTTAGCTTTAGGGGTTAATACATTTATTAGAATAGCGGTGAGCTCCGGTCGGCAGATTAGGGGTTAATAATTGAAGTTAGGTGTCGGCGATGTTAGGGAGGGCAGATTAGGGGTTAATACTATTTATTATAGGGTTAGTGAGGCGGATTAGGGGTTAATAACTTTATTATAGTAGCGCTCAGGTCCGGTCGGCAGATTAGGGGTTAATAAGTGTAGGCAGGTGGAGGCGACGTTGAGGGGGGCAGATTAGGGGTTAATAAATATAATATAGGGGTCGGCGGTGTTAGGGGCAGCAGATTAGGGGTACATATGGATAACGTAGGTGGCGGCGCTTTGCGGTCGGCAGATTAGGGGTTAATAAGTGTAGGTAGGTGGAGGCGACGTTGTGGGGGGCAGGTTAGGGGTTAATAAATATAATACAGGGGTCGGCGGTGTTAGGGGCAGCAGATTAGGGGTACATAAGGATAACGTAGGTGGCGGTCGGCAGATTAGGGGTTAAAAATTTTTATTCGAATGTCGGCGATGTGGGGGGACCTCGGTTTAGGGGTACATAGGTAGTTTATGGGTGTTAGTGTACTTTAGAGTACAGTAGTTAAGAGCTTTATGAACCAGCGTTAGCCCAGAAAGCTCTTAACTACTGACTTTTTTCTGCGGCTAGAGTTTTGTCGTTAGATGTCTAACGCTCACTTCAGAAACGACTCTAAATACCGGAGTTAGAAAGATCCCATTGAAAAGATAGGATACGCAATTTACGTAAGGGGATCTGCGGTATGGAAAAGTCGCG
Organism: Bombina bombina; assembly: GCF_027579735.1. Taxonomy (NCBI): domain Eukaryota; kingdom Metazoa; phylum Chordata; class Amphibia; order Anura; family Bombinatoridae; genus Bombina; species Bombina bombina. Next base: position 588,054,140 of record NC_069504.1, read on the forward strand.
GCTGAAAAGTGAGCGTTAGACCCTATTTTGAGTGACTCCAAATACCGGCGGTAGCCTAAAACCAGCGTTAGGAGCCTCTAACGCTGGTTTTCACGGCTAACGCCAAACTCCAAATCTAGGTGTAACTAAGTTACACACAAAAATAAACACTAAGTTACAAAAAATAAAAAAGAAATTATCAAAGCTTTAAACTAATTACACCTAATATAAAGGCCCTATGAAAATAAAAAAGCCCCCCCAAAATAAAAAAAACCCTAGCCTACAATAAACTACAAATAGCCCTTAAAAGGGCCTTTTGTGGGGCATTGCCCCAAAGTAATCAGCTCTTTTACCTGTAAAAAAAAATACAAATACCCCCCCAACAGTAAAGCCCACCACCCACACAACCAACCCCCCAAATAAAAAACTATCTAAAAAAAACTAAGCTCCCCATTGCCCTGAAAAGGGCATTTGGATGGGCATTGCCCTTAAAAGGGCATTTAGCTCTTTTGCAGGCCCAAGTCCTAATCTAAAACTAAAACCCACCCAATAAACCCTTAAAAAAATCTTAACACTAGGGATGGGCGAATGTGTAAATTTTCGAATTTCGAATGTAGAACGAATGTTATTACCGAAATTCGAATTCTAAATCCGAATGTCGATAAGAACGAATATTCTTAAAAATTCGAAAATCGAATGTTATTTACAGTTTTCGAATGTCACTTTCGAATTCGAATGTTTATAATTATATCGAATGTCCACATTTGAAATTTCGAATTTAACATTCTATTTAACAAATACTATTCAGAAGTTCAATAGTTCATGTGGTAGGGCTGGAATCTAGTAAATTGAAACATAAATAGATACAAATATATCATTTCGAATGTTTCCATATAGAATATTGCATAATTCGAATATTACATTTAAAGAAAGCATTAGAAATACTATTACAAACATATAAATTCAAATTTTTCGAATTCGAATATAAATTCGAATTTTTCGAATTCGAATATTGCATAATTCGAATATTACATTTAAAGAAAAAGCATTAGAAATACTATTACAATCTAAATTCGAATTTTTAGAATTCGAATACACGTATTGCATAATTCGAATATTACATTTAAAGAAACAGCATTAGAAATACTATTACAATCTAAATTCGAATTTTTCGAATTCGAATACACGTATTGCATAATTCGAATATTACATTTAAAGAAAAAGCATTAGAAATACTATTACAATCTAAATTCGAATTTTTCGAATTCGAATATTGCATAATTCGAATATTACATTTAAAGAAAAAGCATTAGAAAAACTATTACAATCTAAATTTGAATTTTTCGAATTCGAATACAAGTATTGCATAATTCAAATATTACAATTAAAGAAAAAGCATTAGAAATACTATTACAATCTAAATTCGAATTTTTCGAATTCGAATATTGCATAATTCGAATATTACATTTAAAGAAAAAGCATTAGAAATACTATTACAATCTAAATTCGAATTTTTCGAAAATAATATTTTCGAATGTAATCGTAAAATTCGAAACCGAACATTCGAAAATCGAATGTTAGAATGTTATGTAAACATTCGAAATTCGAACGAACGAATGTGTTAAAATTTGTGCCGTTTTTCGAATGTTGCGAAACATTCGCCTATCCCTACCTAACACTAACCCCAGAAGATTTACTTACAGTTTTGAAGATCCGACATCCATCCTCCAAGAAGCCGGGAGAAGTCCTCAACAAAGCGGCCGAAGTCTTCATCCAAGCCCGCAGAAGTCTTCATCCAGATGGCATCTTCTATCTTCATCCATCCGGCGCGGAGCGGCTCCATCTTCAAGACATCCGACGCGGAGCATCCTCTTCCTTCCAACGACTACCGACAAATGAAGGTTCCTTTAAATGACGTCCTCCAAGATGGCGTCCCTTAGATTCCGATTGGCTGATAGAATTCTATCAGCCAATCAGAATTAAGGTTGAAAAAATCCTTTTGGCTGTTGCAATCAGCCAATAGGATTGAGCTTGCATTCTACTGGCTGATTGGATTAGCCAATAGAATGTGAGCTCAATCCTATTGGCTGATTGGATCACCCTAACATAAACCCCACATCGCAACTCCCAAAATAAATATACTGTATTAACCCCTAATCTGCCGGCCCCCCACATTGTGATAAACTAAATTAAACTATTAACCCCTAACACCCCCTAACTGTAAATTAAAGTTACAGTATAACTACATTAAAATAAATAAAAACATACCTGTGAAATTAAAAAAAAACTAAGCTTAAACTATAAATAAACCTAAAATTGCTATTTTTAAAAAATAAGATACCAAAAATAAAAAACATAAATTACAAAATTTAAAAATCCTAACACTACAAAAAAAAATAAAACCTAACATTACAAAAAATAACAAGCTCTAAAATTAAACAAAATAACATACTCTAAAATTACAGAAAATAAAAAAGCTAAGAATACAAAAAAATAATCCAAAATAAAAAAGTTAATCCCAATCTAATACCCCTTTAAAATAAAAAATCCACCCCAAAAAAAATCACCCCCTAATCTAACAATAAACTACCAATAGCCCTTAAAGGGCCTTTTGCAGGGCATTGCCCCAAAGAAATCAGCTCTTTTATGCAAAACTATAAAAAGTCCCCCCTAACAGTACAACACCCAATCCCCCAAAATAAAAAGACCTTTTGTATGGGCATTGCCTTTAAAAGGGCAATTAGCTCTTTTAGTGCCCATAAAAATAAAAAAGCTCTAATCTAAAAAAAAAAAAAAAAAAACACCTAAAAAAACAAACAACTAACACTAACCCCAAAATAGGTACTTACCATTCCTGAAGTCCGGCAGAAAAGGTCTTCTTCAATCTTTATCCCGGTGGCGTGGAGCGGAGGCGGTGCGGTCATCCGACATGGAAGATCTTTGCGCGATCGTCCGTCGCACACTATATTATTATTATATTGGGGTACCTTGCATTCCTTTTGGCTGAAAAATAGAATGAGAGCTGCCTAAATGTACTTTAAGTGTACTTTAAAACATATTTTTTATGAGTTTAGTGAAACATTTTTGTTTTGCAAAATCCATAACTACTGGTATTTGATTGCAGAACGGATCGTTGCAGTGTAGCTCATAACGATCATGTTAAAGCCATAACGCGTGACTTGTAATACCGAATCGGTGACCATACCGCACGCAAAGGCCATTTTTTAAGCGCTACAGCCGTAATGCACACGTTGTAATCTTGCCCTTTGTTAATTATGAATATAGCATAAATGTTTTTTCATGTTTTCAGCCACTTGACAGCAAAAGGGCTCCAATGCACTTATATATGTCTGCATATGTATACATATATATTTATGTGTTTATTCAAAGAAGGGATACTAAAACAGTCTAAAACATTAAAGGGATAATAAACACCAAATATGTTATTGTTTAAAAAGATAGAGAATCCCTTTATTTACCATTCCCCAGTTTTCCATAACCAACACTGTTATAGAAATATACGGCTAGATTTAGAGTTTTGTCGGTAAGGACCCGCGTATCTAACGCTTGTTTTTTTCTGGCCGCACCTTTAAAATAACTCTGGTATTGAGAGTCCACAGAATGGCTGCGTTAGGCTCCAAAAAAGGAGCGTAGAGCATATTTAACGCAACTTCAACTCTCGATACCAGAGTTGCTTACGGACGCGGCCAGCCTCAAAAACGTGCTCGTGCACGATTCCCCCATAGGAAACAATGTCGCCTCCACCTGCCTACACTTATTAACCCCTAATCTGCCGACTGGAGCTCACCGTTACTCTAATAAATGTATTAACCCCTAAAGCTAAGTCTAACCCTAACACTAACACCCCCCTAAGTTAAATATAATTTAAATCTAACAAAATTAATTAACTCTTCTTAAATAAATTATTCCTATTTAAAGCTAAATACTTACCTGTAAAATAAATCCTAATATAGCTACAATATAAATTATAATTATATTATAGCTATTTTACGATTAATATTTATTTTACAGGTAACTTTGTATTTATTTTAACCAGGTACAATAGCTATTAAATAGTTAAGAACTATTTAATAGCTAAAATAGTTAAAATAATTACAAATTTACCTGTAAAATAAATCCTAACCTAAGTTACAATTAAACCTAACACTACACTATCAATAAATAAATTAAATAAAATACCTACAATTACCTACAATTAAACCTAACACTACACAATCAATAAATTAATTAAATACAATACCTACAAATAACTACAATGAAATAAACTAACTAAAGTACAAAAAATAAAAAAGAACTAAGTTACAAAAAATAAAAAAATATTTACAAACATAAGAAAAATATTACAACAATTTAAAACTAATTACACCTACTCTAAGCCCCCTAATAAAATAACAAAGCCCCCCAAAATAAAAAAATGCCCTACCCTATTCTAAATTACTAAAGTTCAAAGCTCTTTTACCTTACCAGCCCTGAACAGGGCCCTTTGCAGGGCATGCCCCAAGAAGAGGCGGCCTTCAAGGGCTTAGAAATTAGCATATGAGCTTACCTAGGTTTAGCTTTCAACTAAGAATAACAAGAGAGCAAAGCAAATTTGATGATAAAAGTAAATTAGAAAGTTGTTCAAAATTGCATGCCCTATCTGAATCATGAAAGTTTCATTTGGACTTTACTATCCCTTTAAGGGCCAGATTACAATTAGAGAGCAAACAAATGCGCACAAGTGATATCGTGTTTTCGCAATTGTATCTGTGCAGGCTAAGTTGAGATGGTATTATAAGTTGAACGTAAACGCGATTGATTGAATGAATCGCAATTTACGCTAGAAAGATTACTGCGTCCTTAGAGCTGTGGTTAACTGTTTTGTGAAACAAAAAAGTGACACAAAACACATCACATATATATTACAAAGTACACTCATAATAAAAAATATTACAAAAAATATAGCATAAAAAGGTTTTTAAAGATATGAGATCAAAGGTGTTAGAAAAAAAGGCAGGCAAATGGCTTTAACATTGATATACATACATATAAATCTCTAAAGATGTATGTGTGTGTATATATCTATATATATGTGTGTGTGTGTGTGTATAAAGGAAAACAGAAGCGCCACATGGCCAAGTATTGCATGTACTCTTGTAATAAAGTGCAAAGGTATTTAGGAAAATCACTCACATGTGAGGAAGCACCCCTCTTGGTGCAAATGAAGCAGGCTGGAATCTCACAGTCATCCAGCAGACTGGCCTCTTGCAACACACCAGCAGCAGTGGAGTAGATCCTTACAAACGTTTCCCAAACGTCTGTTGTACCATTCAGGGTGGGGAAAGGTCAGCAATAAATGGTTGGCAACAAGTGATACGATCAAAACTTACTTTAATAAAATTATAAAAACATCAACCCATTTCTCCGCTTCAACAGAGCTGTTTCATCAGGCTTAATTTTGGGCTCCATTTATAATCTGGCCCATTGCTGGCTATTTATCTCTGACACAATATGACCAAGAAACCCCTATATCTTTCTCCTTTTTCGCATCCCAATATTCTAAACTGTGAACTCTTCAAACAAGTGTTTTTATCTCTTCCTAATTAAAGTATGCACAGCTTATAGGGAAATAATTGTTTAATTATGCATAGTAAAATACTTTTTCTATATATTTTAATAACTTATTTTACCCCCATTTTATGTTATTTTAAGAGACAGTAAGAGTCAAAATTAAACTTTCATGACTTTGATAGAGCATGCCAATAAAAAAAAAGTTTAATTCTATTATATAATTAGATTTATTTCATTGGTATCCTTTGTTGAAAAGCACACCTAAGTATACAATACAATACACTACTGGGAGCTAGGTGCTGGTTGGTGCCTGAACATACGCAATCTTATGAAATTAAAGGTTTTTGAAATGTAAAGACAGAACTAACAACAATGTTATGGTCAGACTTTGTCCATCTGTAATGTGATCTTCAAAGAGAAAAAAAAATGTCTTTGAGAATAAGTCGCTATTAACTTAAATTTCACTCTTTTTTTAAAAAAAGTTCAAGTTCCTTCAAACTGTGAGGGGAAAGTGCAAAGCTTACAGTGTGGAGCTTTGTACAGCTCTCTTTAGGTCATTCCACAGGTTTTTGATGGGATTGAGGTCTGGGCTCTGACTGGGCCATTGCATGACTTTGATCTTTTTCGGATGCCATGCCTTGGTCAACTTGGATGTGTGATTTGGGTCATTGTCATGTTGCAATGTGAAATTCCTCTTCAGCTTTCTGACAGAGGCCAGCAGGTCTTGTGCCACAATATCTTGATATTTGGAGCTATTCATTATTCCATCTATCTTGGTAAGAACCACTGACCCAGCTAAAGAGAAGCAAGTGATGCTACCACTGTCATGCTTCAAAGTCAGTATAGTGTTCCTTAAATGATGAGCTTTATTGACTTTGTGCCAAACATATCTTTTACAATTTAAGCAGAAAAGTTAAACCCTTGTCTTGTCAGGCTATAGCATATTTTCTCATATAGTTTGAGGTGACTAAATAAATCTTTTGGCATAATTTAGAGTTTAGGGATGGAGTGTGAGTGAGTTTTTTGTACAAACATTTATTAAACACAATTTTTAACAATACTACTCTTAGATCAGTCCCTTGCGCTCCTGCTCTCTTTCCTTTGTTTGTTTGTTATCCAGCACCACCCTATGCTGCCGGTGTGTTTTCACAGGAGCTGCAGTGTGGACTGAAAAAAAGAGGATTGGATATCTATGCACACCACATATCCTTTTTAATGGGTGCTATTAAATACTAGTATTTGGACACCTATGTATAAAAGTATTTTTGGACATGTGTGGATATATATGTACATATACTAATTGAGAGAAGTTTATATTTTTTCTATATATATTTACCTTCTTTTACATATCTTTATAATACAATTTTTTATAATACAATATAATTATTTTTATATCTTGGTTGCATATTACACATTATACATTACCAGACATTTTATATACCCTGTGTGGCGATCTTTTATAAGCAGATCCTAGGGTCTTGCTTTTTTTAGTTAGGGATGGATGTTCCGTTCTGTAAGAAAGGGGTTCTGTCTTGCCACCCTACTCCATAGCCCAGACATGCAGAATATGAGAGATGGTGGTCACATGCAAGGAGTGGCCGGTACTTCCAAGAAATTCCTGTAGCTCCATTAGTGTTGCTGTTGGCCTCTTGTTAGCCTCCCTGTTTTCTTTTCTTCATCCTCTCATCAACTGTAAGATTCACGTGTCTTCAATACTTAAGGTAACTAAAACTCAATATCTTATAATATTTGGTGATGTGACAAAGAGGTGATCAGAAGCATAAGGATACGTTACCTCTGTGTCTTAATCTAGCCAGGATAATATTTATAGTGAAATGAGAGTTCACAATAAGATGGATCAACGGCAAGCAAATTTCGTTACCTTCAATTCAGAAGAGGTGCTACTGAAGCAGAGTCCACTGGTAGATGCTGCTAAGAACAGTTTCTAAGAAAGCGGCAACGGAATGTCAGCAGGAACTGAAGAGCATCTGCAGTGCATAGAAGGCTGTAGGATACACGACCTGGCCGTAGCTGATGATGTGAGTGCACGGCGAGTGTCTCTCTGTACTCGGGGTAAGCTGAAACTCAGGACCTGTAGCAAGCAGGGAAAACAGGTATAGCAATGATAGCCCAAAGAGGAAAGGCAATACCTTAGACTAGAATATCAACAAGTACAAGTTGACAGGAGGGATAGAAGAGGTAGTCAGGAGAGTGTTCAACTTCTTCAATAAACCAACAAAGACGGGCAGATAGGCGGAGACTAAAATAGAGGATCGCGGGTAGAAACAGGATACCTTAAAGGAACAGTACAGATCGTCACATCAACAGCCGGCGACACCAAATTTTGCGCGGGTTTGGTATCCTATATACGGCGTAACTTAGAAGTTACGAGCTTATATTTCAGCCTTCGCCCGTATTTTTTTGACCCATAGACTGACATACAAAACAGGCACAATTTGGTATCCAATATACAGCGTAAGGACTTACGCGCACAGAATTCAGAAAATCTACTCCATTCTCATCTCACCACAAATTGCAGGCGCAGCAACCCTTGCACTGACTTAGAAACCAACGTAACTCTCTGAAGGCCTAACAAATGCATGCTTAACAACATACATATCAGCAGCTTGATCACAAATAGTTAACCTCTTCAAAGCATTTGTTATTCCTGCCCCTGCAAGTGTGTCAAACCAATCACAAACAGCACAACCTCTCAACAGGAAGCCTAAAAACCCGCCAAAGCACATCCTCATTAGCCACCATGTTTTCCTGCTTTCCATAGAGAGGCAGCATCATTGGGCACAAGGGTGCATCATGGGGCACAAGGGTGCATCATGGGGCACAAGGGGTGCATCATGGGGCACAAGGGGTGCTGCAAGCCCTACAATCCCCTGTTGTTCCGTCTACACATGCTGATTCTACAGGGAGTGCAGAATTATTAGGCAAGTTGTATTTTTGAGGATTAATTTTATTATTGAACAACAACCATGTTCTAAATTAACCCAAAAAACTCATTAATATCAAAGCTGAATAGTTTTGGAAGTAGTTTTTAGTTATAGCTATTTTAGGGGGATATCTGTGTGTGCAGGTGACTATTACTGTGCATAATTATTAGGCAACTTAACAAAAAACAAATATATACCCATTTCAATTATTTATTTTTACCAGTGAAACCAATATAACATCTCAACATTCACAAATATACATTTCTGACATTCAAAAACAAAACAAAAACAAATCAGTGACCAATATAGCCTCCTTTCTTTGCAAGGACACTCAAAAGCCTGCCATCCATGGATTCTGTCTGTTTTGATCTGTTCACCATCAACATTGCGTGCAGCAGCAACCACAACCTCCCAGACACTGTTCAGAGAGGTGTACTGTTTTCCCTCCTTGTAAACCTCACATTTGATGATGGACCACAGGTTCTCAATGGGGTTCAGATCAGGTGAACAAGGAGGCCATGTCATTAGATTTTCTTCTTTTATACCCTTTCTTGCCAGCCACGCTGTGGAGTACTTGGACGCGTGTGATGGAGCATTGTCCTGCATGAAAATCATGTTTTTCTTGAAGGATGCAGACTTCTGCCTGTACCACTACTTGAAGAAGGTGTCTTCCAGAAACTGGCAGTAGGACTGGGAGTTGAGCTTGACTCCATCCTCAACCCAAAAAGGCCCCACAAGCTCATCTTTGATGATACCAGCCCAAACCAGTACTCCACCTCCACCTTGCTGACGTCTGAGTCGGACTGGAGCTCTCTGCCCTTTACCAATCCAGCCACGGGCCCATCCATCTGGCCCATCAAGACTCACTCTCATTTCATCAGTCCATAAAACCTTAGAAAAATCAGTCTTGAGATATTTCTTGGCCCAGTCTTGACGTTTCAGCTTGTGTGTCTTGTTCAGTGGTGGTCGTCTTTCAGCCTTTCTTACCTTGGCCATGTCTCTGCGTATTGCACACCTTGTGCTTTTGGGCACTCCAGTGATGTTGCAGCTCTGAAATATGGCCAAACTGGTGGCAAGTGGCATCATGGCAGCTGCACGCTTGACTTTTCTCAGTTCATGGGCAGTTATTTTGCGCCTTGGTTTTTCCACACGCTTCTTGCGACCCTGTTGACTATTTTGAATGAAACGCTTGATTGTTCGATGATCACGCTTCAGAAGCTTTGCAATTTTAAGAGTGCTGCATCCCTCTGCAAGATATCTCACTATTTTTGACTTTTCTGAGCCTGTCAAGTCCTTCTTTTGACCCATTTTGCCAAAGGAAAGGAAGTTGCCTAATAATTATACAGCTTGGAGTAAGACAACATGCATAAAGAGGATGATGTGGTCAAAATACTCATTTACCTAATAATTCTGCACTCCCTGTATAGTTGCTGCTGAGGTTCTTGGTCATGGTGCTGTCCCTGCTGCAGCTGGTCATAGAATTACATACTGCGAATTTCCGCTGCATGTAAGTGAAACTACTACATCCCACCCCCATTCCCTTAACCACCCTAATTACTGAAAATATATCATTAGTTTAATTCATGTTTTGGTCACTATGATTTATTGACTATCATTAAGAAGAATGAAAATGGATGTTTATACCTTATGTTCACACCTTCTGTAAAAACATTATTATTTAGATATATATACCCATGTGCTATGTGTCCTTCACTAAAGGTCTTTACCTTAGAAAATGTCTGCCACAGCCTTGGCTCGTGCCTATCCCTGCACATGTGTCAATTTCTATTGGATTGAGAAAACTTGATTTACATCTTATAATTGAATATAACTATATGTACCCTTCATACACAACTATGTGATGTGGAACACTATTAGTTAAAAAAAGGAATTTTAACTCGCTGCAGGATGCATTTTGATAGCACATCTTTCTCCCCGGGGAGAAGGAAATGCTATAGAAATGCATCCTGCAGCGAGTTAAAATTCCTTTTTTTAACTAATAGTGTTCAAAACCATTGTCTTATGCATAAGCACTCCAGCCAACAAATAAAGTCTACCGACATTAGGCATTTTACTGGCATCCCCCAAATATTTGTGTAGTGCGGTTGCACCCTTCTAGTTCTCAGAATAACTATGTGATGTGGTTTATAGAACATGAATATGTCATAAACATGATGATATTACCTTTTTTGGGCCATTTCCACACAGGCCTTATTATATGTTTCAACAATATTAGTGTACTAAAACACCCCTCACATGGATGTGGATGACAATTATATGGTAAATAACAGAGGACAAGATTTATGCTGACATATAACAATATTTATTTATTTTTAGGCTTCTTGGATGAGGGGGCTGAGGTGCCTGGAGTGGATCTCCTGGTTCTCCTGGGTTGTGTGGATTCAGATGATTCTACTGGAGTGCTGGCCACAGATGAGAGGCTAGAGACAGTGTCCTGCTGGTGTGTGAAGTGCTCAACCAACACACCCAACAGTTGGTTTTGTTCCCGCCATCTGTTGTCAATCTGCATCTGCATATCAGAAATAACTCTCATCATCTGAGACTGGTTTTGGACTATTCCATTTAAGGATGCTGCCATGTCCCGTTGCAGCTCGATGGTACGCTGGAGTAAACTCTGTTGGCTCCTGTGAAACCTGTGTTGGTCTCTTTGTCTTCTCTCGCAGCTTGCTATGAGCCTTCTCTGGAGGGAAATATATTCGTTGCCCATGGGAGAATACAGAGGATCTACAGGCTGTTGACCAGCAGGGATTCTAGGCGCAGGTTCAGCTCTAGCTGCTGGTGCATCATGGACATCCTCAGCTGCTGCTGCATCAGGGACATCCTCAGCTGCTGCTGCATCAGGGACAACTACAGCTGGTGCTGCATCAGGGACAACTACAGCTAGCGCTGCATCAGGGACAACTACAGCTGGTGCTGCATCAGGGACAACTACAGCTGGTGCTGCATCAGGGACAACTACAGCTGGTGCTGCATCAGGGACAACTACAGCTGGTGCTGCATCAGGGACAACTACAGCTGGTGCTGCATCAGGGACAACTACAGCTGGTGCTGCATCAGGGACAACTACAGCTATATGCTCCTCTTCAGATGGTGGAGCTCTTCCAAGGGAAGAGGATGGTGGAGCTCTCCGGGTGGACTGGTAGTCCCATTGACGGCTAGTGTGCGCCCACTCAGCCTGTCCAGTTTGCATGTCCTGTGCATTAAAGCCCTGACTGACCTGATATTGAGGGGGGGGGGGGGAGGTAAAGACATGTACCCTTTGGGGCTGACTTGGCTCCCCCTCAAAGCCAAAAGAATAATCCTCCGGCCAGGTATCTTGCCAGGGCTCATCTGACAATGTTGGTGGCATCACGTCTGGGTCCTCAACAGAGGCAATCCAACCCAGCTCATGCCTGGGAGCATACTGTCCTTGTTGCTGCATTCTTTGGACTGGTGGTGGAGGTGGATGCATTCCTCGGACTGGTGGTGGAGGTGGATGCATTCTTTGGACTGGTGGTGGAGGTGGATGCATGCCTGTTTGCACCCTGGTGACAGGAGGTTCTGTGGAGGAGTCAAATGATGAGAGGGATTAGTACAATCATATATATGTCCATGTGGGCATACAATGTACATTGATACATGCTAGGGCCTATACTCATTCTCATGTAAAACTCTATAACATGCATGTGCACATTGTGATTTGTGATATGAGGTATTTTAATATGCAAAGTATACATGTATGTGTTTCATACAATAGTTATGTGTACATGTCAGTGATGGAGAAAATGTGTTCTTTAAAGGGACAGTCTAGGCCAAAATAAACTTTCATGATTCAGATAGAGCATGTAATTTTAAACAATTTTCCAATTTACTTTTATCACCAATTTTGCTTTGTTCTCTTGGTATTCTTAGTTGAAAGCTTAACCTAGGAGGTTCATATGCTAATTTCTTAGACCTTGAAGCCCACCTCTTTCAGATTGCATTTTAACAGTTTTTCACCACTAGAGGGTGTTAGTTCACGTATTTCATATAGATAACACTGTGCTCGTGCATGAGAAGTTATCTGGGAGCAGGCACTGATTGGCTAGACTGCAAGTCTGTCAAAAGAACTGAAAAAAGGGGCAGTTTGCAGAGGCTTAGATACAAGATAATCACAGAGGTTAAAAGTATATTATTAGAAATGTGTTAGTTATGCAAAACTGGGAAATGGGTAATAAAGGGATTATCTATCTTTTAAAACAATAAAAATTCTGGTGTAGACTGTCCATTTAAGTGACACTATGGTCACAGAATTTCCTTTAGCCTGATGTAGGCACATAACGTGCTTTCTTGAGCTAAAAGTATTGTGATGGCTATAGTGTCCATTTACTGAAAACTCTACATGTGGCTTGTGGCCTGTGTTACTCTGAGACATGTTAGTATTTCACTATTCCACCTCATATCATGAATTTCAATGTGTTAAGTAGCATTAAATGGACATTAAACCAATTTTTATTCTTTCATGATTCAGCTAGAGCATGCAATTTTAGACAACTTTCTAATTTACTTCCATTACCTAATTTGATTCATTCTCTTGATATTCTTTGCTGAAAAGCATATCTAGATAGGCTCAGAAGCTGCTGATTGGTGGCTGCACATCAATGCCTCATGTGATTGGCTCACCCATGTGCATTGATATTTCATAAACAAAGAATATCAGAATAATGAAGCAAATTAGATAATAGAAGTAAATGTTGTTTAAAACTGTATTATCTATCTGAATAATGAAATAAAAAGATTTGGTTTAATGTCCCTTTAATGTGAAATATAATTGTAGATGTTTTTGTTAGTAGGCCAAATACCATGCTCCTCATTGTGTACATTAATGTGTGACATTAAAGGATGTTATATCTCAAATACATATAATACTGATGTGTGGGATGTTACTCACCAGCATGCTGTGCTGATGTTGCAGCCCCTGAGTCACGAGCCCCTGGAAGTCCACGGACTGCTGTGATACTCAGGGACCTGCGTATCATCTCCTGCCATTCGTTGTATTCAGCTTCCTGGGGTGGACCACCGCCTGTTCCCCTCTGGTGCATGGCTTCTTGGCCCATTTTCTCCTACACCCGCCTCTTGCAATCATTCCATCTTTTCTTAAGGCCCTCGACAGTCCTCCTCTGCGGGGCCACGCTGTTTACAGCATCCTCGACCAACAACCATGCTGCCTTGCGCCTTCGGCCAACTCCTTTGCCCTTCTCCTGGCCAAAGAGGGCACTGTGGTTCTCCAGGACGGCCTGGACTAGTGCAACATTCTCATTGAATGAGAAGTTCGGGCATCTCATGCGCTCATCGTCTGTGGCCGCCTGGCTTCCTCCCTGGGATGTCCCTGGTGTGGGTTCCTCCCTATCCTCTCTCTCCTCCCCCCTTCTGTCCCCATGTGCACCCTCTGTCCCTCTTCTGAGTGTGCCTGGTCTCGGGGCAACCCCACTCCCATCATCCCTTCTGGCTCTCCCTCTCCCCACTCCACTTACTCCCTGACGGGGACCCTGCTGCTCCTCCTGTCCACTACAAGAATCCTCTCCCTGCAACTCCACTCCCCTCCTCCCCCCGCCCTACCTCTCCCTGCCATCCTCACACTACACACACTCACACTTACTCCCACTTCAATCACACACAATCACAACCAAACACTCAGCCTATCACACTGTAAAAGATAAATAAAATGTGTGAGGTGTTAGAAAAAAAAGTGTTGTGTATTTTGTATATGTATGTATACATTATATTTACCTGTAAGTAAATGTACAGGCTTACCCAAACAAAAATCCGACCTAACTAACTTTTATGAATTGCGCCTCTCTCACTGCTCTTACTAAATAACTGAACTCACTGTAGTGTGCTGTAGCTCCAAGAACCAACCAAACACACTAAATAAAATGTCGGCTGCGCATTGGTTTATGTATGAATTTTGAATCGCGTAATTACGTGGCGCATCTTTTAGAACTGGCGGTTATTTTTTTATGATTCTTAGCCTAATTTGCATCAAAATACTCTTTATTGAGACTTTACATGAACAAAATACTGGCGTAAGTACTTGCGACGACTAAAATGTGTATTTGCGCACATTTTAGTTGATCGCTGGTTTTTCATACTTACACCAGTTTAGCATCTGACGGCGCAGTATATTGGATAGCTCGAGTTGCGAGGTGAAATTACGGGTGGCGCGGGTTCCCTCGCTTGCACCAAAAACTACGCCGTATATCAGATCGCGCCCTTGATCTTTGCAATATGTCTATGGTGCATTTTCTCCACTTATTGTTGATAGTTTTTATAGTGTTCTGTGGTACAGCCACCCCCTATACCGCCGCCACATACATAAAGTTATTAACCCCTAACCCGCAACTAAATAAATGTATTAACCCCTAAACCGCCTGCCCCCCACATTGCCATAAACGAAATTAACCTATTAATCCCTAAACCTAACAACCCGCTAACTTTATATTAAATATTAACTCATTCCTATCTTATAATAAATTTAAACTAATCTTTAGATTTAAATTAAACTATATTAAACGAATAATTAACCTATTCTAACTATTATAATAAAATTACATTAAACTATATTAAATTAATAATTAACCTACCCTAACTGTTATAATAAAATTACATTAAACTATATTAAATTAATAATTAATCTAACCTAACTATTATACTAAAATTACATAAAATGACAAATTAAAATAACTATATTATATATTTAAACACCTAACCCTACTCAAATAATTTAATTCTACACTAAAAAATTACAACGTTATAAAAAACTAACCGCTAGATTTGGAGTTTTGTCGGTAACGACCCGAAAAACTAACGCCGGCTTTTTTCTGGCCGCACCATAAAAATAACTCTGGTATTGAGAGTCCACATAAAGGCTGCGTTAGGCTCCAAAAAAGGAGCGTAGAGCATTTTTAACGCAGCTTCAACTCTCAATACCAGAGTTGCTTACGCAAGCGGCCAGCCTCAAAAACGTTCTCGTGCACGATTCCCCCATAGGAAACAATGGGGCTGTTTGAGCTGAAAAAAAACCTAACACCTGCAAAAAAGCCGCGTTCAGCTCTTAACGCAGCCCCATTGTTTGCTATGGGGAAACACTTCCTACATCTGCACCTAACACCCTAACATGTACCCCGAGTCTAAACACCCCTAACCTTACACTTATTAACCCTAATCTGCCGCCCCCGCTATCGCTGACACCTGCATTTTATTTTTAACCCCTAATCTGCCGCTCCGTAAACCGCCGCTACTTACATTATCCCTATGTACCCCTAATCTGCTGCCCCTAACACCGCCGACCCCTATATTATATTTATTAACCCCTAATCTGCCCCCCTCAACGTCGCCTCCACCTGCCTACACTTATTAACCCCTAATCTGCCGACTGGAGCTCACCGCTACTCTAATAAATGTATTAACCCCTAAAGTTAAGTCTAACCCTAACACTAACACCCCCCTAAGTTAAATATAATTTAAATCTAACGAAATTAATTAACTCTTATTAAATAAATTATTCCTATTTAAAGCTAAATACTTACTTGTAAAATAAATCCTAATATAGCTACAATATAAATTATAATTATATTATTGCTATTTTAGGATTAATATTTATTTTACAGGTAACTTTGTATTTATTTTAACCAGGCACAATAGCTATTAAATAGTTAAGAACTATTTAATAGCTAAAATAGTTAAAATAATTACAAATTTACCTGTAAAAGAAATCCTAACCTAAGTTACAATTAAACCTAACACTAGACTATCAATAAATTAATTAAATAAACTACCTACAATTACCTACAATTAACCTAACACTACACTATCAATAAATTAATTAAATACAATTGCTACAAATAAATACAATTAAATAAACTAGCTAAAGTACAAAAAATAAAAAAGAACTAAGTTACAAAAAATAAAAAAATATTTACAAACATAAGAAAAATATTACAACAATTTTAAACTAATTACACCTACTCTAAGCCCCCTAATAAAATAACAAAGCCCCCCAAAATAAAAAAATGCCCTACCCTATTCTAAATTACTAAAGTTCAAAGCTCTTTTACCTTACCAGCCCTGAACAGGGCCCTTTGCAGGGCATGCCCCAAGAAATACAGCTCTTTTGCCTGTAAAAAAACCCATACAATACCAAGCCCCCCAACATTACAACCCACCACCCACATACCCCTAATCTAACCCAAACCCCCTTAAATAAACCTAACACTAAGCCCCTGAAGATCATCCTACCTTGCCTTCACCTCACCGGGTATCACACCGATCCGTCCAGAAGAGCTCCTCCGATGTCCTGATCCAAGCCCAAGCGGGGGGCTGAAGAGGTCCATAATCCGGCTGAAGTCTTCATCCAAGCGGGGCAGAAGAGGTCTTCCATCCGATTGAAGTCTTCATCCAAGCGGCATCCATCCGGAGCGAAGCGGCAGCATCCTGAAGACCTCCACCGCGGAACATCCATCCTGGCCGACGACTGAACGACGAATGACGGTTCCTTTAAATGACGTCATCCAAGATGGCGTCCCTCGAATTCCGATTGGCTGATAGGATTCTATCAGCCAATCGGAATTAAGGTAGGAATATTCTGATTGGCTGATGGAATCAGCCAATCAGAATCAAGTTCAATCCGATTGGCTGATCCAATCAGCCAATCAGATTGAGCTCGCATTCTATTGGCTGTTCCGATCAGCCAATAGAATGCGAGCTCAATCTGATAGAGGGGGGTGTTAGTGTTAGGGTTAGACTTAGCTTTAGGGGTTAATACATTTATTAGAATAGCGGTGAGCTCCGGTCGGCAGATTAGGGGTTAATAATTGAAGGTAGGTGTCGGCGATGTTAGGGAGGGCAGATTAGGGGTTAATACTATTTATTATAGGGTTAGTGAGGCGGATTAGGGGTTAATAACTTTATTATAGTAGCGCTCAGGTCCGGTCGGCAGATTAGGGGTTAATAAGTGTAGGCAGGTGGAGGCGACGTTGAGGGGGGCAGATTAGGGGTTAATAAATATAATATAGGGGTCGGCGGTGTTAGGGGCAGCAGATTAGGGGTACATATGGATAACGTAGGTGGCGGCGCTTTGCGGTCGGCAGATTAGGGGTTAATAAGTGTAGGTAGGTGGAGGCGACGTTGTGGGGGGCAGGTTAGGGGTTAATAAATATAATACAGGGGTCGGCGGTGTTAGGGGCAGCAGATTAGGGGTACATAAGGATAACGTAGGTGGCGGTCGGCAGATTAGGGGTTAAAAATTTTTATTCGAATGTCGGCGATGTGGGGGGACCTCGGTTTAGGGGTACATAGGTAGTTTATGGGTGTTAGTGTACTTTAGAGTACAGTAGTTAAGAGCTTTATGAACCAGCGTTAGCCCAGAAAGCTCTTAACTACTGACTTTTTTCTGCGGCTAGAGTTTTGTCGTTAGATGTCTAACGCTCACTTCAGAAACGACTCTAAATACCGGAGTTAGAAAGATCCCATTGAAAAGATAGGATACGCAATTTACGTAAGGGGATCTGCGGTATGGAAAAGTCGCGGCTGAAAAGTGAGCGTTAGACCCTATTTTGAGTGACTCCAAATACCGGCGGTAGCCTAAAACCAGCGTTAGGAGCCTCTAACGCTGGTTTTCACGGCTAACGCCAAACTCCAAATCTAGGTGTAACTAAGTTACACACAAAAATAAACACTAAGTTACAAAAAATAAAAAAGAAATTATCAAAGCTTTAAACTAATTACACCTAATATAAAGGCCCTATGAAAATAAAAAAGCCCCCCCAAAATAAAAAAAACCCTAGCCTACAATAAACTACAAATAGCCCTTAAAAGGGCCTTTTGTGGGGCATTGCCCCAAAGTAATCAGCTCTTTTACCTGTAAAAAAAAATACAAATACCCCCCCAACAGTAAAGCCCACCACCCACACAACCAACCCCCCAAATAAAAAACTATCTAAAAAAAACTAAGCTCCCCATTGCCCTGAAAAGGGCATTTGGATGGGCATTGCCCTTAAAAGGGCATTTAGCTCTTTTGCAGGCCCAAGTCCTAATCTAAAACTAAAACCCACCCAATAAACCCTTAAAAAAATCTTAACACTAGGGATGGGCGAATGTGTAAATTTTCGAATTTCGAATGTAGAACGAATGTTATTACCGAAATTCGAATTCTAAATCCGAATGTCGATAAGAACGAATATTCTTAAAAATTCGAAAATCGAATGTTATTTACAGTTTTCGAATGTCACTTTCGAATTCGAATGTTTATAATTATATCGAATGTCCACATTTGAAATTTCGAATTTAACATTCTATTTAACAAATACTATTCAGAAGTTCAATAGTTCATGTGGTAGGGCTGGAATCTAGTAAATTGAAACATAAATAGATACAAATATATCATTTCGAATGTTTCCATATAGAATATTGCATAATTCGAATATTACATTTAAAGAAAGCATTAGAAATACTATTACAAACATATAAATTCAAATTTTTCGAATTCGAATATAAATTCGAATTTTTCGAATTCGAATATTGCATAATTCGAATATTACATTTAAAGAAAAAGCATTAGAAATACTATTACAATCTAAATTCGAATTTTTAGAATTCGAATACACGTATTGCATAATTCGAATATTACATTTAAAGAAACAGCATTAGAAATACTATTACAATCTAAATTCGAATTTTTCGAATTCGAATACACGTATTGCATAATTCGAATATTACATTTAAAGAAAAAGCATTAGAAATACTATTACAATCTAAATTCGAATTTTTCGAATTCGAATATTGCATAATTCGAATATTACATTTAAAGAAAAAGCATTAGAAAAACTATTACAATCTAAATTTGAATTTTTCGAATTCGAATACAAGTATTGCATAATTCAAATATTACAATTAAAGAAAAAGCATTAGAAATACTATTACAATCTAAATTCGAATTTTTCGAATTCGAATATTGCATAATTCGAATATTACATTTAAAGAAAAAGCATTAGAAATACTATTACAATCTAAATTCGAATTTTTCGAAAATAATATTTTCGAATGTAATCGTAAAATTCGAAACCGAACATTCGAAAATCGAATGTTAGAATGTTATGTAAACATTCGAAATTCGAACGAACGAATGTGTTAAAATTCGTGCCGTTTTTCGAATGTTGCGAAACATTCGCCTATCCCTACCTAACACTAACCCCAGAAGATTTACTTACAGTTTTGAAGATCCGACATCCATCCTCCAAGAAGCCGGGAGAAGTCCTCAACAAAGCGGCCGAAGTCTTCATCCAAGCCCGCAGAAGTCTTCATCCAGATGGCATCTTCTATCTTCATCCATCCGGCGCGGAGCGGCTCCATCTTCAAGACATCCGACGCGGAGCATCCTCTTCCTTCCAACGACTACCGACAAATGAAGGTTCCTTTAAATGACGTCCTCCAAGATGGCGTCCCTTAGATTCCGATTGGCTGATAGAATTCTATCAGCCAATCAGAATTAAGGTTGAAAAAATCCTTTTGGCTGTTGCAATCAGCCAATAGGATTGAGCTTGCATTCTACTGGCTGATTGGATTAGCCAATAGAATGTGAGCTCAATCCTATTGGCTGATTGGATCACCCTAACATAAACCCCACATCGCAACTCCCAAAATAAATATACTGTATTAACCCCTAATCTGCCGGCCCCCCACATTGTGATAAACTAAATTAAACTATTAACCCCTAACACCCCCTAACTGTAAATTAAAGTTACAGTATAACTACATTAAAATAAATAAAAACATACCTGTGAAATTAAAAAAAAACTAAGCTTAAACTATAAATAAACCTAAAATTGCTATTTTTAAAAAATAAGATACCAAAAATAAAAAACATAAATTACAAAATTTAAAAATCCTAACACTACAAAAAAAAATAAAACCTAACATTACAAAAAATAACAAGCTCTAAAATTAAACAAAATAACATACTCTAAAATTACAGAAAATAAAAAAGCTAAGAATACAAAAAAATAATCCAAAATAAAAAAGTTAATCCCAATCTAATACCCCTTTAAAGGGCCTTTTGCAGGGCATTGCCCCAAAGAAATCAGCTCTTTTATACAAAACTATAAAAAGTCCCCCCTAACAGTACAACACCCAATCCCCCAAAATAAAAAGACCTTTTGTATGGGCATTGCCTTTAAAAGGGCAATTAGCTCTTTTAGTGCCCATAAAAATAAAAAAGCTCTAATCTAAAAAAAAAAAAAAAAAAAAACACCTAAAAAAACAAACAACTAACACTAACCCCAAAATAGGTACTTACCATTCCTGAAGTCCGGCAGAAAAGGTCTTCTTCAATCTTTATCCCGGTGGCGTGGAGCGGAGGCGGTGCGGTCATCCGACATGGAAGATCTTTGCGCGATCGTCCGTCGCACACTATATTATTATTATATTGGGGTACCTTGCATTCCTTTTGGCTGAAAAATAGAATGAGAGCTGCCTAAATGTACTTTAAGTGTACTTTAAAACATATTTTTTATGAGTTTAGTGAAACATTTTTGTTTTGCAAAATCCATAACTACTGGTATTTGATTGCAGAACGGATCGTTGCAGTGTAGCTCATAACGATCATGTTAAAGCCATAACGCGTGACTTGTAATACCGAATCGGTGACCATACCGCACGCAAAGGCCATTTTTTAAGCGCTACAGCCGTAATGCACACGTTGTAATCTTGCCCTTTGTTAATTATGAATATAGCATAAATGTTTTTTCATGTTTTCAGCCACTTGACAGCAAAAGGGCTCCAATGCACTTATATATGTCTGCATATGTATACATATATATTTATGTGTTTATTCAAAGAAGGGATACTAAAACAGTCTAAAACATTAAAGGGATAATAAACACCAAATATGTTATTGTTTAAAAAGATAGAGAATCCCTTTATTTACCATTCCCCAGTTTTCCATAACCAACACTGTTATAGAAATATACGGCTAGATTTAGAGTTTTGTCGGTAAGGACCCGCGTATCTAACGCTTGTTTTTTTCTGGCCGCACCTTTAAAATAACTCTGGTATTGAGAGTCCACAGAATGGCTGCGTTAGGCTCCAAAAAAGGAGCGTAGAGCATATTTAACGCAACTTCAACTCTCGATACCAGAGTTGCTTACGGACGCGGCCAGCCTCAAAAACGTGCTCGTGCACGATTCCCCCATAGGAAACAATGTCGCCTCCACCTGCCTACACTTATTAACCCCTAATCTGCCGACTGGAGCTCACCGCTACTCTAATAAATGTATTAACCCCTAAAGCTAAGTCTAACCCTAACACTAACACCCCCCTAAGTTAAATATAATTTAAATCTAACGAAATTAATTAACTCTTCTTAAATAAATTATTCCTATTTAAAGCTAAATACTTACCTGTAAAATAAATCCTAATATAGCTACAATATAAATTATAATTATATTATAGCTATTTTACGATTAATATTTATTTTACAGGTAACTTTGTATTTATTTTAACCAGGTACAATAGCTATTAAATAGTTAAGAACTATTTAATAGCTAAAATAGTTAAAATAATTACAAATTTACCTGTAAAATAAATCCTAACCTAAGTTACAATTAAACCTAACACTACACTATCAATAAATAAATTAAATAAAATACCTACAATTACCTACAATTAAACCTAACACTACACAATCAATAAATTAATTAAATACAATACCTACAAATAACTACAATGAAATAAACTAACTAAAGTACAAAAAATAAAAAAGAACTAAGTTACAAAAAATAAAAAAATATTTACAAACATAAGAAAAATATTACAACAATTTAAAACTAATTACACCTACTCTAAGCCCCCTAATAAAATAACAAAGCCCCCCAAAATAAAAAAATGCCCTACCCTATTCTAAATTACTAAAGTTCAAAGCTCTTTTACCTTACCAGCCCTGAACAGGGCCCTTTGCAGGGCATGCCCCAAGAAGAGGCGGCCTTCAAGGGCTTAGAAATTAGCATATGAGCTTACCTAGGTTTAGCTTTCAACTAAGAATAACAAGAGAGCAAAGCAAATTTGATGATAAAAGTAAATTAGAAAGTTGTTCAAAATTGCATGCCCTATCTGAATCATGAAAGTTTCATTTGGACTTTACTATCCCTTTAAGGGCCAGATTACAATTAGAGAGCAAACAAATGCGCACAAGTGATATCGTGTTTTCGCAATTGTATCTGTGCAGGCTAAGTTGAGATGGTATTATAAGTTGAACGTAAACGCGATTGATTGAATGAATCGCAATTTACGCTAGAAAGATTACTGCGTCCTTAGAGCTGTGGTTAACTGTTTTGTGAAACAAAAAAGTGACACAAAACACATCACATATATATTACAAAGTACACTCATAATAAAAAATATTACAAAAAATATAGCATAAAAAGGTTTTTAAAGATATGAGATCAAAGGTGTTAGAAAAAAAGGCAGGCAAATGGCTTTAACATTGATATACATACATATAAATCTCTAAAGATGTATGTGTGTGTATATATCTATATATATGTGTGTGTGTGTGTGTATAAAGGAAAACAGAAGCGCCACATGGCCAAGTATTGCATGTACTCTTGTAATAAAGTGCAAAGGTATTTAGGAAAATCACTCACATGTGAGGAAGCACCCCTCTTGGTGCAAATGAAGCAGGCTGGAATCTCACAGTCATCCAGCAGACTGGCCTCTTGCAACACACCAGCAGCAGTGGAGTAGATCCTTACAAACGTTTCCCAAACGTCTGTTGTACCATTCAGGGTGGGGAAAGGTCAGCAATAAATGGTTGGCAACAAGTGATACGATCAAAACTTACTTTAATAAAATTATAAAAACATCAACCCATTTCTCCGCTTCAACAGAGCTGTTTCATCAGGCTTAATTTTGGGCTCCATTTATAATCTGGCCCATTGCTGGCTATTTATCTCTGACACAATATGACCAAGAAACCCCTATATCTTTCTCCTTTTTCGCATCCCAATATTCTAAACTGTGAACTCTTCAAACAAGTGTTTTTATCTCTTCCTAATTAAAGTATGCACAGCTTATAGGGAAATAATTGTTTAATTATGCATAGTAAAATACTTTTTCTATATATTTTAATAACTTATTTTACCCCCATTTTATGTTATTTTAAGAGACAGTAAGAGTCAAAATTAAACTTTCATGACTTTGATAGAGCATGCCAATAAAAAAAAAGTTTAATTCTATTATATAATTAGATTTATTTCATTGGTATCCTTTGTTGAAAAGCACACCTAAGTATACAATACAATACACTACTGGGAGCTAGGTGCTGGTTGGTGCCTGAACATACGCAATCTTATGAAATTAAAGGTTTTTGAAATGTAAAGACAGAACTAACAACAATGTTATGGTCAGACTTTGTCCATCTGTAATGTGATCTTCAAAGAGAAAAAAAAATGTCTTTGAGAATAAGTCGCTATTAACTTAAATTTCACTCTTTTTTTAAAAAAAGTTCAAGTTCCTTCAAACTGTGAGGGGAAAGTGCAAAGCTTACAGTGTGGAGCTTTGTACAGCTCTCTTTAGGTCATTCCACAGGTTTTTGATGGGATTGAGGTCTGGGCTCTGACTGGGCCATTGCATGACTTTGATCTTTTTCGGATGCCATGCCTTGGTCAACTTGGATGTGTGATTTGGGTCATTGTCATGTTGCAATGTGAAATTCCTCTTCAGCTTTCTGACAGAGGCCAGCAGGTCTTGTGCCACAATATCTTGATATTTGGAGCTATTCATTATTCCATCTATCTTGGTAAGAACCACTGACCCAGCTAAAGAGAAGCAAGTGATGCTACCACTGTCATGCTTCAAAGTCAGTATAGTGTTCCTTAAATGATGAGCTTTATTGACTTTGTGCCAAACATATCTTTTACAATTTAAGCAGAAAAGTTAAACCCTTGTCTTGTCAGGCTATAGCATATTTTCTCATATAGTTTGAGGTGACTAAATAAATCTTTTGGCATAATTTAGAGTTTAGGGATGGAGTGTGAGTGAGTTTTTTGTACAAACATTTATTAAACACAATTTTTAACAATACTACTCTTAGATCAGTCCCTTGCGCTCCTGCTCTCTTTCCTTTGTTTGTTTGTTATCCAGCACCACCCTATGCTGCCGGTGTGTTTTCACAGGAGCTGCAGTGTGGACTGAAAAAAAGAGGATTGGATATCTATGCACACCACATATCCTTTTTAATGGGTGCTATTAAATACTAGTATTTGGACACCTATGTATAAAAGTATTTTTGGACATGTGTGGATATATATGTACATATACTAATTGAGAGAAGTTTATATTTTTTCTATATATATTTACCTTCTTTTACATATCTTTATAATACAATTTTTTATAATACAATATAATTATTTTTATATCTTGGTTGCATATTACACATTATACATTACCAGACATTTTATATACCCTGTGTGGCGATCTTTTATAAGCAGATCCTAGGGTCTTGCTTTTTTTAGTTAGGGATGGATGTTCCGTTCTGTAAGAAAGGGGTTCTGTCTTGCCACCCTACTCCATAGCCCAGACATGCAGAATATGAGAGATGGTGGTCACATGCAAGGAGTGGCCGGTACTTCCAAGAAATTCCTGTAGCTCCATTAGTGTTGCTGTTGGCCTCTTGTTAGCCTCCCTGTTTTCTTTTCTTCATCCTCTCATCAACTGTAAGATTCACGTGTCTTCAATACTTAAGGTAACTAAAACTCAATATCTTATAATATTTGGTGATGTGACAAAGAGGTGATCAGAAGCATAAGGATACGTTACCTCTGTGTCTTAATCTAGCCAGGATAATATTTATAGTGAAATGAGAGTTCACAATAAGATGGATCAACGGCAAGCAAATTTCGTTACCTTCAATTCAGAAGAGGTGCTACTGAAGCAGAGTCAACTGGTAGATGCTGCTAAGAACAGTTTCTAAGAAAGCGGCAACGGAATGTCAGCAGGAACTGAAGAGCATCTGCAGTGCATAGAAGGCTGTAGGATACACGACCTGGCCGTAGCTGATGATGTGAGTGCACGGCGAGTGTCTCTCTGTACTCGGGGTAAGCTGAAACTCAGGACCTGTAGCAAGCAGGGAAAACAGGTATAGCAATGATAGCCCAAAGAGGAAAGGCAATACCTTAGACTAGAATATCAACAAGTACAAGTTGACAGGAGGGATAGAAGAGGTAGTCAGGAGAGTGTTCAACTTCTTCAATAAACCAACAAAGACGGGCAGATAGGCGGAGACTAAAATAGAGGATCGCGGGTAGAAACAGGATACCTTAAAGGAACAGTACAGATCGTCACATCAACAGCCGGCGACACCAAATTTTGCGCGGGTTTGGTATCCTATATACGGCGTAACTTAGACGTTACGAGCTTATATTTCAGCCTTCGCCCGTATTTTTTTGACCCATAGACTGACATACAAAACAGGCACAATTTGGTATCCAATATACAGCGTAAGGACTTACGCGCACAGAATTCAGAAAATCTACTCCATTCTCATCTCACCACAAATTGCAGGCGCAGCAACCCTTGCACTGACTTAGAAACCAACGTAACTCTCTGAAGGCCTAACAAATGCATGCTTAACAACATACATATCAGCAGCTTGATCACAAATAGTTAACCTCTTCAAAGCATTTGTTATTCCTGCCCCTGCAAGTGTGTCAAACCAATCACAAACAGCACAACCTCTCAACAGGAAGCCTAAAAACCCGCCAAAGCACATCCTCATTAGCCACCATGTTTTCCTGCTTTCCATAGAGAGGCAGCATCATTGGGCACAAGGGTGCATCATGGGGCACAAGGGTGCATCATGGGGCACAAGGGGTGCATCATGGGGCACAAGGGGTGCTGCAAGCCCTACAATCCCCTGTTGTTCCGTCTACACATGCTGATTCTACAGGGAGTGCAGAATTATTAGGCAAGTTGTATTTTTGAGGATTAATTTTATTATTGAACAACAACCATGTTCTAAATTAACCCAAAAAACTCATTAATATCAAAGCTGAATAGTTTTGGAAGTAGTTTTTAGTTATAGCTATTTTAGGGGGATATCTGTGTGTGCAGGTGACTATTACTGTGCATAATTATTAGGCAACTTAACAAAAAACAAATATATACCCATTTCAATTATTTATTTTTACCAGTGAAACCAATATAACATCTCAACATTCACAAATATACATTTCTGACATTCAAAAACAAAACAAAAACAAATCAGTGACCAATATAGCCTCCTTTCTTTGCAAGGACACTCAAAAGCCTGCCATCCATGGATTCTGTCTGTTTTGATCTGTTCACCATCAACATTGCGTGCAGCAGCAACCACAACCTCCCAGACACTGTTCAGAGAGGTGTACTGTTTTCCCTCCTTGTAAACCTCACATTTGATGATGGACCACAGGTTCTCAATGGGGTTCAGATCAGGTGAACAAGGAGGCCATGTCATTAGATTTTCTTCTTTTATACCCTTTCTTGCCAGCCACGCTGTGGAGTACTTGGACGCGTGTGATGGAGCATTGTCCTGCATGAAAATCATGTTTTTCTTGAAGGATGCAGACTTCTGCCTGTACCACTACTTGAAGAAGGTGTCTTCCAGAAACTGGCAGTAGGACTGGGAGTTGAGCTTGACTCCATCCTCAACCCAAAAAGGCCCCACAAGCTCATCTTTGATGATACCAGCCCAAACCAGTACTCCACCTCCACCTTGCTGACGTCTGAGTCGGACTGGAGCTCTCTGCCCTTTACCAATCCAGCCACGGGCCCATCCATCTGGCCCATCAAGACTCACTCTCATTTCATCAGTCCATAAAACCTTAGAAAAATCAGTCTTGAGATATTTCTTGGCCCAGTCTTGACGTTTCAGCTTGTGTGTCTTGTTCAGTGGTGGTCGTCTTTCAGCCTTTCTTACCTTGGCCATGTCTCTGCGTATTGCACACCTTGTGCTTTTGGGCACTCCAGTGATGTTGCAGCTCTGAAATATGGCCAAACTGGTGGCAAGTGGCATCATGGCAGCTGCACGCTTGACTTTTCTCAGTTCATGGGCAGTTATTTTGCGCCTTGGTTTTTCCACACGCTTCTTGCGACCCTGTTGACTATTTTGAATGAAACGCTTGATTGTTCGATGATCACGCTTCAGAAGCTTTGCAATTTTAAGAGTGCTGCATCCCTCTGCAAGATATCTCACTATTTTTGACTTTTCTGAGCCTGTCAAGTCCTTCTTTTGACCCATTTTGCCAAAGGAAAGGAAGTTGCCTAATAATTATACAGCTTGGAGTAAGACAACATGCATAAAGAGGATGATGTGGTCAAAATACTCATTTACCTAATAATTCTGCACTCCCTGTATAGTTGCTGCTGAGGTTCTTGGTCATGGTGCTGTCCCTGCTGCAGCTGGTCATAGAATTACATACTGCGAATTTCCGCTGCATGTAAGTGAAACTACTACATCCCACCCCCATTCCCTTAACCACCCTAATTACTGAAAATATATCATTAGTTTAATTCATGTTTTGGTCACTATGATTTATTGACTATCATTAAGAAGAATGAAAATGGATGTTTATACCTTATGTTCACACCTTCTGTAAAAACATTATTATTTAGATATATATACCCATGTGCTATGTGTCCTTCACTAAAGGTCTTTACCTTAGAAAATGTCTGCCACAGCCTTGGCTCGTGCCTATCCCTGCACATGTGTCAATTTCTATTGGATTGAGAAAACTTGATTTACATCTTATAATTGAATATAACTATATGTACCCTTCATACACAACTATGTGATGTGGAACACTATTAGTTAAAAAAAGGAATTTTAACTCGCTGCAGGATGCATTTTTATAGCATTTCCTTCTCCCCGGGGAGAAGGAAGTGCTATCAAAATGCATCCTGCAGCGAGTTAAAATTCCTTTTTTTAACTAATAGTGTTCAAAACCATTGTCTTATGCATAAGCACTCCAGCCAACAAATAAAGTCTACCGACATTAGGCATTTTACTGGCATCCCCCAAATATTTGTGTAGTGCGGTTGCACCCTTCTAGTTCTCAGAATAACTATGTGATGTGGTTTATAGAACATGAATATGTCATAAACATGATGATATTACCTTTTTTGGGCCATTTCCACACAGGCCTTATTATATGTTTCAACAATATTAGTGTACTAAAACACCCCTCACATGGATGTGGATGACAATTATATGGTAAATAACAGAGGACAAGATTTATGCTGACATATAACAATATTTATTTATTTTTAGGCTTCTTGGATGAGGGGGCTGAGGTGCCTGGAGTGGATCTCCTGGTTCTCCTGGGTTGTGTGGATTCAGATGATTCTACTGGAGTGCTGGCCACAGATGAGAGGCTAGAGACAGTGTCCTGCTGGTGTGTGAAGTGCTCAACCAACACACCCAACAGTTGGTTTTGTTCCCGCCATCTGTTGTCAATCTGCATCTGCATATCAGAAATAACTCTCATCATCTGAGACTGGTTTTGGACTATTCCATTTAAGGATGCTGCCATGTCCCGTTGCAGCTCGATGGTACGCTGGAGTAAACTCTGTTGGCTCCTGTGAAACCTGTGTTGGTCTCTTTGTCTTCTCTCGCAGCTTGCTATGAGCCTTCTCTGGAGGGAAATATATTCGTTGCCCATGGGAGAATACAGAGGATCTACAGGCTGTTGACCAGCAGGGATTCTAGGCGCAGGTTCAGCTCTAGCTGCTGGTGCATCATGGACATCCTCAGCTGCTGCTGCATCAGGGACATCCTCAGCTGCTGCTGCATCAGGGACAACTACAGCTGGTGCTGCATCAGGGACAACTACAGCTAGCGCTGCATCAGGGACAACTACAGCTGGTGCTGCATCAGGGACAACTACAGCTGGTGCTGCATCAGGGACAACTACAGCTGGTGCTGCATCAGGGACAACTACAGCTGGTGCTGCATCAGGGACAACTACAGCTGGTGCTGCATCAGGGACAACTACAGCTGGTGCTGCATCAGGGACAACTACAGCTGGTGCTGCATCAGGGACAACTACAGCTATATGCTCCTCTTCAGATGGTGGAGCTCTTCCAAGGGAAGAGGATGGTGGAGCTCTCCGGGTGGACTGGTAGTCCCATTGACGGCTAGTGTGCGCCCACTCAGCCTGTCCAGTTTGCATGTCCTGTGCATTAAAGCCCTGACTGACCTGATATTGAGGGGGGGGGGAGGTAAAGACATGTACCCTTTGGGGCTGACTTGGCTCCCCCTCAAAGCCAAAAGAATAATCCTCCGGCCAGGTATCTTGCCAGGGCTCATCTGACAATGTTGGTGGCATCACGTCTGGGTCCTCAACAGAGGCAATCCAACCCAGCTCATGCCTGGGAGCATACTGTCCTTGTTGCTGCATTCTTTGGACTGGTGGTGGAGGTGGATGCATTCCTCGGACTGGTGGTGGAGGTGGATGCATTCTTTGGACTGGTGGTGGAGGTGGATGCATGCCTGTTTGCACCCTGGTGACAGGAGGTTCTGTGGAGGAGTCAAATGATGAGAGGGATTAGTACAATCATATATATGTCCATGTGGGCATACAATGTACATTGATACATGCTAGGGCCTATACTCATTCTCATGTAAAACTCTATAACATGCATGTGCACATTGTGATTTGTGATATGAGGTATTTTAATATGCAAAGTATACATGTATGTGTTTCATACAATAGTTATGTGTACATGTCAGTGATGGAGAAAATGTGTTCTTTAAAGGGACAGTCTAGGCCAAAATAAACTTTCATGATTCAGATAGAGCATGTAATTTTAAACAATTTTCCAATTTACTTTTATCACCAATTTTGCTTTGTTCTCTTGGTATTCTTAGTTGAAAGCTTAACCTAGGAGGTTCATATGCTAATTTCTTAGACCTTGAAGCCCACCTCTTTCAGATTGCATTTTAACAGTTTTTCACCACTAGAGGGTGTTAGTTCACGTATTTCATATAGATAACACTGTGCTCGTGCATGAGAAGTTATCTGGGAGCAGGCACTGATTGGCTAGACTGCAAGTCTGTCAAAAGAACTGAAAAAAGGGGCAGTTTGCAGAGGCTTAGATACAAGATAATCACAGAGGTTAAAAGTATATTATTAGAAATGTGTTAGTTATGCAAAACTGGGAAATGGGTAATAAAGGGATTATCTATCTTTTAAAACAATAAAAATTCTGGTGTAGACTGTCCATTTAAGTGACACTATGGTCACAGAATTTCCTTTAGCCTGATGTAGGCACATAACGTGCTTTCTTGAGCTAAAAGTATTGTGATGGCTATAGTGTCCATTTACTGAAAACTCTACATGTGGCTTGTGGCCTGTGTTACTCTGAGACATGTTAGTATTTCACTATTCCACCTCATATCATGAATTTCAATGTGTTAAGTAGCATTAAATGGACATTAAACCAATTTTTATTCTTTCATGATTCAGCTAGAGCATGCAATTTTAGACAACTTTCTAATTTACTTCCATTACCTAATTTGATTCATTCTCTTGATATTCTTTGCTGAAAAGCATATCTAGATAGGCTCAGAAGCTGCTGATTGGTGGCTGCACATCAATGCCTCATGTGATTGGCTCACCCATGTGCATTGATATTTCATAAACAAAGAATATCAGAATAATGAAGCAAATTAGATAATAGAAGTAAATGTTGTTTAAAACTGTATTATCTATCTGAATAATGAAATAAAAAGATTTGGTTTAATGTCCCTTTAATGTGAAATATAATTGTAGATGTTTTTGTTAGTAGGCCAAATACCATGCTCCTCATTGTGTACATTAATGTGTGACATTAAAGGATGTTATATCTCAAATACATATAATACTGATGTGTGGGATGTTACTCACCAGCATGCTGTGCTGATGTTGCAGCCCCTGAGTCACGAGCCCCTGGAAGTCCACGGACTGCTGTGATACTCAGGGACCTGCGTATCATCTCCTGCCATTCGTTGTATTCAGCTTCCTGGGGTGGACCACCGCCTGTTCCCCTCTGGTGCATGGCTTCTTGGCCCATTTTCTCCTTCACCCGCCTCTTGCAATCATTCCATCTTTTCTTAAGGCCCTCGACAGTCCTCCTCTGCGGGGCCACGCTGTTTACAGCATCCTCGACCAACAACCATGCTGCCTTGCGCCTTCGGCCAACTCCTTTGCCCTTCTCCTGGCCAAAGAGGGCACTGTGGTTCTCCAGGACGGCCTGGACTAGTGCAACATTCTCATTGAATGAGAAGTTCGGGCATCTCATGCGCTCATCGTCTGTGGCCGCCTGGCTTCCTCCCTGGGATGTCCCTGGTGTGGGTTCCTCCCTATCCTCTCTCTCCTCCCCCCTTCTGTCCCCATGTGCACCCTCTGTCCCTCTTCTGAATGTGCCTGGTCTCGGGGCAACCCCACTCCCATCATCCCTTCTGGCTCTCCCTCTCCCCACTCCACTTACTCCCTGACGGGGACCCTGCTGCTCCTCCTGTCCACTACAAGAATCCTCTCCCTGCAACTCCACTCCCCTCCTCCCCCCGCCCTACCTCTCCCTGCCATCCTCACACTACACACACTCACACTTACTCCCACTTCAATCACACACAATCACAACCAAACACTCAGCCTATCACACTGTAAAAGATAAATAAAATGTGTGAGGTGTTAGAAAAAAAAGTGTTGTGTATTTTGTATATGTATGTATACATTATATTTACCTGTAAGTAAATGTACAGGCTTACCCAAACAAAAATCCGACCTAACTAACTTTTATGAATTGCGCCTCTCTCACTGCTCTTACTAAATAACTGAACTCACTGTAGTGTGCTGTAGCTCCAAGAACCAACCAAACACACTAAATAAAATGTCGGCTGCGCATTGGTTTATGTATGAATTTTGAATCGCGTAATTACGTGGCGCATCTTTTAGAACTGGCGGTTATTTTTTTATGATTCTTAGCCTAATTTGCATCAAAATACTCTTTATTGAGACTTTACGTGAACAAAATACTGGCGTAAGTACTTGCGACGACTAAAATGTGTATTTGCGCACATTTTAGTTGATCGCTGGTTTTTCATACTTACACCAGTTTAGCATCTGACGGCGCAGTATATTGGATAGCTCGAGTTGCGAGGTGAAATTACGGGTGGCGCGGGTTCCCTCGCTTGCACCAAAAACTACGCCGTATATCAGATCGCGCCCTTGATCTTTGCAATATGTCTATGGTGCATTTTCTCCACTTATTGTTGATAGTTTTTATAGTGTTCTGTGGTACATCCAGTACCTTCAAATCTTTTCAACAATTAGCTCTCACAGTTTCTTTGGCAGCTCTTTGCAGAACATGGTTCTCCCAGTGAGATGCAACCCAAAATATTTAAGCAAATCCTACAGCAACAGCTGACTGGTTTAATTAAAATCACTTTTATTGATAGCAGGTGTATGCTATTTACCTACAGACATGATTTTTTTTTAAAAAAAAAGTTAACTTCATCTAGAGCCCATATTATGTGTAGAGTAATGCAATTGGGGTTTAATAATTAACTTTTTGTTCTTTTTTTCTAGATTTGTTTGTTAGAAGATCACATTACAAGGTAAAAACAAATAAACTGAGATTTATGATGTTATTTCTGTATTTACATTTAAAAAACCTGCAATTCCAGATTTTTTACATCCACTGGATATGCCTCTTGTCACTGGCTCACCCAGTGTGATCAGCTATCTCCCAGAAGTGCATTGCTGATAATTTAACAAAGAATACCAAGAGAATTAATTAAGCACATTAAGCACATTTTCTAATAGAAGTAAAATGGAAAGTTGTTTAGATTTGCTGTGTCTTAATTGGGAAAGAAAAAAAATGTGTTTTCATGTTCCTTTAACTCTTTTTGAGTTTTCCATCTATGATAATTGGAAGTGCACATTATAGACTTCACAATCTTAACCTTGCTGCATATCTGTCCCTAACTGGTCTCAGCAGAGGAAATAACATAATGAACTGGAAAACAATGGAAGTATTGCTAACAAAATATGCTCTATATTAATAGCAAGTTTCTTACAGTGCAGTTGCAATATTATAAGTCAATTGGAAAAAAAACACATTTTATATAATGCAAAGTTAGAAAATGCACATTTGTAAAACTAGAAAGCCATTGCTACTGTTTTCTATGAAATATTAATATCCCGGACATTAAATCTTCTTCATAAAAAAAGAAAAAAAATTGGCAAAAGCAAAAAACATGATTTTTAAAAACACCTGAAGACATAAAATATTATAGAATAGCATTATACAATAAAATACATATAAATAAAACATTGTATACATATGTACAATATACCCACACCCATACCCAGTAAGGTTTATGTGTTCTTTATTAACAATTGAGATTGCAGACATAAAGGGGTCGATCCAATAAAAATCGTCGCCTGCAAAAGTCGGCGACGCCAATATTTGCGCGGGTTTGGTATCCTATATACGGCGTAACCTAGAAGTTATGCGCGTATATTTCTGCCGTCGCCCGTAGTTTTTTGGGCCATAGGCAGGTATACCAAACCCGCGCAATTTGGTATCCAATATACAGCGTAAGGACTTACGTGGCGAAAACGGAGAAATCTTACTCCATTTTCA
Source organism: Bombina bombina (assembly GCF_027579735.1). Lineage (NCBI taxonomy): Eukaryota > Metazoa > Chordata > Amphibia > Anura > Bombinatoridae > Bombina > Bombina bombina. Next base: position 588,088,330 of record NC_069504.1, read on the forward strand.
CCTCGCCACAAAAAGCAGCCGTAAGAAGCCTTATGCTGACTATTGGAGCCCCGTAACTCCCTAAACTGGCTGCTAAAATAAACCTAACACCTAACGCATGCGCAATGTCTATCTCCCTGTCAACCGCGATCTTCTAAAATAAACCTAACACCTAACGCATGCGCAATGTCTATCTCCCTGTCAACCGCGATCTGCTAAAATAAACCTAACACCTAACGCATGCGCAATGTCTATCTCCCTGTCAACCGCGATCCCCCGCCGCAATCCCTAATAAAGTATTTAACCCCTAAACCGCCGCCATCTACATAAACTAACCCCCTACTGTGAGCCCCTAAAACCGCCACCATCTAACTGATCTATCCCCTAATGTGAACCCCTAAAACCGCCACCATCTAACTGATCTATCCCCTAATGTGAACCCCTTACACCGCCGCCATCTATATTAAAATTATTAACCCCTAATTTAATCTACCTACCCCGCCGCCAGCTATATTATCTATATTAACCCTAAGTATATTATAGTTAATATAGTTATTACATTATATATATTAACTATATTAACTCTAATTATATTAGGGTTAATATAGTTAATATAGTTACTATAGTATTTATATTAACTATATTAACTCTATCTAACCCTAACACCCCTAACTAAATTCTTATTAAATAAATCTAATTCATATTATAAACTAAAATATTCCTATTTAAATCTAAATACTTACCTATAAAATAAACCCTAAGATAGCTACAATATAATTAATAATTACATTATAGCTATGTTAGGGTTTATATTTATTTTACAGGTAAATTGTTAATTATTTTAACTAGGTATAATAGCTATTAAATAGTTATGAACTATTTAATAGCTACCTAGTTAAAATAATTACCCAATTACCTGTAAAATAAATCCTAACCTAAGTTACAAATACACCTACACTATCAATAAATTAAATAAACTACAAATATCTATCTAAAAATACAATTAAATAAACTAAACTAAATTACAAAAAAAACAAAACACTAAATTACAAATCAGATTCAAGTTCAATCCGATTGGCTGAACCAATCATTACAATCAGATTCAAGTTCAATCCGATTGGCTGATTTTTCTACCTTAATTCCGATTGGCTGATAGAATCCTATCAGCCAATCAGAATTCGACGGACGCCATCTTGGATGACGTCATTTAAAGGAACCTCATTCGTCGGGAAGTCGTCGTGCCGGAAGGATGCTCCACGACGGAGGAGCGAAGGAAGAAGATTGAAGATGCCGATTTGCTTGAAGACATCGCCGATGGAAGAAGACTCTCTGCCGCTTGCTGGAACACATCGCCCGGATGGAAGAAGACTTCACTGCCGCTTGCTGGAACACATCGCCAATCGGATTGAACTTGAATCTGATTGGCTGATTCAATCAGCCAATCAGATTTTTCTACCTTAATTCTGATTGGCTGATAGAATCCTATCAGCCAATCGGAATTCGGCAGACGCCATCTTGGATGACGTCATTTAAAGGAACCTCATTCGTCGGGAAGTCGTCGTGCCTGAAGGATGCTCCGCGGCGGAGGAGCGAAGGAAGAAGATTGAAGATGCCGATTTGCTTGAAGACATCGCCGATGGAAGAAGACTCTCTGCCGCTTGCTGGAACACATCGCCCGGATGGAAGAAGACTTCACTGCCGCTTGCTGGAACACATCGCCCGGATCGGAGTTCGGCACGGTGTGGTGAAGACAAGGTAGGGAGATCTTCAGGGGGGTAGTGTTAGGTTTATTTAAGGGGGGTTTGGGTTAGATTAGGGGTATGTGGGTGGTGGGGTTGTAATGTTGGGGGGTGGTATTGTGTTTTTTTTTGCAGGCAAAAGAGCAGTTTTCTTTGGGGCATGCCCCCACAAAAGGCCCTTTTAAGGGCTGGTAAGGTAAAAGAGCTTTGAACTTTTTTTAATTTAGAATAGGGTAGGGAATTTTTTTATTTTGGGGGGCTTTATTATTTTATTAGGGGGCTTAGAATAGGTGTAATTAGCTTAAAAATCTTGTAATCTTTTTTTTATTTTTTGTAATTTAGTGTTTGTTTTTTTTGTAATTTAGTTTAGTTTATTTAATTGTATTTTTAGATAGATATTTGTAGTTTATTTAATTTATTGATAGTGTAGGTGTATTTGTAACTTAGGTTAGGATTTATTTTACAGGTAATTGGGTAATTATTTTAACTAGGTAGCTATTAAATAGGTAATAACTATTTAATAGCTATTATACCTAGTTAAAATAATTAACAATTTACCTGTAAAATAAATATAAACCCTAACATAGCTATAATGTAATTATTAATTACATTGTAGCTATCTTAGGGTTTATTTTATAGGTAAGTATTTAGATTTAAATAGGAATATTTTAGTTTATAATATTAATATTAGATTTATTTTAATAAGAATTTAGTTAGGATGTTAGAGTTAGATAGGGTTATTATACTTAATATATATATAATATAATAACGATATTAACTATATTAACCCTAATATAATTAGGGTTAATATAGTTAATATAGCTGGCGGCGGTGTAGGGGGATTAGATTAGGGGTTAATACATTTATTATAGGTGGCCGCGGTGTAGGGGGATGTAGATTGTAGGCAAAAGAGCAGTTTACTTTGTGACAAAGCCCCGCCAAAAGCCCTTTTAAGGGCTGGCAAAAGAGCTGTTACTTTGGGGCAATGCCACGCAAAAAGCCCTTTTCAGGGCTATTTGTAGGGTTAGACTTAGGTTTAGTGGTAGGGATAGTTTAGTATTTTAGGGGTTAAATAATTTAATATAGATGGCGGCGGGGTAGGGGGATTAGATTAGGGGTTAATAATTTTAAAATAGATAGCGGCGGGGTAGGGGCTCACTTTAGGGGGTAGGTAAGGTATATGGCGGCGATGTTAGGGGCTCACTTTAAGGGGTTATAGATTTAATATAGCTGGCGGTGGTTTAGGGGTTAATAACTTTATTAGGTAGCGGCGGGCTCCGGGAGCGGCGGTTTAGGGGTTAATACATATTTTATTGTTAGGATAGTGAGGGGGTATAGCGGATAGAGGGTTAGATGTTCGGGCTATGTTAGGGAGGCGTGTTAGACGTGTCGGGCTATGTTAGGGAGGCGTGTTAGACAGTGCGAGTGATTTAGACTTTAGTCAGGTTTTGTTGGCGCCGGCAGTTTCTAACGTGCCGCAAGTCACTGGCGACGCCAGAAATTTGTACTTGCGCAGATTTCTGGACATCGCTGGTTTGTCAGACTTACGGCACGTTAGCATCTGACGGCGACATATATGGGATAGCTCGAGTTGCGAGCTGAAACTGCGGGCGATGCGGGTTCCCTCGCTTGCGCCGCAAACTACGATCTATATCGGATCGACCCCCATGTATATATAGGCATTCCATGGGAGTTTCATGGGTGTTCCATAGGAGTAACCTGTATTTTAATAGTGAAACATCGCAGTGAGGGAGTTTATAAAGGCGATCTTTCATCTTTGATTAATCTTTTCAGCCATATCAGTATCGCCAGTTTTTCAGTGACAACATTTTCCATAGTGAGAAATCTGCACAAATAAACCTAGTTTACATATGTATTTTTGAACTGTTATTACACAGAAATAATTTTTTGTTTTAGCGAACGCAGAGTCTATGTTTGGAAAACATACTTTTAATTCACGCCCCCTCCTCGAGATCTGAGATCACTTGTGATGTTGGTGGACTTTTGCTTAAACTATGATCCCTATTGTTTCCTATGAGAGGCACATCCCCACTTGTCGGAACAGAGAGGGTCAGCCCACTTTCTTTTTAAAATATAGACGGGTGTACTGATTGCTAGACTAGTGAGGCCAAAAAGGCAATTTCTCATGGATTTGACAGTTTTTGTATCATAAGGCTCTAAAAGAGAAATGAAAAAATAGAGAGGCACGTACAACTGAAAAAGAACAATAGCTGGAAAAACTTCTGTGCTTGCCCACAAGGCCAGTTCCACCCAGGGTGTGGCTCACTATGACTTTCACAGAGGTGAAATATCCTGTAGTATATTTGTCTGATCCTGCCAAAAGACAGTTCAGCTATGAAATACCAAGCACATCTCAGAACGAGGGGAAAAAAACCATACGTAAGAAATGTTGACCTCTCTGGGCCTTGTCAGTGAGGTGCAGTTGCATTCCTCTTGAACATGTGAGCAAGGAATCCATGTCTGGTTTACCCTTTTACTCTTAGGGAGACTACAGAGCAATTTGCATAGACTTAATCAGATGTTCTTAAAGGGACAGTCTACTCCAAATGTTTTATTGTTTAAAAGATAGATAATCCCTTTATTATCCATTCCATAGTTTTGCATATCCAAAATGTGTTTAATAATATAATTTTTACCTCTGTGATTAACTTGTATCTAAGCCTCTGCAAACTCCCCCCTTATCTTAGTTCTTTTGACAGACATGCATTTTTAGCCAATCAGTCTTGACTCTTAAATAACTCCATGTGAGTGAGAACAAGGTTATCTATATGGCACACAGGAACTAGCAGTGTCTAACTGTGAAAAAAACTGTTAAAATGCACTAAGATAATATGCAGCCTTCATTGTATTAGAATTAGCTTATGAGCCTACCTAGGTTTTTTTTTGCCAAAGGATCAAAGCAAATTTGATAATAAAAGGAAATTGGAAAGTTGTTTAAAATTGCATGAATCATGAAAGTTTAATTTTGACTTGACTTGCCCTTTAAAATTTGCTGCTATTTTGCCTTATAGCCATTAAGTGATCACCTCCATTTTTTTTTTATTTTTTTTTGTCATAGAAGGATTTATGTTGTTTTTTCTTATCGACTGATTGACATGGTTCCACCCTTTATCTACTCCTTACCAGTGATCATTGCAACAACCTATATCAGAGGTTTAACCTGTTATGTCTAGTTTTCTTCATAATTTTAATTTAAAAAGTATATTTAATTTTAGTATATTTTTGTAGTGAGCTGTATTACATAGCCGTGTTAAAAGTAATGTAGTGATGTAAATGAAAAATATATGTTTTAGATTTAGGTGTAAAATGGACACGACAGAAGAGAAACATTACTAATATAATAAAAGATGAATCGTAAATGAAATTCCATTTACAGCTTTTTATTTCTATAAATTAAACAAATGGACTCACTCCAGAACTTTATCCAAGGTCTTAAAAATTATATGCACATACTGTAAGTAATGACATTTTTCTATGCAGGATATTGCTCTGACGTGGGTAATAAAGAAGGCACACAATTATTCCACTTTAGAAGGGATCATTTATTATGTACCAAATTGGCTTGATATTTACAGTTCTTATTAAAAATATTGAATATGGAAATGATTCAACTTTTAAAAAATTAGTGATATTGCTAAATTAAGCTTGTACTTCATCCAACAAGAAGAGACAATCGTTTTTAAAGTGCATGAATGCTTTATAGCTAATAATTATTAGAAATAGAGTAATAAAGAAGTTGGCACAGAATAAAAAATATTATGAGTTGTCATTGTAACATAGAATATAATACTTGAATTAATAAAAAAAAAAACCTCTGCGGCCTAGATTGCAAGTTGCACACAGCTGATGACGCGCAACATGTTCGTTTGTGCTTGGCCTCCTACATCTGCATCTTTAGACCGCTGCTTCATAACGTCTGTTTCCCGCGAGCCTGAAGGCTCCCCGGAAACACGGGCATCAAGCTCTGTATGGAGCTTGATAAATTAACCCCTGTATCTGAATCATGAAAATTTAATTTGACCTGAGTGTCCCTTTAATAGATTGCTGGGACAAATGGTGTTGTGGCCAGTGGAACATCTTACCATTTTGTTTTCTATGTGTTACGGTTGTTGTGTTTTTGTTTTCCACATTTTAATCTTGGTGAGATATTAGGATTGTTTTGGTTCTACAGAAGGATTTCTAAACAGAATATTTAAATCAGGACATGTGCATTTGTTTCGTTCCGAATGCAGATTTGGGGGTCAATTCCCGCGAGAGCCTTCTAAAGACCGCTGCTCCATAACTTGTCTGCTGCCTCTGAGGCTGCGGTCTTCAATTCGCCTGATCCTATAAGATCGGGCTGATTGACACCACCTGCTAGTGGCCAATTAGCCACAAATCTGCAGGGGGCGGCATTGCACAAGCAGTTCTAGTGAACTGCTTATGCAATGATAAATGCCGACAGCATATGCTGTTGGCATTCAGCGATGTCTCTCGGACATGATACGTTACAGCGTATAATGTCGGACAGACATTGGTAAATGTACCCCTTGTAATGAAAAAACGGTATTGGTTTCGTTTTCACAAAACAAATATCAGAACGAGTACACCAACTAAATTTAAAGAAAACAAGAAATGCTGACAAAATTTGTCAGTATTCATTTGTTTTCTTTACATGACCTTAAAGGGACACTAAACTTAACATTTTTCTTCCATGAAGTAGAAAATTCATTTTTAAACAACATTCCAATTTACTTTTATTATCTAATTTGCTTTATTCTTTAGATATCATTTGTTGAAGAATTATCAAAGCACATAGGCGAGCCAATCACACGAGGTATCTATGTGCAGCCACCAATCAGCAGCTACTGAGCCTATCTAGATATGCTTTTCAGCAAAGGATATCAATAGAATGAACCAAATTGGATAATAGAAGTAAATTAGAAAGTTATTTAAAATTGCATGTTTTTTTTTTAAATCATAAAAGAAAAAAATTGTGTTCCATGTCCCTTTAAGGATCTAGCATGATGTAGAGCTAACCCCGACTCTTCTACTTAAAGCCACAGTCCGTGCTATTAGGAGGCTCAGCACGGCGGATCCCAGGGCCTGCGTTAAAGGAGAAGATACTTTAGCACAGTCCCTGGGATCTGCTATGTTAAGCCTCCTATTAGCACGGCCTGGGGTTCTAAGAAGAAGGGTCAGAATTAGTGTATAATTATAATGCTATAGGTGAAATTTTTTCACCTGTAGTAAAATACATTTGTTTAACGAAAACAAATGTAGATTTTCCACGAATATTCAGTATTTTTTTTGTTTAAAACAAAATGAATACCGAATAGTGCAGCAGATGAATATTTGGGGAAACTAATTAATGAAAATATAAAAAAAATTTCTCGGCTGTACATGTCTAAAATCTTACGGCTAGATTACGAGTTTTGTGTTAAGCTGAAAAAGCAGCGTTAACAGGTCCTAACGCTGCTTTTTCACTACCGCTGGTATTACGAGTCTTTTCTCCCAGAAAAACAGCGCAGTCTGTGAAAGAAACAAGGACTCCAATAGTGCAATATTGTATGAAATAAGCACTCTTTATTTACAACAAGTAAGCCAAATACTCACAATATCTGGCGTGGTTAAAATCACATAAAGGTATCTTTGAAATAACAGCTGATCTAGAGCAGTCCTGTGGTCTGTACAAGCTTGGGAAGTGAACAGCGATGTACCCGGTGTGACGTCACCACCCGACAACAGCTGATTCTGTTAAACACTCCGTCTGCATACACTGACTCACAGTGCTCTCTGGATTACGAGTCTTGCAGGTTTAGGGGCACCGCGCACTTCTTTGGCCTTACCGCAAACCGACTTACGTAAAGCTCGTAAAGTCTTTTTTCAATGGGACTTCCATAGCGCTGATATTACGAGTTTGTCCTGGGAGGCCAAAAAGTGAGCGGTACACCCTCTACCTCCAAGATTCCTAACGCATTCTAAAGTAATGAGTTATGAGTTTTACACTACAACGCTGTAGCATAAAACTCATAACTAAAGTGCTAAAAAGTACACTAACACCCATAAACTAACTATTAACCCCTAAACCGAGGCCTTCCCTCATTGCAAACACTATAATAAAATTTTTAACCCCTAATCTGCCACTTCGGACATCGCCGCCACTCGAATAAACATATTAACCCCTAAACCGCTGCACTCCCACCTCGCAAACACTAGTTAAATATTATTAACCCCTAATCTGCTGCCACTAACATTGACGCCACCTACATTATACTTATTAACCCCTAATCTGCCGCTCCGGACATCGCTGCCACCTACATTATATTTATTAACCCCTAATTTGCTGCCCCAACATCGCCGCCACGTAACATTATATTTATTAACCCCTAATCTGCCGTCCCCAATGTTGCCGCAACCTACCTACATTTATTAACCCCTAATCTGTCGCCCCCAATGTCACAGCCACTATTCTAAATGTATTAACCCTAACACCCCCTAACTTAAATATAATTTAAATAAATCTAAATAAAACCTACAATTATTATCAAAATTATTCCTATTTAAAACTAAATACTTACCTATAAAATAAACCCTAAGCTAGCTACAATATAACTAATAGTTACATTGTAGCTAGCTTAGGGTTTATTTTTATTTTACAGGCAAGTTTGTATTTAATTTACCTGTAAAATAAAACCTAACCTAAGTTACACTGACGCGTAACACTACACTACAATTAAATCAATTACCTACATTAAATACAATTAAATAAATTAAATTAAATTAGCTAAATCACAAAAAACCCCACTAAATTACAGAAAATAAAAAACAAATTACAAGATATTTAAACTAATTACACCTAATCTAATAGCCCTATCAAAATAAAAAAAAGCCCCCCCCCCAAATAAAAAAAATCCCTAGCCTAAACTAAACTATTAATAGCCCTTAAAAGGGCCTTTTGCGGGGCATTGCCCTAAAGAAATCAGCTCTTTTACCTGTAAAAAAAAATACAAACAACCCCCCCAACAGTAAAACCCACCACCCACACAACCAACCCCCCAAATAAAATCCTAACTAAAAAAATCTAAGCTCCCCATTGCCCTGAAAAGGGAATTTAGATGGGCATTGCCCTTAAAAGGGCATTTAGCTCTATTGCAGGCCCAAAGCCCTAACCTAAAAAATAAACCCACCCAATACACCCTTAAAAAAATCCTAACACTAACCCCCGAAGATTCACAAATGAAGGTAACTTTAAATTGAAGTTCATTCCTATTTGGTAAACAAAATCTAGATGTTGTGGTTATGAATTTTGTTTATACTTCTTTTCTGTAGATCCATGTATATGCCTTATGCATATTGATATGTATATGTTCATATATACATCTAAAATAGCATTTGTGGTAATTCCAGAATGTATTGCACATGTGCAAGATAATAAAATTACTCCAAATTATCTTGGAATAATGGCAAACATGTAAAAATGCATACCCCCCAACTGTCCTGATTTTCACGGGGCAGTCCCGATTTTAGGGGTCTGTCCCCCTGTCCCGGGTTGCTAGCCATCTGTCCCAATTTGCCCCAGGCATTAAAAAAAATATTTATATATATATATATATATTTTTTTTAATTCTGTTGGGCCCATACTCAGAAGCAGCTGGCTTTGCTCTCACAGGGTTAGATACCTGTTAGATTCCCTGTGGAAAAGGAATGGTGTGTGGGTTAAGCAGGAGTAAGAAGGCTGTATACACTCTGACCACGGGTAATGGTGACCTCTCTAACCTACCTCTGGTAGTGATGATAATACTAGCATGCCTTCAGTTTTATACAATGAGCATTGCTAATACCAGGGTAAAGGACAGTGGCAGCTGCAGACTGCCAGCTAATGTGCTTGCCAACCCCAGGACCCCATACAATAAATACAATAAATTACAGATACCCATATATGATGTAGTGTGTGTGTCTATCTGTATCCATAACTGTGTGTGTGTATCTGTATGTATAAGTTTATGCTATGTAGTGTGTGTGTGTCTGCATGTATAAATGTAAGCTATGTAGTGTGTGTATGCGTATCTGCATGTATAAGTGTATGCTATGTAGTGTGTGTGTGTGTGTCTGCATGTATAAGTGTATACTATGTAGTGTCTGTGCATCTGCATGTATAAGTGTATGCTGCATGTATAAGTGTATGCTATGTAATGTGTGTGTATCTGCCTGTATAAGTGTATGCTATGTAGTGTGTGTGTATCTTCATGTGTAAGTGTATGCTATGTAGTGTGTGTGTATCTTCATGTGTAAGTGTATGCTATGTAGTGTGTGTATCTTCATGTGTAAGTGTATGCTATGTAGTGTGTGTGTAGCTGCATGTATGTGTATGCTATGAAGTGTGTGTGTATCTGCATGTATAAGTGTATGCTATGTAGTGTGTGTGTATCTGCATGTGTAAGTGTATGCTGTGTAGTGTGTGTGTGTATCTGCATGTATAAGTGTATGCTATGTAGTGTGTGTGTATCTGCATGTGTAAGTGTATGCTGTGTAGTGTGTGTGTGTATCTGCATGTATAAATGTGTACTATGTAGTGTGTGTGTGTATCTGCATGTATAAGTGTATGCTATGTAGTGTGTATCTGTATGTGTAAGTGTATGCTATGTAGTGTGCTACTGTGCATTTTTGCTGACTTTAAAGGCCAGAATTTAGAATATTAATGGGGAATGCAGAGAGCAGTTTTAAAGAATTTATTATTAAATGTCCAATTAAAAAAAACTATATCTTTGCAAAGGCTAATTAAATACATAGCTCACAAAGCCATATCAGTGCTTTGAGCTTGTGTTTGATTTGCTGCCTAAGTGTATTAAAATGATTTTTTAAGCCCCGCCCACCATTTTTTTGCTAGGGGGGGTGTCCCTCTTTTGAATTTTGAAATGTTGGGAGGTATGAAAATGGCCAATTTTGCACTTTATCAACTCCCTTTCTACGTGGAAAACTGGCAGTCAGGTGGACTGTGTGTCACACCCTTGGATTGAACCTGGGACCACAGCTTTTTGGGCTATTGCTTTTTCTATGTGCTATCCTTGCACTTGGACTGAAGCCTGTTTCTTTCCCTGATTGGCTTTTTGTTTTTCTGCACTTTGACTCCACCTGCCTGCAGCTGCTGCGGGTAATTGGCAATTACCTTTTGGTTATATAAACCTTACAGCAGTAATTTTCTGTTTATTGAGTTGCTACTCAGGGTGTGATGTGAATTGCTATTTTGATTGCTCTCTGCTTTTTCTCTGCCCATTGGTACTTCATTGGATTTGCTGTTTACTTTGATATAAGAACTGAACTTTGACTACTCTTTCCTTTAACCCCATGTATCTTGCTGGATTGTTTGCCTTTCTGCTGCTGACCTGGATTGTCTTCCACCAGGCTCAAGCTTGACCCCTTGTAACTGTTACCTGTACTACACTGGATTGTATCTTTTATCAGTACTATTTTTCCTTGCTCAGTACAGTGAAGACTGCATCCAGAGCTTCAGGCTGGTTGTTACTTCTATCTATCTGGGTTACTCCATGCTGTACCTATACTATGTGTGGGTATTGTACTTAATTCCCTGTCTCTCCACCTGACACTGAGGCAGGTGTGTCACTGTGATCATTGACGTCAATGCATCATATGGGTGACTTTTCCCTTATATTCTGTGAACTTTTACCAATATGTAAATTATGTCATTATTTTGCATTCTGATCACTCCGATCTTGAAAAACACCTATTGGTACCTGAAAAACTGTCGATAAATAGTAATTGGAAAGATTGGAATCAACCCCATTATCAGCTAAAAAAAACAACCAATCTATGAAGCAGTTCATTCACTCTTTTATTTCCATTAGTCATTATATTTAGGTTTATTTCTTGCCCCTTGGTCATTTCTTTTTTAATTCCTTGCTCTACGATTATGCTAAAGTTTTTTCCTTCAGTGTTGCACTGAATTGTGAGCCTGTAATGCTTCCATCTTTTATTAGATGCAAGATGATTACAATTTGATGTTTGAATAGCTTCAAGATTCTGATAAAAAAAAATAGTATAATTCTATACAGTAATTTGAGTAAGCCATTTAATAAATTCAGATTGTAGTGCTAGATTGTATTTCAATATTATTTACCTCTGATACATTTTTATTTGTTTGGGGTATTTATCTAGCAATATTCAGGGCCAGATTACAAGTGGAGTGTAAATTATTGTGCGTCCACAAACAGGCAAATCCGATCCGATCTCTACTTAATTTTCTAAAAGTGCCCCAAATGCCCTCAAAATAGAATAGAATAAAAAAGAAAATAGGCAGTTTTTGGGGTCTAAAGTTGGTGGGAATGGGGTTTTAGACAAAATAATGGCATTGAAAAGTGTTGTTACATTGTGGTCTATGAGGATTGTGTGTTCCCAGTAAATATATATGTATATGCTTATATACATATAGATTTCTGTGTTAATATGTGTATATACCCATATTAACATATACATGTGTATAGTCATATACATATATATTTAAAAATATGCTGCCATCGCTGTGCTACTTACCCCTTGCTGCACAAGGTTTTGATGCCATCTTTAACAGTATCAGAATGAGACTCAGTGGAGCGCAAATTTAGAGCTCCACTCATAATCTAGCCCTTAATGCTCTAGTTTAGATAAAGTGTATTAGAGGCAGAGTTGCTTCATTTTTCCCAGAAGAAGAATACCACTGTTTTTAAGAGAAAATTAAAAAGTGTATTTAATGTTGTCAGAAAGAATTAATAAAAGCTATAAATTAATGAACTCCGCTTGAATGAAGTCCTTGAGTGTTTGTGTGCAGCCAGTGAGGTACCTGTGCATTCGTAATTTACTGGAGTACACATTCAAAGGGCAATGGAAGATAATGGAGACAGAACTGCCTTTGTTGTTTTCCTCCCCTGTTTTAAAGTAAGTAAATAGTCTCTTCTAGCTTAAACTCACATGTTCTTACATTATGTGACTAATCGTATTTGGACTTCTAAACATGTATATACTGTAACTACATATACTGTAAAGCAGTGCTCCAAGAACAGTTCACAGAGGTAGAAAAGTGGATCTCAAAAAACAAACTCTTCCTAAACACTGACAAAACTGTCACAATGATCTTTGGAACGGGATTAATAAATACATATTTTTACATATATCTGTATTTTTGGTACAATATATATATACCTATATATACCTATATATATACCTATATATATATATATATATATATATATATATATATATATATATATATATATATATATATATATATATTAAGTGAGAGAGGGTGGGGGTAGGGCAGAGTATATTATATACAAGAGATTCAGTGGTTAAGGGCAAATAGCCCAATTTGAGTTTTATAATCTCCTAACCACTGATACCTCCTGCCACAGATTTGGAGTTAAGGGCAAGATACAACTAATAAATAATTGTAAATAGACTTACAAGTAAGAGTAGGTAACTTAAATCTGTGAGGAAAATTTCCACCAATGCCCTTGCAGAATCAGAGCTGAATAGTTTTTATTTAGAAAAAATGTTTTTCTCCATTCATACACTAAAGTTTATTAAATCAAAATTTAACCACACATACATTTAGCAGAAGCTAAAAATTAAAAACACTCCACCTAGGTTGAGCTGAGATTTTTAAATTAATCTGAAATCAGTATCAAAGGTATCTAGCAGCAAAAATTGTAGTTATAAGCTAAGCCCTTACAATCCGAGGGCTAGTTTAAATTTAAGTTTTTACAAATTATTAAAGCTGCATTGTACCAGACCAACGAAGGTGAGCAAGTTAAAAGAAAAGGGAAAGACAAAGCTTATCCCAGAGGACCCCTGACGTACGTTTCACAAAAAACGCTTCCTCAGAGGGGTGTGGAGCTGCTGCAAAATGCTATATTTATGAGTCATTAAGACTCTCCTCCGATGTTTGAGTGGATGTTCCATAATTGCCAAAGTTACATTTTGATTGGCTCATATGAATGTCAGTCACCAAAGTGACTGCTGATAGGATACAATGAGAGGTAGTGATTCTAAACGTCACGCTACGTCTGGAATGGGCGTTTTTGTTTATATTGACAATTGTTGGACAGATCTCATTGGGTGATTACATCGACCATATGTTACGCTAATATGTTTAGCTAAATGTCAGGCATATCGATGGGAAGTATAACGCAGTCCCTTATCAGATATGACCGGTTATCGTAGGTAGATAGATCGTGTTAATGTATCCCTTTCACATAAACGTTGTACCTGGAGACTGCTGTTTAGCAAAGTTGCTGTCCGTTTTATTCACACCCAGATAAAGTAATTAGTACATATAAGTGCTTAATAATGTGAGTCGGTGTTCCGTCTTACCCCTTTTAGTATTAGTCAGCAGCTTGCTGCAGTCGTTAATATTGAGGGGTATGATAGATCTGCTGAGTGTCATTTATTCAGTCTATATGAGTGAGCTGCTTATAGGCTAACATCAGTGTTACGTCTAGAGTGGGCGTGTTTGTTTATATTTGCTTATGTGGTAACAGTCTCATTGGATGTTCACATTTAACATATGTTACGCTGTTGGACTTAGCTTAATATCTGACACATCGATCTAAAGCGTGGGGTAGTCATTGGCAAGTCTGATCGTGTATTATAAACGGTTAGATTTTATTTTATTTTAGCTGTTTGCTTGTGTGGGTAATGTGAAAGGATAAGATTTATCTACGCGACAACCATTCATTCAGTATCTTATGGATAAACTGCTTATACACTTAATTCTTCCTATATCAGATTCTAAAAGGAAGAGTTACGTGAAAGGTGACACTGTTTATTGAAAAGTACACAGATGCCAAGGATGATTTTTGGAGATGTCAGTATTATTTAAAGCACAAATATGATAGGATACCTCTTTTTAGAGCATATGTGTGAGAGATAGCCTTTAGTCCATGTTGCTTTCATACTTAGGTATATTTTCAATGTGCTGAAAATGAATAATATGCTGGATTTTGTTAAGGCATGATTGTTCTCATTGCTGCGGATGCTAATTTTGTATAAAAATTACTGGTCAGATCACTTTATCATTAATAAGTGAAGTATTGTGATAAAAATAAATATAAAAGTGAAAATAAAAAATAAAAAGTTAGGTGTGTACGGAGTGCTCTTGCGTGCTAAAAAATAATATTGCATATTGAGAGTGACCAAAAAAGGGGGACAAATGTGAGACATACCTAATTCAGTGTATATATATTGACTAGATGGGTTTTGCTTATACAGAGTGTATAGGTTGACGTGTATACAATGTTGTGAATTAAATAAACAGGTCAAAGTATAATAACCTTAGAATTTGGGTAGTGTGATGAATTTTTGATCAATGAGAGTGAGTCGTGGAGTGAGCCATGAATTATAATAAGTGATAGGACAAGACAATTATTGATATAAGTGATACATTATTTCACTTACAAATATACAAAATAATTATTGAAATCATTCATGCCATTCGGTTTTACAGAATTTAGACGGTAGATCCATTTGCATTCAAGTTTGAGTAGTGTTTTCTCCAGATTGCCTCCTCGTATTCCTAATGAGGCTTTTTGAATGACCATATATTTCAGATTGCTAGTGGAACACTTGTGATGTATTTGAAAGTGTTTTGCGACTGATGTTAGCTTTTTGCCACGAGCTTCATCCTTATTGGCATTTTTTATGTTGTTAGCGTGTTCAAGGATACGTACCCTGATCTCCCGGGTTGTCATGCCAACATAGATCATTTTGCATTGGCAAAAGAGAGCATATACAACCGCAATAGTTCTGCAGGAGAAATGGGAGGCTAGATTATATAAATGACCATCTTTATCTTGAATGGTTTTAGACTTCATTACGTATGGGCATGCGGAGCAGGTCCCACAGGGATACATCCCTGGGTCAGTGTCCTTTTTCTTGAAAGCTCTTACATAATGGCTAGAGACGAGTCTATCCCTGAGATTTGTGGGTCTTTTGTACCCAATTGAGATTCTGTCACCGATATTTTCTTTCAGAGAAGGATCATTTTGCAGAATTTTCCAGTGTTGGTTGATTATTTTAGTTATTTCTGGCATTTGTGGGTTGTATGTGGTGATTAGTCTTGGATTAGACTCACTAGTATTTTTGACCTTGGGAATGAGTAAATTTTCTCTATAGATATTCAGGGCCTTATATTTGGCTCGTTTGACTGCTTTTTTGCTATAGCCTCGTGCCATAAGTCTGTCCATTAGAGTTTTACTTTCTGTAAGATATATATCAGTACTGGAACAGTTACGTCTTAGGCGCAGAAATTCCCCAAAGGGGATAGCCTTAAGGGTGCATGGTGGATGAGCGCTAGATCTATGTAATAGAGTGTTAGTCGCTGTTTCTTTTCGGTAAATAGTGGTGTTAATGTAACCATCTTCTTTCTTGAATATAGTTATATCCAGAAAGGAAATTTTGTGTTGATCGGCTGAGTATGTTAATTTGATGTTTTTGTTATTCATATTTATTTTGGTCATAAATTGATCTAATTCCTGAGATGTTCCTTGCCATATGAATAAGACATCATCTATATATCTTATCCATAGCGGGATATGATCAGTATGATGTTGTAATTCAGTCGAAAAAACATTAAAGAGCTCCCAATGCCCCAAGAACAGGTTGGCATATGTAGGAGCGCAGGCCGTACCCATTGCGGTACCCTGCGTCTGTAAGTAGTACCTATCGTTGAAGGTAAAAAAATTGTGTGTTAAAACAAAATGCAGTAGTTGGATTACAAAATTATTGTGATCTTCATTGTCATTTGTATTAGATGACAGAAAATACTTGATGGCTGCTATTCCATCTGTGTGTCTAATATTTGTGTAGAGTGACTCCACATCTGCAGTGACAAGCCACATGTCATCAGAAAGCTGTATATTTTGTAGTATTTGTAGTACCTCCATAGTATCACGGACGTATGAAGGTAATGTAGTTAGGTACTCTCTTAGTCTTTGATCGACATATCTGCTGGCATTTTCTGTTAGGTTTTCGTTCCCAGAAACGATAGGTCTGCCAGGGGGTATTTGGGAGTTCTTGTGCACCTTTGGTAAGAAATATAATGTAGCGACTTTAGGATGATCTATGGTTAAGTACTTTTTCTCAGTGTTTGTAATGATATTATCTGTCCAGGCTTGTTTGACTAAGTTATTATATTGTGTCAAATATGAGCTTTGAGGATTAAAGATTAATTGTTTGTAGCAAGTAGAATTAGATAGCTGTCTAGAGGCTTCGTCTATATACATTTTAGATGGCCACAATACCACATTCCCACCCTTGTCGGACGGTTTTATAGTGATATCTTTCCAAGATTCAATCTCATTCAGAGCTTTAAATTCTGATGTTGTCAGATTGTGATTCTTTCGAATAACTGGCAATTGTTCAATTTGATTACAGACCATTTTACAGAATACCTGAATTTCAGGCGAATTTGACATAGAGGGAACATATTTGGATTTAGGTTTCAGTGTGGATTTCCATGTACTAGAATCAGGTGGGGTAACATCATTGGTGTTAATCATATTCTCATCACTGAGTTGTTCTAATAGTTCAACTGTACTTAGATCTCCTGCGTCTAATACATTGGGATTATAGGCATATATTTTTTTCAGCATCAGCTTGCGTGAAAATAAATGTATGTCTTTTATTAATTCAAACTTATTGAGAGAATTAACTGGACAAAAAGATAATCCCTTGGATAGTACATCTATATGATCTTGATTCAGTGTGTGATCTGATAGATTGATGACCCTTAGTTTGTCATCCTGATTTTGGAGAAGGGACTCAGTTCCCTCCTCCTGGTGGATTGACGTGTTGGACCAGTAAATTTCCTTTTGTTCCCCCGTGAATTGGGTATTGTGTGATTGGTCTGCGATGTAGGAGGAGTTGGATTGTGTGGGGTTTGGGCTAAAAAAGAAGAGGAAGATGTATTTAGTGACTGTGCTGCACTATGTGTCTTGGGTCTGGTGGATTGAGAGACATTGTCAGTGCTATTGCCTCTCTGATTGGTGTGTTGGTTAGGATTATCTAACCAACACACCAATCAGAGAGGCAATAGCACTGACAATGTCTCTCAATCCACCAGACCCAAGACACATAGTGCAGCACAGTCACTAAATACATCTTCCTCTTCTTTTTTAGCCCAAACCCCACACAATCCAACTCCTCCTACATCGCAGACCAATCACACAATACCCAATTCACGGGGGAACAAAAGGAAATTTACTGGTCCAACACGTCAATCCACCAGGAGGAGGGAACTGAGTCCCTTCTCCAAAATCAGGATGACAAACTAAGGGTCATCAATCTATCAGATCACACACTGAATCAAGATCATATAGATGTACTATCCAAGGGATTATCTTTTTGTCCAGTTAATTCTCTCAATAAGTTTGAATTAATAAAAGACATACATTTATTTTCACGCAAGCTGATGCTGAAAAAAATATATGCCTATAATCCCAATGTATTAGACGCAGGAGATCTAAGTACAGTTGAACTATTAGAACAACTCAGTGATGAGAATATGATTAACACCAATGATGTTACCCCACCTGATTCTAGTACATGGAAATCCACACTGAAACCTAAATCCAAATATGTTCCCTCTATGTCAAATTCGCCTGAAATTCAGGTATTCTGTAAAATGGTCTGTAATCAAATTGAACAATTGCCAGTTATTCGAAAGAATCACAATCTGACAACATCAGAATTTAAAGCTCTGAATGAGATTGAATCTTGGAAAGATATCACTATAAAACCGTCCGACAAGGGTGGGAATGTGGTATTGTGGCCATCTAAAATGTATATAGACGAAGCCTCTAGACAGCTATCTAATTCTACTTGCTACAAACAATTAATCTTTAATCCTCAAAGCTCATATTTGACACAATATAATAACTTAGTCAAACAAGCCTGGACAGATAATATCATTACAAACACTGAGAAAAAGTACTTAACCATAGATCATCCTAAAGTCGCTACATTATATTTCTTACCAAAGGTGCACAAGAACTCCCAAATACCCCCTGGCAGACCTATCGTTTCTGGGAACGAAAACCTAACAGAAAATGCCAGCAGATATGTCGATCAAAGACTAAGAGAGTACCTAACTACATTACCTTCATACGTCCGTGATACTATGGAGGTACTACAAATACTACAAAATATACAGCTTTCTGATGACATGTGGCTTGTCACTGCAGATGTGGAGTCACTCTACACAAATATTAGACACACAGATGGAATAGCAGCCATCAAGTATTTTCTGTCATCTAATACAAATGACAATGAAGATCACAATAATTTTGTAATCCAACTACTGCATTTTGTTTTAACACACAATTTTTTTACCTTCAACGATAGGTACTACTTACAGACGCAGGGTACCGCAATGGGTAAGGCCTGCGCTCCTACATATGCCAACCTGTTCTTGGGGCATTGGGAGCTCTTTAATGTTTTTTCGACTGAATTACAACATCATACTGATCATATCCCGCTATGGATAAGATATATAGATGATGTCTTATTCATATGGCAAGGAACATCTCAGGAATTAGATCAATTTATGACCAAAATAAATATGAATAACAAAAACATCAAATTAACATACTCAGCCGATCAACACAAAATTTCCTTTCTGGATATAACTATATTCAAGAAAGAAGATGGTTACATTAACACCACTATTTACCGAAAAGAAACAGCGACTAACACTCTATTACATAGATCTAGCGCTCATCCACCATGCACCCTTAAGGCTATCCCCTTTGGGGAATTTCTGCGCCTAAGACGTAACTGTTCCAGTACTGATATATATCTTACAGAAAGTAAAACTCTAATGGACAGACTTATGGCACGAGGCTATAGCAAAAAAGCAGTCAAACGAGCCAAATATAAGGCCCTGAATATATATAGAGAAAATTTACTCATTCCCAAGGTCAAAAATACTAGTGAGTCTAATCCAAGACTAATCACCACATACAACCCACAAATGCCAGAAATAACTAAAATAATCAACCAACACTGGAAAATTCTGCAAAATGATCCTTCTCTGAAAGAAAATATCGGTGACAGAATCTCAATTGGGTACAAAAGACCCACAAATCTCAGGGATAGACTCGTCTCTAGCCATTATGTAAGAGCTTTCAAGAAAAAGGACACTGACCCAGGGATGTATCCCTGTGGGACCTGCTCCGCATGCCCATACGTAATGAAGTCTAAAACCATTCAAGATAAAGATGGTCATTTATATAATCTAGCCTCCCATTTCTCCTGCAGAACTATTGCGGTTGTATATGCTCTCTTTTGCCAATGCAAAATGATCTATGTTGGCATGACAACCCGGGAGATCAGGGTACGTATCCTTGAACACGCTAACAACATAAAAAATGCCAATAAGGATGAAGCTCGTGGCAAAAAGCTAACATCAGTCGCAAAACACTTTCAAATACATCACAAGTGTTCCACTAGCAATCTGAAATATATGGTCATTCAAAAAGCCTCATTAGGAATACGAGGAGGCAATCTGGAGAAAACACTACTCAAACTTGAATGCAAATGGATCTACCGTCTAAATTCTGTAAAACCGAATGGCATGAATGATTTCAATAATTATTTTGTATATTTGTAAGTGAAATAATGTATCACTTATATCAATAATTGTCTTGTCCTATCACTTATTATAATTCATGGCTCACTCCACGACTCACTCTCATTGATCAAAAATTCATCACACTACCCAAATTCTAAGGTTATTATACTTTGACCTGTTTATTTAATTCACAACATTGTATACACGTCAACCTATACACTCTGTATAAGCAAAACCCATCTAGTCAATATATATACACTGAATTAGGTATGTCTCACATTTGTCCCCCTTTTTTGGTCACTCTCAATATGCAATATTATTTTTTAGCACGCAAGAGCACTCCGTACACACCTAACTTTTTATTTTTTATTTTCACTTTTATATTTATTTTTATCACAATACTTCACTTATTAATGATAAAGTGATCTGACCAGTAATTTTTATACAAAATTAGCATCCGCAGCAATGAGAACAATCATGCCTTAACAAAATCCAGCATATTATTCATTTTCAGCACATTGAAAATATACCTAAGTATGAAAGCAACATGGACTAAAGGCTATCTCTCACACATATGCTCTAAAAAGAGGTATCCTATCATATTTGTGCTTTAAATAATACTGACATCTCCAAAAATCATCCTTGGCATCTGTGTATTTTTCAATAAACAGTGTCACCTTTCACGTAACTCTTCCTTTTAGAATCTGATATAGGAAGAATTAAGTGTATAAGCAGTTTATCCATAAGATACTGAATGAATGGTTGTCGCGTAGATAAATCTTATCCTTTCACATTACCCACACAAGCAAACAGCTAAAATAAAATAAAATCTAACCGTTTATAATACACGATCAGACTTGCCAATGACTACCCCACGCTTTAGATCGATGTGTCAGATATTAAGCTAAGTCCAACAGCGTAACATATGTTAAATGTGAACATCCAATGAGACTGTTACCACATAAGCAAATATAAACAAACACGCCCACTCTAGACGTAACACTGATGTTAGCCTATAAGCAGCTCACTCATATAGACTGAATAAATGACACTGAGCAGATCTATCATACCCCTCAATATTAACGACTGCAGCAAGCTGCTGACTAATACTAAAAGGGGTAAGACGGAACACCGACTCACATTATTAAGCACTTATATGTACTAATTACTTTATCTGGGTGTGAATAAAACGGACAGCAACTTTGCTAAACAGCAGTCTCCAGGTACAACGTTTATGTGAAAGGGATACATTAACACGATCTATCTACCTACGATAACCGGTCATATCTGATAAGGGACTGCGTTATACTTCCCATCGATATGCCTGACATTTAGCTAAACATATTAGCGTAACATATGGTCGATGTAATCACCCAATGAGATCTGTCCAACAATTGTCAATATAAACAAAAACGCCCATTCCAGACGTAGCGTGACGTTTAGAATCACTACCTCTCATTGTATCCTATCAGCAGTCACTTTGGTGACTGACATTCATATGAGCCAATCAAAATGTAACTTTGGCAATTATGGAACATCCACTCAAACATCGGAGGAGAGTCTTAATGACTCATAAATATAGCATTTTGCAGCAGCTCCACACCCCTCTGAGGAAGCGTTTTTTGTGAAACGTACGTCAGGGGTCCTCTGGGATAAGCTTTGTCTTTCCCTTTTCTTTTAACTTGCTCACCTTCGTTGGTCTGGTACAATGCAGCTTTAATAATTTGTAAAAACTTAAATTTAAACTAGCCCTCGGATTGTAAGGGCTTAGCTTATAACTACAATTTTTGCTGCTAGATACCTTTGATACTGATTTCAGATTAATTTAAAAATCTCAGCTCAACCTAGGTGGAGTGTTTTTAATTTTTAGCTTCTGCTAAATGTATGTGTGGTTAAATTTTGATTTAATAAACTTTAGTGTATGAATGGAGAAAAACATTTTTTCTAAATAAAAACTATTCAGCTCTGATTCTGCAAGGGCATTGGTGGAAATTTTCCTCACAGATTTAAGTTACCTACTCTTACTTGTAAGTCTATTTACAATTATTTATTAGTTATATATATATATATGTAGGGATATCTGTTTATCTACTATAAATACTTAGAACATATTCTGCTATGTGCTATGTGGAATGTGAAATATTTACGATAAATACACAGTATAGCATTTATTTAAAAAATAATATTGCACAAATATGCTTTAACATGTTTTCATCTACTTGACTGCAAAGGGCTCCAAATATATATATATATATATATATATATATATATATATATATATATATATATATATATATATCAGGGCACAAAATTTCCACTCTTTACTAGCCATTGGCCAGTGGAAATGTAATGGTGGCGAGTAAAAGTTAGAGAGTGAAAAAAATGTACACTACTATTGCAGCATTAATAAACACACTGTCAGGTTAGGAAATGTCCAGAAGAAGACCCAAATGCTAGGGCGAACTTAAACAACACCCTTGCACCCTGAGTTTAATCCAGGACGTGACCCCACGACAACCTCTAAAAAACAATGTACTCACGATATGGAGCAGAGTTAGCCTGAGTCCAAAGTAATACAAGATATCAGCCAAATAGACTTCTGAGAAAGGAACTGGTTTCAGGAAATGTCTTCCACAGACTCAGGAGAGCAGGGATAGTCCACTTATACTCAAACAGAGAAAGGATAAAACAAGAAACAGTTAATAATGCAAGAGTAGGTAACTTGTTATCAGGCAGTTTGAGGGTTAACACTGTGTAGTCAGTCCTTGCAGAGGTTGGCAACAGGTTATCCGGCAGTTTGAAGGTTAATACTGAATAGTCAGTACTTGCAGAGTTAGACAACAGGATATCAGGTAGTTTGAGGGTTAACACTGTGTAGTCAGTCCTTGCAGAGTTTGGCAACAGGTTATCAGGCAGTTTGAGGGTTAACACTGTGTAGTCAGTCCTTGCAGAGGTTGGCAACAGGTTATCCGGCAGTTTGAAGGTTAATACTGAATAGTCAGTACTTGCAGAGTTAGACAACAGGATATCAGGTAGTTTGAGGGTTAACACTGTGTAGTCAGTCCTTGCAGAGTTTGGCAACAGGTTAACATGCAGTTTGAGAGTTTCACAGGATAAACAGTACTTGCAGTATTTGGCAACAGGATATCAAGCAGTTTGATGGTTTATACTGAATAAACAGTATTTGCAGAGTTTGGCAACAGGTTAACATGCAGTTTGAGAGTTTCACAGAATAAACAGAACTTGCAGTATTTGGCAACAGGATATCAAGCAGTTTGATGGTTTACACTGAATAAACAGTATTTGCAGAGTTTAGCAACAGGTTAACATGCAGTTTGAGAGTTTCACAGAATAAACAGTACTTGCAGTATTTGGAAACAGGTTATCAGGAGGTTTGAGGGTTAACCCAGCATAGTCAGTCTTTGCAGAGTTTGGCAACAGACAATCAGCAGTTAGAGAGTTTCACAGCAAAGTCCTCACAGGAGCCACAAAGAGTAACAAACAAACGGGCACTGAAGAAACAGGAAGCCCGGAATAAAAAGCCTGGTAGTGACATCATCAGGAAGGGGCAGCTCAGACTACCTGCCAATCAAGCATACAGAGAGGACCGCCGGAGCTTCCCAGCGGCCGAGCGTGACCAACACATTTTGGGCTATGTGCTAAAAATATTATCTGAAGGGATATTATATATACTAGAAAGTTCAAGTATATGTTATTCCTCTAGGACTGAAGGAACATCATTAGTGCTTAAATTGTTAGTTCTGGGAGGGTAAACAGGAGCAGAGAGAAATTGGAGATGAAAAGTAAAAGTGGAGAGGAAGATAGCTTTAAGAGAGAGTGGGGTGAAAAAGAAAGAGGGAAAAGCTATGAGAGAGGGAAAAGAAAGAGTGTAAAGAGAAGATATGGCCTAAGAGATAAGGGAGAGGGTAAGAAGAGAGATTAAAGAGAGGAGGGAGGGGAGAAAGAGTTTAGAGAGAAGGGAGAGGAGATGATTATTAATAGATTATCTCCAGGTCTGCTATGACCTTCCATGACTGTCAGCACTATATTTCTCCACTTTCTCACTTCAACAACTTCCTATTTCTATCCAGCTGTTGTCTTACCCAGAACCACCAAGTTAATGTTGCTAACTGCTATGCACTTATTTTTGTGTTTCACAATGGTAAAACATATGCAAAGAGGGGGTGGAACAGTGGGTGTGGTGTGGGCAGGTAGTGGGTAGGATCAGAAGTGGTGAGTAACATATTAACCTGGCTAATAGCTTACGATCTGAAATTTTGAGCCCTGCATATATATATATATATATATATATATATTTCTTCTATAAGATACGACAAGTCCACGGATTCATCCTTTACTTGTGGGATATTATCCTCCTGCTAACAGGAAGTGGCAAAGAGCACCACAGCAGAGCTGTGTATATAGCTCCTCCCTTGACTCCACCACCCAGTCATTCTCTTTGCCTACTCTAAGTAATAGGAAGGGTAAAGTGAAAGAGGTGATAAAATGTTAGTTTTTATTTTCTTCAAGCAAGAGTTTTTTTATTTTAAATGGTACCGGTGTGTGCTATTTTCTCCCAGGCAGCAGATGGATGAAGACTTCTGCCTGGAGGCTGATGATCTTAGCAGTTGTTACTAAGATCCAGAGTAGTTCCCACAGAATGGCTGAGGAGTACTTAAGAAACTTCAGTGTGAGGAACGTTTTCCATGCTATAAGCAGTGAGGTATGTTCAGTCATTTTTTTTCTGGAGAGACTGTGTTATTTCAGAATTGGCTGACAGTATCCCCATGAGGGAAAGGGTAAGCAGTAATCCTAAAGTATAAAGAGGGGTATTACTGAACTTGCATATTGGGCTATGAAAAAATGGTTGACACTGATGTTATGATGTTTGTGGGCAAATGTTTTCATGACTGGGAGTTACAGATAACGTTTTTTATGATAGACGTTTTTCTACTTTATATGAACCCACATGGGTATAAGAGGGTACACATGGCTTATTTATGGGTTTATGTACCCACATGGCTAGGTTGTAGACCGCTCTGGTGCGGTTATTGTAGGCTGTGAGACATTGAGTGAGTTGGGCGGGGCCTATTTTCGCTCCTCAGTTGCGCAGTTGTTTTTCCCAGACAAGCAGCAAGCTCTAACTCCGGTGGGCCTTTCAGAACAGTATTGGGCCAAATCGAAGGTTTAATCTGATTTTACAGACCCCTGAGGGCAGGTAGGCGCCACAGCAGGGCTGTGGCGAGGGGCAGGGGGTGTTTTTTTAACTGAAATTAGCATTTTTATTGCATAACGTTTTTTTGGTAAGGGTTAAGTATTCCTTTCCTTGTGGGGAAAACTTAGCTGTCATGTTGGGATGCTTTTTTCATAAAATTGGCATAATTTTATTGTTTTAAAGCAGTTTTGAAAAAATTGTATGCTTTTTTTCTCTTAAAGGCACAGTACCGTTTTTTAAGATTGTTATTTTTTCACTAAATAAAGTGTTTTCAAGCCTGTTTGTGGTGATTACTAGCCTGTTTAACATGTCTGACATTGAGGAAAGTCAATGTTCCATTTGTTTAAAAGCCATTGTGGAACCCCCACTTAAAATGTGTCCCTCATGTACTGAAAGGGCCTTGCATTGCAAAGAACATATTTTAGCTGATAAAAGTATGTCTCAGGATGATTCTCAGTCAGAAGAGAATCAGGTTATGCCATCTACCTCTCCCCAAGTGTCACAACCTTTAACGCCCACCCAAGCGACGCAAAGTACTTCTAGTGCATCTAATTCTTTCACCCGGCAAGATATGGCCGCAGTTATGTCTACTACCCTCACAGAGCTATTATCTAAACTGCCTGGTTTGCAGGGGAAGCACAGTAGGTCCGGTTTTAGAGTAAATGCTGAGCCCTCTGACGCTTTATTGGCCATCTCCGATGTACCCTCACAATGTTCTGTTTTGGGGGTGGGGGAATTGCTGTCTGAGGGAGAGCTTTCTGATTCAGGAAAGATGTTCCCTCAAACAGACTCAGATATGACGGCCTTTGAGTTTAAGCTTGAACACCTCCGCTTGTTGATCAGGGAGGTTTACGGACTCTGGATGATTGTGACCCTATTGTAATTCCACCAGAGAAATTGTGTAAAATGGATAGATATCTAGAGGTCCTTACTTACACTAATGTTTTTCCAGTCCCTAAGAGGATTTCAGACATTGTTACTAAGGAATGGGATAGACCAGGCATTCCGTTCTCTCCCCCTCCTACTTTTAAGAAAATGTTTCCCATATCTGACACCATTCGGGATGCGTGGCAGACGGTCCCTAAGGTGGAGGGAGCTATTTCTACCCTGGCTAAGCGTACAACTATACCTATTGAGGACAGTTGTGCTTGCAAAGATCCTATGGATAAAAAATTAGAGGGTCTTCTAAAGAAATTGTTTATTCATCAGGGTTTTCTTTTACAAACTATAACGTGCATTGTTCCTGTAACTACTGCAGCTGCTTTTTGGTTCGAGACTCTAGAAGAGTCTCTTAAGGTTGAGACCCCATTAGATGATATTTTAGATAGAATTAAGGCTCTCAAGGTAGCTAATTCTTTTATTACAGATGCCGCTTTTCAACTATCTAAATTAACGGCAAAGAATTCAGGTTTTGCCATTTTAGCGTGTAGAGCGTTATGGCTTAAGTCCTGGTCTGCTGATGTGCCATCAAAATCTAAGCTATTAGCTATTCCTTTCAAAGGTAAGACCCTATTCGGGCCTGAACTGAAGGAGATCATTTCCAACATCACTGGAGAAAAAGGCCACGCCCT
This sequence comes from Bombina bombina, assembly GCF_027579735.1. Taxonomy (NCBI): domain Eukaryota; kingdom Metazoa; phylum Chordata; class Amphibia; order Anura; family Bombinatoridae; genus Bombina; species Bombina bombina. The sequence continues at coordinate 588,115,456 of NC_069504.1, forward strand.
TCCTCAGGATAAGACAAATAGAATGAGGGCCAAACACAATAATTTTTGTTCCTTTTGAAACTTCAAAGGTGGTCCCTCTACCCCCTCCACTACCACAAAGCAGGAGGGGAATTTTGCTCAATCCAAGTCAGTCTGGAGACCTAACCAGACCTGGAATAAAGGTAAACAGACCAAGAAGCCCGCTGCTACTACCAAGACAGCATGAAGGGGCAGCCCCCCATCCAGGACCGGATCTAGTAGGGGGCAGACTTTCTCTCTTTGCTCAGGCTTGGGCAAGAGACGTTCAGGATTCCTAGGCTTTAGAAATCGTGACCCAGTGGTATCATCTGGAATTCAAAGATTCTCCTCCAAGGGGGAGATTTCATCTTTCAAGGTTGTCTGTAAACCAGACAAAAAGAGAGGCGTTCTTACGCTGTGTAGAAGACCTATATACTATGGGTGTAATCTGCCCAGTTCCAAAAGCAGAACAGGGGCAGGGGTTTTACTCCAATCTGTTTGTGGTTCCCAAAAAAGAGGGAACCTTCAGACTGATTTTAGATCTCAAGATTCTAAACAAATTTCTCAGAGTCCCATCTTTCAAGATGGAGACCATTCGGACAATTTTACCAATGATCCAGGAGGGTCAATATATGACCACCATGGATTTGAAGGATGTGTATCTTCACATACCTATCCACAAAGATCATCACCAATTCCTCAGGTTTGCCTTCCTGGACAAGCATTACCAGTTTGTGGCCCTTCCTTTCGGGTTGGCCACAGCTCCCAGAATTTTCACAAAGGTGCTAGGGTCCCTTCTGGTGGTTCTAAGGTCGCGGGGCATAGCAGTGGCGCCCTATCTGGACGATATTTTGATTCAGTCATCAACTTACCAGCTAGCCAAATTTCACACAAACATTGTGTTGGCTTTTCTAAGATCTCACAGGTGGAAGGTGAACATAAAGAAGAGTTCACTTGTCCCTCTCACAAGAGTTCCATTCCTAGGAACTCTGATAGACTCGGTAGACATGAAATTTTTTCTGACGGAGGTCAGAAAATCAAAGATCTTAACCACCTGCCGAGCACTTCATTCCATTCCTCTGCCGTCAGTGGCTCAGTGTATGGAGGTAATTGGACTAATGGTAGCGGCAATGGACATAGTTCTGTTTGCTCTCTTGCATCTCAGACCACTGCAACTGTGCATGCTCAGACAGTGGAATGGGAATTATGCAAATTTATCTCCTCAGATAAATATGGATCAAGAGACCAGAGACTCTCTTCTTTGGTGGTTGTCACAGGATCATCTGTCCCAGGGAATGTGTTTCCGCAGGCCAGCATGGGTCATAGTGATGACGGATGCCAGCCTCTTGGGCTGGGGTGCAGTCTGGAATTCCCTGAAGGCTCAGGGTGTGTGGACTCAGGAGGATGCTCTCCTTCCAATAAATATTCTAGAACTGAGAGCGATATTCAACACGCTTCAGGCGTGGCCTCAGCTGGCTTCGGCCAAATTCATAAGATTCCAGTCAGACAATATCACGACTGTAGCATATATAAATCATCAAGGGGGAACAAAGAGTTCTCTAGCGATGATGGAGGTTTAAAAAATCATTCGATGGGCAGAGACTCACTCTTGCCATCTATCAGCAATCTATATCCCAGGAGTGGAGAACTGGGAAGCGGATTTTCTCAGTCGACTTTTCATCCGGGGGAGTGGGAGCTCCATCCGGAGGGGTTTGCACAATTGATTCATTAATGGGGCACACCAGAATTGGATCTGATGGCATCTCGTCAGAATGCCAAACTTCCTTGTTACGGGTCCAGATCAAGGGATCCTCAAGCAGTACTGATCGATGCTCTAGCAGTACCGTGGTCGTTCAACCTGGCTTATGTGTTTCCTCCTTTTCCTCTCCTGCCTCGTTTGATTGACAGAATCAAACAGGAGAGGGCTTCGGTAATTTTGATAGCACCTGCGTGGCCACGCAGGACTTGGTATGCAGATTTGGTGGAAATGTCATCTCTGCCACCGTGGAAACTGCCACTGAGACAGGACCTTCTCATTCAGGGTCCGTTCCAACATCCAAATCTAGTTTCTCTGCGGCTGACTGCCTGGAGATTGAACGCTTGATTTTATCTAAGTGGGGATTCTCTGAGTCGGTCATAGATACCTTGATTCAGGCCCGAAAGCCTGTCACTAGGAAAATTTATCATAAGATATGGCGTAAATATCTTTATTGGTGCAAATCCAAATGGAGTAAGATCAGGATTCCTAGGATTTTGTCCTTTCTCCAAGAAGGATTGGAGAAGGGGTTATCAGCTAGTTCCTTAAAGGGACAGATTTCTGATTTGTCAATCTTACTTCACAAGCGTCTGGCAGATCTCGCAGATGTTGAGTCATTTTGTCAGGCTTTGGTTACAATTAAGCCTGTGTTTAAACCTGTTGCTCCGCCATGGAGTTTGAATTTAGTTCTTAAAGTTCTTCAAGGGGTTCCGTTTGAACCTATGTATTCCATAGATATTAACCTGCTGTCTTGGAAAGTTCTGTTTTTAGTTGCTATCTCTTCTGCTCGAAGAGTTTCTGAGCTATCTGCATTACAATGCGATTTGCCTTATCTTATATTCCATTCTGATAAGGTGGTTTTGCGTACCAAACCTGGATTCCTTCCTAAGGTTGTTTCTAATAAGAATATTAATCAGGAAATTGTTGTTCCTTCTCTGTGTCCTAACTTGGACGTGTTTCATGCCTTGAAGTTTTACTTGCAAGCAACCAAGGATTTCAGTCAAACATCTTCTCTGTTTGTTGTCTATTCTGGAAAGCGTAGAGGTCAAAAAGCTACGGCTGGGGCGGAGTTTGGCCACGCAGGCGAATGGCAGCACATTAAGTGAGCTCCCAAACCCCTAGGCTAATACCGCAAAATAAATGTCATAATTTAAATTTAAAATAGCAGAATATGTTGAGGAGATACGTGGCTATGGCTGGACAGTCACCCAAACAACTCATATACTGAAAGAAAAGGAATCATCACAGGAGCTTCCTTGACGGAGCTGTACCCAGGGACCTATGCTTGCAAATGGCCGCCGGCGGAGAACACCATGCGCACTAACCTTGTGGTTACCTAGCTCTGCCATCCGATTCGGTATAGCGGATCCGCTTGCCCACCGCTGTGCACATTGCCGCTGAGAAGGCTGGTGAGTCTGGTCGGGAGACCACTTTCAGTTACACGCGCACAGTGGCACATTAATATAGTACACTGGGCCTTGCTGCGCCACAGGGGTAATCGCGCACTGCATAGGAAGACTGGACACAGTCTTACCCGCCACACAGCAATTGACCCGACCTCAACACCGGACTCCTGGAGTTTACAACTTTCGGATAGCATAAGTCATAGGTTCCATCTTCCCTAAACTCAAACTTTAATAAACCCAACATCGAGGTGTATAACAGAGATAAAATAAATAAATAAAAAGCTGCAAAAAGAAAAAAAAGGGGAACCAAAAAAAAAAATAACAATAAAAAGAGGAACATAAAAGGAAAATAAAAACACTTCCAGAAGGGAGGACATACATCTTCTGTTTATTATGTACTCAGCACTCCTGACAGGGTTTAATCTCACACCAGAGCAATGAATCCGGCCCTCTGACGTTTACCACTTTTTCCCAAAACACAAAACTAGAGTGTATCTTGAATGTTTCTGGCCTTTTATTAAAGCCTTATAGCTCTTTATATACACACACGGAGGCTCTTTGGCAGCAACATACACAGAGCTGAATAGCAGTCCCACTCCTGCAGTTCTTGAAGAGGACAAAAAAACAAAAACAAAAAAAACAGGGGGTTTAACCTGTTGATATATCCTGGTCTATAACCTTGACGTCCTAGTGAGGGTGTAGCAAAGTGATGCCTTGTAAAAAGCAGAACAAGGTAGAGAAACAAACAACTATAAGCACACTCAATAAATATTTAAAGCAAGCAGAGTGCCCAAGCCCCCCTACACCTGACAACATGGAGGGACATTCACAAATGCCATCACAACAACAGCGACTTGTTGCAACACAACAACACCAATTAATCACCAGAGAGGATCTGCAGCTTTTATCGTCAAAAGAAGATATTAAGAGTGCAATGCGGGAAATGCGAGAACTATTCAATGATCTTAGGAAAGATATTAGCTCCCTGGACGGTAGAGTCTCGCAGGTTGAAACAACTCAGACCGCAAACACTACCACAATCCAAAAAATGGCTGTAGAGATGCAGGGGCAATCAGAAGTAATACAACAACTTTTTGACAAGCTGGAAGACCTCTACAACCGGGGCCGTAGGAACAACCTACGAATTAGAGGGGTCTCTGAAACGATTCATCCACCAGCTATCGAAGGTTATTTGCAGAGCCTGTTCCGCACTTTAAAAGGCACAATGTCCTCCCCAGATATTGCATTAGAACGGGCTCACAGAGCTCTCAGGTCAAGACCTCCTCCAAAAGCACCCCCTAGGGACATTATTGTGCACTTCCTTTGCTTTAAGGACAAGGAAGAAATACTTCAGTGTGCCCGTACACAATACCCGGTACAACACGTGGGTGAGGAACTGCAGATCTTCTCTGACTTGTCACCAACAACACTGCAAAAGGGAAGGGACCTGAGCCATATCACAGCAAAGTTGAGACTACATAAAGTTCAGTACAGGTGGGGCTTCCCAGTGTCATTAGTGGCTACTCACCAAAACAAAACCGCCATATATAAACCTGGGTCAGATGTTCAAGCTTTCTACACTAGCCTGTCCCTGGCAGATAACCCTTTACCTCAGCGAGCCCGCACTGGTGACGAAATAGACTCAGATCATTAAACACGGTCTCTTCCATGCTAGTAGAGAGTCCCTTCAAGAGAAAAGAAGATGACTAACTTTCAGTTTTCCCGACGTTCACTGCTTTGCAAGAACATATCGCAAATACTGAAGGCCCAAATGAGGATCTATAAAGCTGGCCTTTACTTTGACATAGAACATATCATATTTCTTTTGGAATGCATTATGGCGCGGTCTTTAATATACCTATTTTCACTGTCTTCCTCGCCAGTTTGAGAGATGGGCCAACTAGCCCAATAGAGGAAATCCTAGACGCCATGCCTACTTGAGAAAACCTCTGAAACTTTGACTACCATACCTGGATATGTTTTCCCTTATTGACTAATCCATTTGTTAGATTATATGCCCCCTAACAACGGACTTCCTGGAACAGTATCCTTTTACTACTACAACATTTTATTCATGTTTGGTACCCTGGTTTCAAAATAATGTGATGTTTTATATGTTGATGGTATAGTTGAATTGTGATCTGGCCGACTACTGTAAATGTTAAACACACAAGGGTCATGTTCTGTCAATGGGTTAGTGTCCCCATGACAATTGCCTCTTCTTTAAAAATTTTGCAGGACATGACACTTGGGCAGTTCATTATCGTTAAGGAGGCCAATTGTTACAAATAGTTTTATTCTGCATGAAATCCTAGACTTGCCCAATAATCCTCACTTGAGAGGCGGCCACTCATCGCAAGGCATATAATAGCTTGAAGGCCTATAAATTCACCTTAGATAATTGGCCAATAGCACTGTCCCTAACCTATTCAAACAACCCTATCCTCTCCCCCCTACCCCTCTCCTTGTTCCCCTCCCTATACACTCAAATCTTCTTCAATCTTCTCCTCTCCTTCCCAATATGCCACCTTTAGACCTATCCCTTCCATCACATAAACTACAATTATCCTCCATAGTTTTATAGCTCCAATTATGCCATGTAATAGGTCATCTCTTGGAAGAGACTTTAGACTCGCCAAGAGTATCTCATTATCTTATATTGCTTTAGCCTAGGGGTTACTACCCCTGCTCTAATTGTTTGTTATTATACTACATCTGATTTTTAACTGTATTAACAGGCTATAAACTTATTTGTAGTGTACTGTTTGAATACTACTGTGTACCGGATCCTCTCCTTCTCTCCCCCTCTTAATTTTTTCTCGTAACCTCTATATCCTTTCTCTTTTTTTTTTTTTATCAGCATGAGTTCACGCAGAGGTAGGTTTGGTTCCCATGGACTTACTCTCACCACTGTCAATGCGAAGGGATTGAATAGTCCAGGTAAGATGTCAATTGCTTTTAGAGCTTTAAAAAACTTGCATAGTCATGTACTTTTTTTTCAGGAAACACACTTCCGCAGAGTTAGGGAACCGAAATGGTTTAATACGGAATATCCAACGGCCCTTTTCACATCGAGCACAGCTAAAAGATGCGGGGTTGGAATCTTGATCCACCGTTCTGTCCCCTTAAAGATCACTCATACCGAAAATGACCTGGAAGGTAGATATCTGATATTGGTGGGCACTTTATACGATCACCAAATAACTCTGGCTACTGTATATAGCCCGAACACAGAGCAACACCTTTTCCTGACTAAAGTCTCAAAACTCCTTTTAGATGTAGCAAAGGGCCCAATATTCCTCTCAGGAGATTTCAATCTGTCCTTGGATGCAAAGCTTGATACCTCCAATGGAACCACCAGCACTTCCCCAAAGATAATAAAATCAGTGAAGAATACACTCTCAAATCTAATGCTACATGACGTTTGGAGGTCATTACATCCCTCGACTAAGGACTTTACGTACTATTCCCCCCCCCACAACAAATATTCTCGTATTGACTACTTTTTTACTGACACAAATGGCCCTTGACATGACTACATCTTGCTCCATTGGTCCTATAACATGGACTGACCATGCCCCAGTCACTTGTACTATCCAATGGCCCAACATACCTCCAACAGTTTATATCTGGAGACTAGACGGCTTCTTATTAGATGATCCCTTGATAAACATAGAAATACAGAAATCACTGTCAGATTATGTTCTGCACAATAATCCCGAACAAACCTCTCCCATAACCTTTTGGGAAGTGCACAAATGTGTTATGCGTGGAGAGTTCCTCAAACATAAAGCACGCCTCATTAAACAACATAGATTACAACATACCCAACTGATCGAAAAAATTACCCAACTAGAAGGACTACATAAAAATAACCCATCAGATTTGAGGATAAAATTTTTTTTAGAAAGCAATAGGAAAGACCTTAATGATCTCTTGAGGAAAGCATTTCAGCACAGGCAATTAATCACAAAACAACAATATTATGAAGGGGGCAATAAGCCTGGGAAGTTGTTAGCAAGAGCAATACGTAGAAAACAATTAAAATTGCATATACACTTCATTCAGGAGCCTGACGGATCTACATTGAAAGGCAGTAAACAAATAGCTAGCTCATTTCACTCCTATTATAAAGTGTTGCATAACATAACAGATAAGACTGACATCCCCGACAACACATCAGACACTTTGAGTAGACAGCAAAAGATAGACCAGTACTTGACTGATTTAGGATTACCTCAGCTAGACCTCGAACACAGAGATAGTCTGGACGCACCCATCACAGCGAGAGAACTCGCTCAGGCTATTAAAGACTTCCCCAATGGGAAGAGACCAGGCCCAGATGGGTTTTCCCCTAAATATTATAAACTTTTCTCCAAGTCTCTGGGCCCTATGTTGCTTCAACTCTTCAAAAGCTTAATCTCCAGCCCCGCACTAACAAGCACGATGCTAGAAGCTCATATCGCGGTAATCCCCAAACCGGGAAAACCCCTATGTCCCCTGCAAATTTTAGGCCCATCTCCTTACTAAACATGGACATTAAAATCCTAGCCAAAATACTAGCAAACCGCCTTAATAAATATCTCCCGAATCTGATTTCCCGGGTCGAGAGGCACGTGACAACACCAACAAAATAATCCAACTAATAAATTATGCGCAAGTAAAAGGTGTCCCTATGGCGCTCTTTGCGACTGACGCGGAGAAAGCTTTCGATTGCGTGGATTGGCTTTTTCTATGGCAAACTATCGCTTAGATTTAGAGTTCTGCGGCCAAAGGGGTGCGTTAGCTACACATGCTTTTTTCTGGCCGCACCTTTTAAATACCGCTGGTATTGAGAGTTCACAGAATGGCTGCGTTAGGCTCCAAAAAAGGAGCGTAGAGCATATTTAACGCAACTTCAACTCTCAATACCAGTGGTGCTTACGGACGCGGCCAGCTTCAAAAACGTGCTCGTGCATGATTCCCCCATAGAAAACAATGGGGCTGTTTGAGCTGATAAAAAACCTAACACCTGCAAAAAAGCCGCGTTCAGCTCCTAACGCAGCCCCATTATTTTCTATGGGGAAACACTTCCTACGTCTACACCTAACACTCTAACATGTACCCCGAGTCTAAACACCCCTAACCTTACACTTATTAACCCCTATTCTGCCGCCCCTGCTATCACTGACCCCTGCATATTATTATTAACCCCTAATCTGCCGCTCCGTAAACCGCCGCTACTTACATTATCCCTATGTACCCCTATTCTGCTGCCCCTAACACCGCCGACCCCTATATTATATTTATTAACCCCTAATCTGCCCCCCCACAACGTCGCCTTCACCTGCCTACACTTATTAACCCCTAATCTGCCGTCCGCACGCCACCGCTACTATAATAAAGCTATTAACCCCTAATCCGCCTCACTCCCGCCTCAATAACCCTATAATAAATAGTATTAACCCCTAATCTGCCCTCCCTAACATCGCCGACACCTAACTTCAAGTATTAACCCCTAATCTGCCGATCGGAGCTCACCGCTACTCTAATAAATTTTTTAACCCCTAAAGCTAATTTTAACCCTAACCCTAACACCCCCCTAAGTTAAATATAATTTTATTCTAACAAAATAAATTAACTCTTATTAAATAAATTATTCCTATTTAAATCTAAATACTTACCTGTAAAATAAACCCTAATATAGCTACAACATAAATTATAATTATATTATAGCTATTTTAGGATTAATATTTATTTTACAGGCAACTTTGTATTTATTTTAACCAGGTACAATAGCTATTAAATAGTTAAGAACTATTTAATAGCTAAAATAGTTAAAATAATTACAAAATTACCTGTAAAATAAATCCTAACCTAAGTTACAATTAAACCTAACACTACACTATCAATAAATTAATTAAATAAAATACCAACAATTATCTACAATTAAACCTAACACTACACTATCAATACATTATTTAAATAAAATATCTACAAATAAATACAATGAAATAAACTAACTAAAGTACAAAAAATAAAAAAGAACTAAGTTCCAAAAAGTAAAAAAATATTTACAAACATTAGAAAAATATTACAACAATTTTAAACTAATTACACCTACTCTAAGCCCCCTAATAAAATAACAAAGCCCCCCAAAATAAAAAAATGCCCTACCCTATTCTAAATTACTAAAGTTCAAAGCTCTTTTACCTTACCAGCCCTGAACAGGGCCCTTTGCGGGGCATGCCCCAAAGAATTCAGCTCTTTTGTCTGTAAAAAAAACACATACAATACCCCCCCAACATTACAACCCACCACCCACATACCCCTAATCTAACCCAAACCCCCCTTAAATAAACCTAACACTAAGCCCCTGAAGATCTTCCTACCTTATGGGGGGCAGGCGACATTGTGGGGGGCAGATTAGGGGTTAATAAATATAATATAGGGGTTGGCAGTGTTAGGGGCAGCAGATTAGGGGTACATAGCTATAATGTAGCTGGCGGCAGTGTACGGAGCGGAAGATTAGGGGTTAAAAAATGTTGGCGATGTGCGGGGACCTCGGTTTAGGGGTGTATAGGTAGTTTATGGGTGTTAGTGTACTTTAGAGCACAGTAGTTAAGAGCTTTATAAACCGGCGTTAGCCCAGAAAGCTCTTAACTACTGACTTTTTTCTGCGGCTGGAGTTTTGTTGTTAGATTTCTAACGCTCACTTCAGCCACGACTCTAAATACCGGAGTTAGAAAGATCCCATTGAAAAGATAGGATACGCAATTGACGTAAGGGGATCTGCGGTATGGAAAAGTCGCGGCTGGAAAGTGAGCGTTAGACCCTTTCCTGACTGACTCCAAATACCGGCGGTAGCCTAAAACCAGCGTTAGGAGCCTCTAACGCTGGTTTTGACGGCTACCGCCAAACTCTAAATCTAGGCCTATGAAAGCTATGAATTTCGGCGAACCCTTTATCAACATGACCTTTGCGCTATTCTCGTCCCCAAATGCTCGCGTAAGGATAAATCGTACCCTGTCGGATGCTTTCTCCATATCAAACGGGACCAGACAGGGGTGTTCCCTTTCCCTGTTACTTCTTGCCTTATCAATTGAAGCGCTAGCGCACAAGGTCAGAAAAAAACCTGACATTACAGGTGTACAGATTGGAAACTTGGAATACAAGCAGACACTTTATGCCGATGATGTCCTTTATACCCTCACGAATATTGACACCTCGGTCCCTGAGGTTTTGAGAGAAATCACGGAGTACGGCCTGCTCTCTAATTTCCATCTAAACCTCACAAAGTCAGAACTCCTTAACATTAATGCAACACAAGAACACATTCAATTTTTAACAACAGAATTTAAAATCCCAGTAGCAGCTACTAAACTTAAATCTCTGCATATAAACTTATATCTCTGTATATACCTGTCGGCAAATCCTCATAGCCTCTTCACAAATAATTACTTGACTCTTAGGAAAGACATAGTAAATGACTTATCTTCTTGGAAGAATAAATTATTATCCTGGTTAGGGAAAATAGGAATAATCAAAATGAACATACTGCCCCGCATTTTATATCTATTACAAACTGTACCGATCGCCTTACCAAGAGACTTTTTGCCCCAACTTCAAAAGACTTTGGAGCGGTTTATATGGTCTGGGATAAAACCTAGAATACCAAGAAAGACATTGTATCTTCCACGTGAAAGGGTGGGTTGGGATTCCCAGATCTGGCTCTCTACAGACGAGCAATACACTTACAGAGATTGACCGAATGGTCACATAATACTACACAGAAACAGTGGGTCAGGCTGGACGGACAGATCCTACAAACTCACAATGTAGGTACTCTAGCTTGGGTGCCTGCGCAGAAGCGTCCAGAATCACTCAATAATTATCAATTATTAGTAGAAACACTACATGAGTGAGATAGATTGTTAGCCACTAGCACACATTTATCCTCCGCAGCCTCACCGATGCTACCAATCATTGAGAACCCCGACTTGCCTTATCATGCATTAAGTAAGCGCTTATGCGCGCCATATACCCTGAGAATAGGTATCTTACACTTTGCTTTGGAGGGTGCCAAATTACGCACGCAACAAAGTATGTCGGAACATCATGGGGAACTTTTCTCCTCTTGGTTACGATATCATCAGTTGGCACACTTTTTGTCACATCACAATCACAGAAATAACTTTAGTAGGGATCTCACACCATTTGAACTCCTGTGTACAAGTAACCTTCCCCCAAAAAAACTAATATCAAAGCTATATAGGCTGCTTCTTATTCCTCCGGATGTATCATTACCCTCATACACTAGGGCTTGGAGCAGGGACCTTCATCATACAATAGATGAGGAGGAATGGCTTAGGTCATTCAAATTAATGAGACGCTCCTCTGTCTCTGCTAGAGTGCAGGAAATTCAACTAAAATTATTGACCAGGTGGTATTACACACCAGCAAGACTGCACATGCTTTTTCTTTCAAGTGTTGGAGGGGCTGTGGGGAGGTAGGCACACTTCTGCACACCTGGTGGACATGCCCGAAGCTGACTAGTTATTGGACGGCAGTCATAACGAACATATCGAACAGACTGAACTTACAAATTCCAAATAGACCTGAAACAATCTTATTTGTACATCTCCCTACCACAAAACCGGACCACATTTGAGCCCTTCTTCTGATTATGCTTACAGGCGCAAAAAGGCTTATCCCTAAAAAATGGAACGCTAAAGATCCACCAACATTTGACGAGTGACACTCTTCTGTGGAAGAGCTGTTGGTTTTGGAAAGATTACACTACCTTAAAAGCAACCAATTGGCTACATACGAAATGATGATGGCAGTTTGGAATGCTGATCCTCTAAGTCCCTCTGATACTGAAAACAACCACTCTTAGACTTTGCGTGCACTCTGTGTGATGTGTATTAAAATTCAATTTTTTTTTTTCTCTCCCCCTCTCTTTCTCTCTCTTCTTCTTTTTCTCTCTTTTTGAATTCTTCCATCTAATCCTCCCCCTGCTAACAAACAACCCTCCGGTGCATGTAGGTCTTCTAAATCATTTGTTTTGAAGTTACATTTAGTATAAATGTTTGAAGACAAGGTTAAAAAAAAATAAAAAAATGTTAAAATCTCAAGCTTACATAGATCTATACGTAAGATGATCATATCAGATAATTACTTCCTCTAACATGGTTATTTGTTGGTGATCGTTTTCTTTCAGCCATCTCATTTGAGATTGGACTATTATTTTTTGTAACCAAATGAATACATATATTTATGTAATTTGTGAAATCTTGTCTAATAAAGCTTGTTGAAAAAAAAAAAAAAAAAAAAAAAGCTACGGTTACCTCTCTTTCTTTTTGGCTGAAAAGCATCATCTGTTTGGCATACGAGACTGCTGGACTAAAAACGATGCTTCTGTTGAACAGATTTGTAAGGCTGCGACGTGGTCTTCACTTCATACCTTTTCCAAATTTTACAAATTTGATACTTTTGCTTCTTCGGAGGCTATTTTTGTGAGAAAAGTTCTTCAAGCAGTGGTGCCTTCTGTTTAGGTATCTGTCTTGTCCCTCCTGTTCATCCGTGTCCTGTAGCTTTGGTATTGTATCCCACAAGTAAAGGATGAATCCGTGGACTCATTGTATCTTATAGAAGAAAAGTAACTGTATGGTTACCTGATAAATTGATTTCTTCTATGATACGACGAGTCACCTCTGCACCTTTTAGTTTCTCCTTTTTCATCCTATACCTTCGGTCGAATGCCTGGGGGGTGGGGTCAAGGGAAGAGCTATATATAGGGAGTGCAGAATTATTAGGCAAATGAGTATTTTGACCACATCATCCTCTTTATGCATGTTGTCTTACTCCAAGCTGTATAGGCTCGAAAGCCTACTACCAATTAAGCATATTAGGTGATGCGCATCTCTGTAATGAGAAGGGGTGTGGTCTAATGACATCAACACCCTATATCAGGTGTGCATAATTATTAGGCAACTTCCTTTCCTTTGGAAAAATGGGTCAAAAGAAGGACTTGACAGGCTCAGAAAAATCAAAAATAGTGAGATATCTTGCAGAGGGATGCAGCACTCTTAAAATTGCAAAGCTTCTGAAGCGTGATCATCGAACAATCAAGCGTTTCATTCAAAATAGTCAACAGGGTCGCAAGAAGCGTGTGGAGAAACCAAGGCGCAAAATAACTGCCCATGAACTGAGAAAAGTCAAGCGTGCAGCTGCCAAGATGCCACTTGCCACCAGTTTGGCCATATTTCAGAGCTGCAACATCACTGGAGTGCCGAAAAGCACAAGGTGTGCAATACTCAGAGACATGGCCAAGGTAAGAAAGGCTGAAAGACAACCACCACTGAACAAGACACACAAGCTGAAACGTCAAGACTGGGCCAAGAAATATCTCAAGACTGATTTTCTAAGGTTTTATGGACTGATGAAATGAGAGTGAGTCTTGATGGGCCAGATGGATGGGCCCGTGGCTGGATTGGTAAAGGGCAGAGAGCTCCAGTCCGACTCAGACGCCAGCAAGGTGGAGGTGGAGTACTGGTTTGGGCTGGTATCATCAAAGATGAGCTTGTGGGGCCTTTTCGGGTTGAGGATGGAGTCAAGCTCAACTCCCAGTCCTACTGCCAGTTTCTGGAAGACACCTTCTTCAAGCAGTGGTACAGGAAGAAGTCTGCATCCTTCAAGAAAAACATGATTTTCATGCAGGACAATGCTCCATCACACGCGTCCAAGTACTCCACAGCGTGGCTGGCAAGAAAGGGTATAAAAGAAGAAAATCTAATGGCATGGCCTCCTTGTTCACCTGATCTGAACCCCATTGAGAACCTGTGGTCCATCATCAAATGTGAGATTTACAAGGAGGGAAAACAGTACACCTCTCTGAACAGTGTCTGGGAGGCTGTGGTTGCTGCTGCACGCAATGTTGATGGTGAACAGATCAAAACACTGACAGAATCCATGGATGGCAGGCTTTTGAGTGTCCTTGCAAAGAAAGGTGGCTATATTGGTCACTGATTTGTTTTTGTTTTGTTTTTGAATGTCAGAAATGTATATTTGTGAATGTTGAGATGTTATATTGGTTTCACTGGTAAAAATAAATAATTGAAATGGGTATATATTTGTTTTTCGTTAAGTTGCCTAATAATTATGCACAGTAATAGTCACCTGCACACACAGATATCCCCCTAAAATAGCTATAACTAAAAACAAACTAAAAACTACTTCCAAAACTATTCAGCTTTGATATTAATGAGTTTTTTTGGGTTCATTGTGAACATTGTTGTTGTTCAATAATAAAATTAATCCTCAAAAATACAACTTGCCTAATAATTCTGCACTCCCTGTAGACAGCTCTGCTGTGGTGCTCTTTACCACTTCCTGTTAGCAGGAGGATAATATCACACAAGTAAAGGATGAATCCGTGGACTCATCGTATCATAGAAGAAATCAATTTATCAGGTAAGCATAAATTTACTTATATATATATATATATATATATATATATATATATATATATATATATATATATATATATATATATATATATATATATATATATATATATATATATATATATATATATATATATATAATGTATATATTTACATACATGTGTATTTATGTGTTTATATGACTATATATGTCTGTAAATACATATACAGTATAACCATATAAATACCTAAATACATTTGTACACACATATAAACACACACACACACACACATATATACAGTATATACATACATACATACATACATACATACATACATATTTAGACATGTACATGTATATATCTTTGAGCTCTTATAACTTTTTGTGTAATAATTCTTTTTAAAAAAAATATTTTTTATTAGATAGTGTTATTAGTGTAACTGTAGTTTTAAATGTATTTTTGATGTGTTTTGTGAAACTTTTTTTGCAAAACAGTTAACCAGAGCTCTGAGGATGCGTTTTCCTCACACGCTTTATATTAAATTGCACTCAAGCAATCGGTTTTACTTTCAAAACCCGATATAGCGTGCCTGTAACTGTTAGTGCACCACTTGTACTCTGATCCTAAGTTAGGTCATTTACCTGGTGATAAATGTGAACTTGAATTAAGTGAAATAAATTAGGTTAACTACAAGGTCAAATTACAGCTAAAATATAGATTATTTTAAACTGTGATTATTGCTATACAACATTAATGTAACATTTTTTTAGTATTCGTTTTCATTACAAATCTGCATACCTACACTACATTATATTACAAATTTTAATACACTTGCAAACACCAACAAGCAAATGCTAACAAGCCATCATTAATTACCTAATTATATTTATCCAGACAGAGAAAATTGAAAAAAAAAGTCAGCAGCAAAATATATTGTTTCTCATTTGGCAAACAAAGACTAATTTTACAGCTTAATTATTCCTTGTAGTGCTTTTGGAAGAATTTTGTGTTAATCATATCTTAGTCCTGAGATTTTTCTCTGTGGTGTAAAATGTGTGTGTTGACTTCCAATTAGGTCTGTTTTCCATACTGTAGCCTAAGTCACTAACTGGATTTAAATGTGATTCCAAATCAGAATTTAAAAACGCTAATAGCACCGATATTGTTTTATTTTACTTTACAAAACAGATGAGACTGGCTACAGAATTGTTTGTTGTCACTGTTTTTGTTAAACAGTTGCAAATTGAGGCTTGAGTCTATTACCTTAGTCAGACACTTGTTAAATTTGTGTAAATATACCATAAACACTAACTTACAAAACAAATGTCATTCTCTTTCATACAAGTAAAGGTACATGGACATATTAATCAAATTTCTCTATCATATATTTGAAAGAACAGCAGTTAAACATTATGGGCCAGATTACAAGTGGAGCCGTATTGAACGCTTTTTTGCGCATATGATAACTCCGTTACAAGTAAGGTTTTTAGCGCTCATATTACAAGTTGAAAGTAAAACGTTTTCGCTAGTGCGTTAACCTAATGCGTGTTAAAAGCCGAAGTTACAATATTGTGACCTTGTTAACGTATTCCCTCATAGAAGTCAATGGAGCAAAAAGTGGAAAATATCCGATTGTATATTCTCAAGTGCTCTAACCTGTCATGAAAATATGAATATTTTACATTCCAATGTTCTTCACATAGCAGAATATGTTCTATTTATTCAAAAATTCATATTTCTATATATATCTAGTGTTTTTTTTGCTAAATTATATACATATATATATCAGTTGCGATTGCATCCTCAAAGGAATGTTGGCAGCGCAACAGAACCGCAGGTGGATTCTTTCATTACCCTGCCATTTTCAGAATCCACCGGGATGCAGTGAAGGCAAACAGAGCATTACACAAAAAAAATGCACATAATAAGTATGTAAAAAACACCTAACTGTCTGCAATAAGTATTAAAAAAAAACCCAAAAAAACGCTCGCAATAAGTATTTAAAAAAACAAACGTCCGTACAAAGTATTAAGAAAAAAATAAACTAACCGCCCGCACAAAGTATTAAGAAAAAAAACCAACTACCTAATACAATTATTAACACCTGAATCCGCAAACCCCAACATCACAACCTACCTAATACATCTATTAACCCCTAACCAGGAATCTGTGAATGAAGAATCACAAAAAAGAGGGCGCCTCCTAGTGTGATACTGTGGTGATGAGAAAGTACAACAGGTCTTGTATTGTGGCTATACTCACAAATAGAGCAGCACCCAGTGTGCTAATTGACGCAGGCTGGGAACTCACAGTGTCCCAGCAAAACTGATTCCAAGGCACAGGATATCATGTGCTGGGGATGATGAATTCACGCTCAGGCTTTCATATAGACATGTGCAGTTCGTTTCGGATTTATTCGGAAATTCAGTAAATTCAGAGATTCGGATCGATTCGAATTTCCGAATTAAAATACTTCCGAATCTACCGAATGAATCCGAAATAGCTGCCGTATCTCCGAATAAATCCGAATTAGCTCGGTAAAATTCGGCATTTCCCCATAGGAAACAATGGGGAGTTTCGGCTGAAAAAAAACCCTAACACCGCAGCCCCATTGTTTCCTATGGGGAAGCACTAAGTCTGCACCTAACACCCTAACATGTACCCCGAGTCTCTAAACACCCCTAATCTAACACTTATTAACCCCTAATCTGCCGCCCCCGCTATCGCTGACACCTGCATTATTTTATTAACCTAATCTACCAACCGGATATCACCACCAAAATAATAAATGTATTAACCCCTAAACCACCGCACTCCCGCCTCGCAAACACTATAATAAATTTAATTAACCCCTAATCTGCCCCCCCCAACGTCGCCACAATCCTAACTACAAGTATTAACCCCTAATCTGCCGACCGGACATCGCCGCCACCTACATTATAGCTATTAACCCCTAATCTGCTGTCCCTAACATCGCCGACCACTACATTATAGTTATTAACCCCTAATCTGCCCCCCCCAACGTCGCCGCAATCCTAACTACAAGTATTAACCCCTAATCTGTCGACCGGACATCGCCACCACCTACATTATAGCTATTAACCCCTAATATGCTGTCCCTAACATCGCCGACCCCTATATTTTAGTTACTAACCCCTAATCTGCCCCCCCCCCAACGTTGCCGCAATCCTAACTACAAGTATTAACCCCTAATCTGCCGACCGGACATCGCCGCCACCTACATTATAGCTATTAACCCCTAATCTGCTGTCCCTAACATCGCCGACCCCTACATTCTAGTTATTAACCCCTAATCTGCCCCCCCCAACGTCGCCACAATCTAACTACAAGTATTAACCCCTAATCTGCCGACCGGACATCGCCACCACTATAATAAATGTATTAACCCCTAAACCGCCGCACTCCCTCCTCGCAAACACTATAATAAATTTTATTAACCCCTAATATGCCCTCCCTAACATCGCCGCCACATACCTACAATTATTAACCCCTAATCTCCCGCCCCCAACGTCGCCGCTACTATAATAAGGTTATTAACCCCTAAACCTAAGTCTAACCCTAACACCCCCTAACTTAAATATAATTTAAATAAAATGAAATAAATTTACTATAATTAAATAAATTAATCCTATTTAAAACTAAATTCTTACCTGTAAAATAGACCCTAAGCTAGCTACAATGTAACTAATAGTAACATTGTAGCTAGCTTAGGGTTTACTTTTATTTTACAGGCAAGTTTGTATTTATTTTAACAAGGTACAATAGTTATTTAACAGTTATTAAACAGTTAATAACTACCTAGCTAAAATAAATACAAATTTACCTGTAAAATAAATCCTAACCTAAGTTACAATTACACCTAACACTACACTATCATTAAATTAATTAAATAAATGAATCCTATTTAAAACTAAATACTTACCTGTAAAATAAACCCTAATATAGCTGCAATATAACTAATAGTTACATTGTAGCTATTTTAGGATTTATATTTATTTTACAGGCAACTTTGTATTTATTTTAACTAGGTAAAATAGCTATTAAATAGTTATTGACTATTTAATAGCTACCTAGTTAAAATAATGATAAAATTACCTGTAAAATAAATCCTAACCTAAGTTACAATTAAACCTAACACTACACTATCATTAAATAAATTAACTACAAGTACCTACAATTATCTACAATTAAATAAACTAAACTAAAGTACAAAAAAAAACACACTAAATTACAAAAACAAACAAACACTAAACTACAAAAAATAGAAAAATATTACAAGAATTTTAAACTAATTACACCTAATCTAAGCCCCCTAATAAAATAACAAAGCCCCCCAAAATAAAAAAATGCCCTACCTTATACTAAATTACAAAAGTTAACAACTCTTTTGCCTGTAAAAACCCCCACAATACCACCCCCCAACATTACAACCCACCACCCACATACCCCTACTCTAACCCAAACCCCCCTTAAATAAACCTAACACTACCCCCCTGAAGATCTCCCTACCTTGAGTCGTGTTCACCCAGCCGGGCCGAAGTCTTCATCCGATAGGGCAGAAGAGGACATCCAGACCGGCAATTTTAAACTAATTACAGCTAATCTAAGCCCCCTAATAAAATAACAAAGCCCCCCAAAATAAAAAAATGCCCTACCCTATACTAAATTACAAAAGTTAACAGCTCTATTACCTTACCAGCCCTTAAAAGGGCCTTTTGCGGGGCATGCCCCAAAGAAAACAGCTCTTTTGCCTGTAAAAAAAAAAACACCACCCCCCAACATTACAACCCACCACCCACATACCCCTACTCTAACCCAAACCCCCCATAATTAAACCTAACACTACCCCCCTGAAGATCTCCCTACCTTCAGTCGTGTTCACCCAGCCGGGCCGAAGTCTTCATCCGATGGGGCAGAAGAGGACATCCAGACTGGCAGAAGTCTCCATCCAAGCGGGGCAAGAAGAGGTCTTCCATCTATCAGAAAAGTACCAAAATACAAACAAACACTAAATTACCAAAAATAATAAAATATTACAAGAATTTTAAACTAATTACACCTAATGTAAGCCCCCTACTTGCTATTAATATAGCTACAATATAACTAATAGTTACATTGTAGCTATTTTAGGATTTATATTTATTTTACAGGCAAGTTTGTATTTATTTTAACTAGGTACAATAGTTATTAAATAGTTAATAACTATTTAATAACTACCTAGCTAAAATAAATACAAATTTACCTGTAAAATAAATCCTAACCTAAGTTACAATTACAATTAACACTACACTTTCATTAAATTAATTAAATAAATGAATCCTATTTAAAACTAAATACTTACCTGTAAAATAAACCCTAATATAGCTGCAATATAACTAATAGTTACATTGTAGCTATTTTAGGATCTATATTTATTTTACAGGCAACTGTATTTATTTTAACTAGGTACAATAGCTATTAAATAGTTATTGACTATTTAATAGCTACCTAGTTAAAATAATTACAAAATTACCTGTAAAATAAATCCTAACCTAAGTTACAATTAAACCTAACACTACACTATCATTAAATAAATTAACTACAAGTACCTACAATTAAATACAATTAAATAAACTAAACTAAAGTACAAACCCCCCCCACTAAATTACAAAAAATAAAAAAATATTACAAGAATTTTAAACTAATTACACCTAATCTAAGCCCCCTAATAAAATTACAAAGCCCCCCAAAATAGAAAAAGGCCCTACCCTATACTAAATTACAAAAGTTAACAGCTCTATTACCTTACCAGCCCTTAAAAGTGCCTTTTGCGGGGCATGCCCCAAAGAAAACAGCTCTTTTGCCTGTAAAAAAAAAACACAATACCCCCCCACATTACAACCCACCACCCACATACCCCTACTCTAACCCAAACCCCCCTTAAATAAACCTAACACTACCCCCCTGAAGATCTCCCTACCTTCAGTCGTGTTCACCCAGCTGGGCCGAAGCCTTCATCCGATGGGGCAGAAGAGGACATCCAGACCGGCAGAAGTCTTCATCCAAGCAGGGCAAGAAGAGGTCTTCCATCCATCAGAAAAGTACCAAAAAACAAACAAACACTAAATTGCCAAAAATAATAAAATATTACAATAATTTTAAACTAATTACACCTAATCTAAGCCCCCTAATAGCTATTAATATAGCTACAATATAACTAATTGTTACATTGTAGCTATTTTAGGATTTATATTTATTTACAGGCAAGTTTGTATTTATTTTAACTAGGTACAATAGTTATTAAATAGTTAATAACTATTTAATAACTACCTAGCTAAAATAAATACAAATTTACCTGTAAAATAAATCCTAACCTAAGTTACAATTACACCTAACACTACACTATCATTAAATTAATTAAATAAATGAATCCTATTTAAAACTAAATACTTACCTGTAAAATAAACCCTAATATAGCTGCAATATAACTAATAGTTACATTGTAGCTATTTTAAGATTTATATTTATTTTACAGGCAACTGATCGGAACAGCCAATAGAATGCGAGGTCAATCTGATTGGCTGATTGGATCAGCCAATCGGATTGAACTTGAATCTAATTGACTGATTGAATCAGCCAATCAGATTTTCCTACCTTAATTCCGATTGGCTGATAGAATCCTATCAGCCAATCGGAATTCAAGGGATGCCATCTTGGATGACGTCACTTAAAGGTTTCATTTAGTCGTCGGATCAAGAAAGAATAGGATGCTCCGCGTCGGATGTAATTCAGGATGCTGCCGCTCCGCGCCGGATGGATGAACATAGAAGATGCCGCCTGGATCAAGACTTCTGATGGATGGAAGACCTCTTCTTGCCCCGCTTGGATGAAGACTTCTGCCGGTCTGGATGTCCTCTTCTGCCCCATCGGATGAAGACTTCGGCCCGGCTGGGTGAACATGACTCAAGGTAGGGAGATCTTTAGGGGGGTAGTGTTAGGTTTATTTAAGGGGGGTTTGGGTTAGAGTAGGGGTATGTGGGTGGTGGGTTGTAATGTGGGGGGGTATTGGGTTTTTTTTTACAGGCAAAAGAGCTGTTTTCTTTGGGGCTTGCCCCGCAAAAGGCCCTTTTAAGGGCTGGTAAGGTAATAGAGCTGTTAACTTTTGTAATTTAGTATAGGGTAGGGCATTTTTTTATTTTGGGGGCTTTGTTATTTTATTAGGGGGCTTAGATTAGGTGTACTTAGTTTAAATTTTTTTTATTTTTTGTAATTTAGTGTTTGTTTTTTTTGTACTTTAGTTTAGTTTATTTCATTGGATTTAATTGTAGGTACTTGTAGTTAATTTATTTAATTTATTTAATGATAGTGTAGTGTTAGGTTTAATTGTAACTTAGGTTAGGATTTATTTTACAGGTAATTTTGTAATTATTTTAACTAGGTAGCTATTAAACAGTAAATATCTATTTAATAGCTATTGTACCTAGTTAAAATAAATACAAAGTTGCCTGTAAAATAAATATAAATCCTAAAATAGCTACAATGTAACTATTAGTTATATTATAGCTATATTAGGGTTTATTTTACAGGTAAGTATTTAGTTTTAGTAGTGTTAGGTTTAATTGTAACTTAGGTTAGGATTTATTTTACAGGTAAATTTGTATTTATTTTAGCTAGGTAGTTATTAAATAGTTATTAACTATTTAATAACTATTGTACCTAGTTAAAATAAATACAAAGTTGCCTGTAAAATAAATATAAATCCTAAAATAGCTACAATGTAACTATTAGTTATATTGTAGCTATATTAATAGCTAGTAGGGGGCTTAGATTAGGTGTAATTAGTTTAAAATTATTGTAATATTTTATTATTTTTGGTAATTTAGTGTTTGTTTGTTTTTTGGTACTTTTCTGATGGATGGAAGACCTCTTCTTGCCCCGCTTGGATGAAGACTTCTGCCGGTCAGGATGTCCTCCTTTGCCCCATCGGATGAAGACTTCGGCCCAGCTGGGTGAACACGACTCAAGGTAGGGAGATCTTCAGGGGGGTAGTGTTAGGTTTATTTAAGGGAGTTTGGGTTAGAGTAGGGGTATGTAGGTGGTGGGTTGTAATGTGGGTGGGGGGGAATGTGTTTTTTTTTACAGGCAAAAGAGCTGTTTTCTTTGGGGCATGCCCCGCAAAAGGCCCTTTTAAGGGCTGGTAAGGTAATAGAGCTGTTAACTTTTGTAATTTAGTATAGGGTAGGGCATTTTTTTATTTTGGGGGGCTTTGTTATTTTAGTAGGGGGCTTAGATTAGGTGTAATTAGTTTAAAACTCTTGTAATTTTTTTATTTTTTGTAATTTTTTTTTGTACTTTAGTTTATTTAATTGTATTTAATTTTAGGTTCTTGTAGTTAATTTATTTAATGATAGTGTAGTGTTAGGTTTAATTGTAACTTAGGTTATGATTTATTTTACAGGTAATTTTGTAATTATTTTAACTAGGTAGCTATTAAATAGTTAATACCTATTTAATAGCTATTTTACCTAGTTAAAATAAATAAAAATTGTCTGTAAAATAAATATAAATCCTAAAATAGCTACAATGTAACTATTAGTTATATTGCAGCTATATTAGGGATTATTTTACAGGTAAGTATTTAGTTTTAAATAGGATTCATTTATTTAATTAATTTAATGATAGTGTAGTGTTAGGTGTAATTGTAACTTAGGTTAGGATTTATTTTACAGGTAAATTTGTATTTATTTTAGCTAGGTAGTTATTAAATAGTTATTAACTATTTAATAACTATTGTACCTAGTTTAAATAAATGCAAAGTTGCCTGTAAAATAAATATAAATCCTAAAATAGCTACAATGTAACTATTAGTTATATTGTAGCTATATTAATAGCTAGTAGGGGGCTTAGATTAGGTGTAATTAGTTTAAAATTATTGTAATATTTTATTATTTTTGGTAATTTAGTGTTTGTTTGTTTGTTGGTACTTTTTTGATGGATGGAAGTCCTCTTCTTGCCCCGCTTGGATGAAGACTTCTGCAGGTCTGGATGTCCTCTTCTGCCCCATCAGATGAAGACTTCGGCCCGGCTGGGTGAACACGACTCAAGGTAGGGAGATCTTCAGGGGGATATTGTTAGGTTTATTTAAGGGGTGTTTGGGTTAGAGTAGGGGTACGTGGGTTGTAATGTTGGGGGTGGTGTTTTTTTTACAGGCAAAAAAGCTGTTTTCTTTGGGGCATGCCCCGCAAAAGGCCCTTTTAAGGGCTGGTAAGGTAATAGAGCTGTTAACTTTTGTAATTTAGTATAGGGTAGGGCATTTTTTTATTTTGGGGGGCTTTGTTATTTTATTAGGGGGCTTAGATTAGCTGTAATTAGTTTAAAATTGCCGGTCTGGATGTCCTCTTCTGCCCCATCGGATGAAGTCTTCGGCCCGGCTGGGTGAACACGACTCAAGGTAGGGAGATCTTCAGGGGGGTAGTGTTAGGTTTATTTAAGGGGGGTTTGGGTTAGAGTAGGGGTATGTGGGTGGTGGGTTGTAATGTTGGGGGGTGGTATTGTGTTTTTTTTTACAGGCAAAAGAGCTGTTTTCTTTGGGGCATGCCCCGCAAAAGGTCCTTTTAAGGGCTGGTAAGGTAATAGAGCTGTTAACTTTTGTAATTTAGTATAGGGTAGGGCATTTTTTTATTTTGGGGGGCTTTGTTATTTTATTAGGGGGCTTAGATTAGGTGTAATTAGTTTAAAATTCTTGTAATATGTTTTTATTTTTTGTAATTTAGTGTGTTTTTTTTTGTACTTTAGTTTAGTTTATTTAATTGTAGATAATTGTAGGTACTTGTAGTTAATTTATTTAATGATAGTGTAGTGTTAGGTTTAATTGTAACTTAGGTTAGGATTTATTTTACAGGTAATTTTTAATTATTTTAACTAGGTAGCTATTAAATAGTCAATAACTATTTAATAGCTATTTTACCTAGTTAAAATAAATATAAAGTTGCCTGTAAAATAAACATAAATCCTAAAACAGCTACAATGTAACTATTAGTTATATTGCAGCTATATTAAGGTTTATTTTACAGGTAAGTATTTAGTTTTAAATAGGATTCATTTATTTAATTAATTTAATGATAGTGTAGTGTTAGGTGTAATTGTAACTTAGGTTAGGATTTATTTTACAGGTAAATTTGTATTTATTTTAGCTAGGTAGTTATTAAATAGTTATTAACTATTTAATAACTTTTGTACCTAGTTTAAATAAATACAAACTTGCCTGTAAAATAAAAAATAAACCCTAATATAGCTACAATGTAACTATTAGTTATATTGTAGCTATCTTAGGGTTTATTTAATAGGTAAGTATTTAGTTTTAAATAGGATTCATTTATTTAATTATAGTAAATTCATTTTGTTTTATTTAAATTATATTTAAGTTAGGGGGTGTTAGGGTTAGACTTAGGTTTAGGGGTTAATAACCTTATTATAGTAGCGGCGACGTTGGGGGCGGGAGATTAGGGGTTAATAATTGTAGGTGTGTGGGAGGGAGGGTAGATTAGGGGTTAATAAAGTTTATTATAGTGTTTGCGAGGCGGGAGTGCGGCGGTTTAGGGGTTAATACATTTATTATAGTGGCACGATGTCCGGTTGGCAGATTAGGGGTTAATACTTGCAGTTAGGATGCGGCGACGTTGGGGGGCAGATTAGGGGTTAATAACTATAATGTAGGGATCGGCGACGTTAGGGACAGCAGGTTAGGGGTTAATAGCTATAATGTAGGTGGCGGCGATGTCCGGTCGGCAGATTAGGGGTTAATACTTGTAGTTAGATTGCGGCGACGTTGGGGGGGCAGATTAGGGGTTAATAACTATAATGTAGGGGTCGGCGATGTTAGGGACAGCAGATTAGGGGTTAATAGCTATAATGTAGGTGGCGGCGATGTCCGGTCGGCAGATTAGGGGTTAATACTTGTAGTTAGGATTGCGGCGACGTTGGGGGGGCAGATTAGGGGTTAATAACTATAATATAGGGGTCGGTGACGTTAGGGACAGCAGATTAGGGGTTAATAGCTATAATGTAGGTGGCGGCGATGTCCGGTCGGCAGATTAGGGGTTAATACTTGTAGTTAGATTGCGGCGACATTGGGGGGGCAGATTAGGGGTTAATAACTATAATGTAGGGGTCGGCGATGTTAGGGACAGCAGATTAGGGGTTAATAGCTATAATGTAGGTGGCGGCAATGTCCGGTCGGCAGATTAGGGGTTAATACTTGTAGTTAGATTGCGGCGACGTTGGGGGGGCAGATTAGGGGTTAATAACTATAATGTAGGGGTCGGCGATGTTAGGGACAGCAGATTAGGGGTTAATAGCTATAATGTAGGTGGCGGCGATGTCCGGTCGGCAGATTAGGGGTTAATACTTGTAGTTAGGATTGCGGCAACGTTGGGGGGCAGATTAGGGGTTAATAACTATAATGTAGGGGTCTGTGATGTTAGGGACAGCAGATTAGCGGTTAATAGCTATAATGTAGGTGGCGGCGATGTCCGGTCGGCAGATTAGGGGTTAATACTTGTAGTTAGGATTGTGGCGACGTTGGGGGGGGCAGATTAGGGGTTAATAACTATAATGTAGGGGTCGGCGATGTTAGGGACAGCAGATTAGGGGTTAATAGCTATAATGTAGGTGGTGGCAATGTCCGGTAGGCAGATTAGGGGTTAATACTTGTAGTTAGGATTGCGGCGACTTTGGGGGGGCAGATTAGGGGTTAATAACTATAATGTAGGGGTCTGCGATGTTAGGGACAGCAGATTAGGGGTTAATAGCTATAATGTAGGTGGCGGCGATGTCCGGTCGGCAGATTAGGGGTTAATACTTGTAGTTAGGATTGTGGCGACGTTGGGGGGGGCAGATTAGGGGTTAATAACTATAATGTAGGGGTCGGCGATGTTAGGGACAGCAGATTAGGGGTTAATAGCTATAATGTAGGTGGTGGCAATGTCCGGTAGGCAGATTAGGGGTTAATACTTGTAGTTAGGATTGCGGCGACTTTGGGGGGGGCAGATTAGGGGTTAATAACTATAATGTATAGGTCGGCGATGTTAGGGACAGCAGATTAGGGGTTAATAGCTATAATGTAGGTGGCGGCGGTGTCCGTTCGGCAGATTAGAGGTTAAATAATTTTATTATAGGGTTTGCGATGTGGGCGGGGCCTCGGTTTAGTGGTTCATAGGTAGTTTATGGGTGTTAGTGTACTAAATGGGTGTTAGTGTACTAAAACATATCGAATTTCGGAACCATATCGAGCCAAATTCAGCCGAATTCAGCAGAATTTATTTGAATCCGAATAAATCCGAAACGAATTTATTGGAATCCGAATAAATACAAAACAAATTCATTCAAATTTTGCCAAATTCGATTTGACCCGAACCGAAATTCGAAAAGTCTGAATCGATCCGAACCGAAAACGAACCAAATTTTTTAGCCATGCAAATGTCTACTTCCATATAATTCAGAGAAAATTTTATTAAAACAAATTATATAAAAACCTAAGGGTATTGGTGTTACCCAAGGTATATAAAAACAAATCTGTTTTTTAACAATTGTTTTTATATACCTTAGGTAACACCAATACCCTTAGGTTTTTATATAATTTGTTTTAATAAAATTTTCTCTGAATTATATGGAAGCCTGAGCGTAAATTCATCATCCCCAGCACATGTGCCTTGGCATCAGTTTTGCTGGGACACTGTGAGTTCCCAGCCTGCGTCAATTAGCACACTGGGTGCTGCTCTATTTGTGAGTATAACCACAATACAAGACCTTTTGTACTTTCTCATCACCACAGTATCACACTAGGTGGCGCCCTCTTTTTTGTGATTCTTCATTCACAGATTCCTGGTTGCTGATTTATTATCTGAGAGGAGCTGCCGTGATTATACATAGAAGACTATTTGAGGCCTAATTACTGGACTCACCAACACAGAAGGATATATCTGAACCATCCAGCCTGGAGGCCCAATACCTATTAAGGACTTAGATAAGACATATTGTATATGTATATTTTTTGCACTTCTGTTATTTTTTTTTTTTTTCCAAAATATTTTTTTATTGAGGTGAAAGTAAAAGTTAACAAACAGTGAACCAACAGCACAGGTTAAATACAGAATACATAGTAGTGTTACAGCTTGATACAGTAGACATAGATTAGGCAATCCAAGTACTTGAAGTAAGTATTGGGAAAAAGGTAAGGAGATTTACAGTGACAAACCTGTGCAGGGGTAGGAATGACCTCTAATTTTTTTTTTTACCATAGACCAACCACTGCCTGATATAAGAAAGTGCAATATAGCATGAGTATATATATTTGTGAGTCCTTATAGGAAGGCGAATAATATGTGATAGAATAGGGGAGTATTAAGAGTCAAAGTACTCTAGATAGAGGGAACCCATAGGTTCAGTTATTTAATTAAGGGACTCAGCACTATTCACTGGTGGTGGTATGGTTTAAGGGGGGAGGGGGAGATCAGTGGGCAAGAGCCACTTTTAGTTTGGGGGGGATTTTGGGGGGGGGGGGGGGCCCTAGTGAATGTGAGGAGAGTATAGATAACTTAAGGACTAGACACCTTATAGGGGTCTAACAGTAAGGCTGCTTAATCATAAGCTCCAATGTTTATACTAGTAGATATAATATAGAAGGAGACATCATAGAGATAATCTATATAGGGGTAGAAGACCCTGATACCTAAGTCTAGAAGCTAAACAGTGAGAAGTTCAGGAGTGTATAGATGAGGGGGTGAAAAGCGTAAATCATGTAGCACATATATTCTGAGTTAATTTCTCATGTAACCTATATTACAATATATGTCAGCTCCCTGCCGAAAAAGCCTGCAAGTTTAAATAAGCAAGAAATAAAAATTTATATGCCGGACCGTGCCTTCCCAGTTAGCACCGCCCAGCAGTAACTAGCAATACTTGTATGGAGACACTGTAATGGCTAGACAGCGTATCTCTAAATTTAAGGGAGCTGTTTGGAGATGCAAAATGGTATACGTTTCATTAAAAAAAAAGATCACCTCTCCATCTAACTGAGGGTTGGAACATAATATGTTTCCCATCAAGCTATATATATCTTATTTATAATAAACCTCATGAGATAGTTTCTAGTGTAATGATACTGTTATTAGGTTGGGCAAAGCTAGTAGATAGATCAGAAGATAACTAACGTAATATGCTGGTAGTAGGTAAAGTAACAATGATGCTGTTTTGAGCCTTAAGCGTAGGGGAGACAGATTGCAATCAGGTAGCTGGTAAAGGATAATAATATCTGCATCTAACCAGATACGTCATACTAGAGCTAGAATCAATAACATTCATTTCTCAACATATACAAATACTTGAGTAAAGTTTATAAGATAACAGTAACTAGTTAAGCGTATGGTTATTGTAAACACTTCAAACAAGGGGTGACATGAGGACAAAGTAGAAGTAAGACCATGAACAGCCAATAGATCACCACATCAGACATGGTAAGCATATCGTCATTAGTGTTACTCAGTAGGGCTGAGGGGTAGCTTGAGAGACCTTTTGAAATTTATGTGTGACTACATTAACAAATATAGATCTGTAATACTAAGCAGGAAAGGGGTTTCAGTTAGGAACTATGAACATGCAACATTGATATTGATAAGGTATAATAGAAGCTCATGGGGTTAACAGTATTAGCATATGAACAAGCTGGGGTTTACAAAACTCAGATAATAGTATGGTTGATTTGAACCCCTATCAACTCTGATGGTGCCAAATGGGACAGGGCTAATAATCAAACAGACCAATATTGGGACTATCCTCCTGGGTCGAAAGAGTTAATTAACTTTCCATCATGAAATAGTTCAGTTGCTTTCTTGCAGATCCCAAGCTTCTGAAAGCCTTGCAAAAGTGTTATATCAAAGTTACTGAGTGCCTTTGAAGGGATGCGGCTTAATGAGGGAGCGCGAATATGTATAGGATTGCGCTGTTTATTGGTTCTCCTTATGGCAGTGTAAAGATCCTCAAGTCGTCTCCAGGTGGGTGTGGTGATTTGTGCCTGCGGCCCAGCACTTAGCCGGGTGGACTGGCGAGATGAGAGTAAAGCTGCTGCAGATGTCAGAGGCATAGGGACATGGTCTGGTTTACTTATAGACCGCTCAGGAGAGGCATCGGGTGGTGAGTAGGTGGAGGGTCTGGTCGTATATGGAGGGGTATGCGGGAGCGCGGTGTTACAGATCTCCGTGAGCGCCTGAGGGTCTGCGCATAGTACCGCTCGGGGCCGGTCCTCCAATGTCTCATCAGGTATAGCATGAAGACCAGGACGGCCCTCATCCGAGCCCATAGAGCGGATGTCGAGAGTCAGCAGGCTATAGTGCAGGTCCATCTGCTTTCCCAAACCCTCAAGGAGGGCTGCAACCATCTCCGGCTCTATCTCCATGATGCGCTGTAAACAGATAGCGATATAGTAGCTGGGAGTTAGAGGTGTTATGGAGTAGTCCAATGTTATGTCTTCTGTAATGCTTCCTTTACTTTAGCTCCCGTGGCTGGGTCTGTATGAAAGGAGAGTCCGCGTGGTAGGCCTCTGTCTCACACGATGTGCTCATACCAGCAAACTTCAGTGGTAAAGTGGCGATAAAAGCATGTATTTTGAGAGCGGAGTATTTCAGCAAGCTAGAGATATAGTTAGTCTATTCAGACTGTGAATGGCTCCCAAAGGAATCATAAGTTTAGGTTATCAAGCTGCAGAGCTGCAGAATTTTGCGTCCGCCATAGTTGCCTCCTGGCCACGCCCCTGCACTTCTGTTATTAATATTATTCTCTATATTCCACTACTCCTAATGGTCATATCGAATTTACAGGGAGTGCAGAATTATTAGGCAAATGAGTATTTTGACCACATCATCCTCTTTATGCATGTTGTCTTACTCCAAGCTGTATAGGCTTGAAAGCCTACTACCAATTAAGCATATTAGGTGATGTGCATCTCTGTAATGAGAAGGGGTGTGGTCTAATGACATCAACACCCTATATCAGGTGTGCATAATTATTAGGCAACTTCCTTTCCTTTGGCAAAATGGGTCAAAAGAAGGAATTGACAGGCTCAGAAAAGTCAAAAATAGTGAGATATCTTGCAGAGGGATGCAGCACTCTTAAAATTGCAAAGCTTCTGAAGCGTGATCATCGAACAATCAAGCGTTTCATTCAAAATAGTCAACAGGGTCGCAAGAAGCGTGTGGAAAAACCAAGGCGCAAAATAACTGCCCATGAACTGAGAAAAGTCAAGCGTGCAGCTGCCAAGATGCCACTTGCCACCAGTTTGGCCATATTTCAGAGCTGCAACATCACTGGAGTGCCCAAAAGCACAAGGTGTGCAATACTCAGAGACATGGCCAAGGTAAGAAAGGCTGAAAGACGACCACCACTGAACAAGACACACAAGCTGAAACGTCAAGACTGGGCCAAGAAATATCTCAAGACTGATTTTTCTAAGGTTTTATGGACTGATGAAATGAGAGTGAGTCTTGATGGGCCAGATGGATGGGCCCGTGGCTGGATTGGTAAAGGGCAGAGAGCTCCAGTCCGACTCAGATGCCAGCAAGGTGGAGGTGGAGTACTGGTTTGGGCTGTTATCATCAAAGATGAGCTTGTGGGGCCTTTTCGGGTTGAGGATGGAGTCAAGCTCAACTCCCAGTCCTACTGCCAGTTTCTGGAAGACACCTTCTTCAAGCAGTGGTACAGGAAGAAGTCTGCATCCTTCAAGAAAAACATGATTTTCATGCAGGACAATGCTCCATCACACGCGTCCAAGTACTCCACAGCGTGGCTGGCAAGAAAGGGTATAAAAGAAGAAAATCTAATGACATGGCCTCCTTGTTCACCTGATCTGAACCCCATTGAGAACCTGTGGTCCATCATCAAATGTGAGATTTACAAGGAGGGAAAACAGTACACCTCTCTGAACAGTGTCTGGGAGGCTGTGGTTGCTGCTGCACACAATGTTGATGGTGAACAGATCAAAACACTGACAGAATCCATGGATGGCAGGCTTTTGAGTGTCCTTGCAAAGAAAGGTGGCTATATTGGTCACTGATTTGTTTTTGTTTTGTTTTTGAATGTCAGAAATGTATATTTGTGAATGTTGAGATGTTATATTGGTTTCACTGGTAAAAATAAATAATTGAAATGGGTATATATTTGTTTTTTGTTAAGTTGCCTAATAATTATGCACAGTAATAGTCACCTGCACACACAGATATCCCCCTAAAATAGCTATAACTAAAAACAAACTAAAAACTACTTCCAAAACTATTCAGCTTTGATATTAATTAGTTTTTTGGGTTCATTGAGAACATGGTTGTTGTTCAATAATAAAATTAATCCTCAAAAATACAACTTGCCTAATAATTCTGCACTCCCTGTATATCATCATTTTGTATGATCAAACACATTGGTTTACATAGACCTATTACATAGATCTCTTGTGTACAGCGCCCCCTAAAATTGGACACATCAGTGTTATCAACAGGTTTGGTCTATTAACCCCTAAACCTGCCAACCCCCCACAACGCACTGAACCTAATTTACCTATTAACTCCTACACCGCTAACCCCCACAATGCAAAAAACTAATTTAATGACTAAGCCCCCTAACCTAACACCCCCTAAATTAACCCCTTAATTACAATAAAAATAAACTACATTACTATAAAAAAATACACAAAAAATTATATTACCTTAATCTAACATTACAGAAAATAAAAAGGCTAACGTTACAAAAAATAATAAACACATTATCCAAAATAAAAAAATTAAACCTAATCCCTATGAGAATAAAAAAGCCCCCCCAATAAAAACACCCCCTAATCTAATGCTAAACTACCAATAGCCCTCAAAAGGGCTTTTTGTAGGGCATTGCCCTAAGTTAAACAGCTCTTTTACATTAAAAATAAACAAAGTCTCCCCTAACAGTAAACCCCCCCACCTACCAAACCCTCCAAAATTAAAAAAAAAAACTAACACTAAAAAAATCTTAACTACCTGGAAACATTTTTTCACTGTAAGAGCAATAAAATTGTGGAACTCATTACCAAAGGAGGTCGTGAATGCCAATACCCTAGATACATTTAAAAATTATTTGGATACATTTCTGTCTATAAACAAAATTCATGGATATGATTGCTAGTATTAAATGGGTCACCTTTTAGTGGGATTATTTAAGCTTAACTGGAGCTTTTTGTATATATTTCAGATTTATATAGGTTGAACTCGATGGACTTCGGTCTTTTTTCAACCTCATCTACTATGTTACTATGTTACCCATTGCCCTGAAAAGGGCTTTTTCATGGGCATTGCCCTTAAATTTAGCTCTTTTAAGAAAGCCCCAAAAAAACCTCTTAAAATTATTTTTCTTTTTTAAAAAAAAACTTACACTAAAGCCCCAAATAGGTATTCACAGTTTCAGAAGTTCGACGGAGAAGGTCTTCTTCCAGACGGGTCCATCATCTTCATCCACAGCGAAGGTCCGGAGCAGCCTTCCCAGATGTGGGGATCCTCGGCGGCGGTGGCTCTCCTTGGTGGTGGCTCTCCTCGGCCCCATATATATGAAATCTTATTGGCTGATTTGAACAGCCAATAGGATTTTAGTTGCTTTAATCCTATTGGCTGTTTGGAAAAATTCAGCCAATAGGAATGCAAGGTACCCCAAATTGATTGCAGTACCTTGCATTCTTTCTTCAGTATACCACGGACAATCGGATGAAGAGGAGCCTCCATGCCCCTGAGGACCGCAGCCGCTGCCGCGGACCGCCACCACCGAGGATCGCCACATCTGGGAAGACCGCTCCAGACCTCTGCTCTGCGCCGCCTTTGCTGTGGATGAAGATGATGGACCCGTCTGGAAGAAGACCTTCTCTGCCGGACTTCTGAAACCATGAGTACCTATTTGGGGCTTTAGTGTAAGGTTTTTTTTTTATTTTATTTTTTTAATTTAGGATTTTTGGGCTTTCTTAAAAGAGCTAAATGCCCTTTTAAGGGCAATGTCCATACAAATGCCCTTTTCAGGGCAATGGGTAGTTTAGTTTTTTTAGTGATAGTTTTTTTTTATTTTGGGAGGTTTTGGTGGGTGGGGGGGTTTTACTGTTAGGAGGGACTTTGTTTATTTTTAATGTAAAAGAACTGTTAAACTTAGGGCAATGCCCTACAAAAAGCCCTTTTAAGGGCTATTGGTAGTTTAGTATTAGATTAGGGGGTGTTTTTATTTTGGGGACCTTTTTATTTTCATAGGTATTAGGTTTAATTTTTTAATTTTGGATAATGTCTTTATTTTTTTCTGTAGTTCTGTTTTTTATTTTTTGTATTTACAACATATAGACTGCCCTTTGAGCAGGCTTACCAACTAGTCTATTTATAAATACATAGAACACATTCTGCTAAAAGAGAACTAAAGGAACTATAGGAGGAAGATGCAAGAAGCAAAGCAAAGAGAGTAAAGTAGAAGAGAAAGGTAAAGGTATTTTTAATATCAGTAAAATACCACTATCAAATGAAGAACTAAGAGTTCTAGGATTTTCTATTGCTCCTAGTAGAAGTCTAAATAAATGTGAGACGCATTTGCATGTCAAGACATTTGTAAGGAATTTAACTTAATTTTATCAAAAATAAAATTGATAGGGAAGTCATACACAATTTACAAGATAACAAACAAGTCACTATTAAACCAGAAGTTAAGGGAGAGTATTGGTTATGGACACTGATTACTACCTAGAATAGGCCAAGAGAATTCTTGGGGATGAGAGAACTTATAAGAGATTAGACCTAGACCCTACTAAAAAAATTCACAAACAACTCGTGTATTCTGGATAGGGGGAAGGATTTGGGGATTCTAAATGAGGGACAAAATAACTTTCTTAGGCTTCAGTTCCCTAGAATGCCCATCTTCTATTTCCTCCCTAAAATCCACAGAAATATACAGATACCACCAGGGAGACCAATAATTTCAGGTATTCAGGGCCGGATTGGGCCGCCGGGATACCGGGAAAAATCCCGGTGGGCCGGTGGCTGGTGGGCCGGCAGCTGACAGCTGCACATAGTGTGTGTGGAGAGGAGCAAGCAGCACCGCAGAACAGTGTGAGGGAGCGCAGCTGCGCAGTGGCTGTTACTTTGCCCCAAAAATTACAGTGAGTATAGTGAGAACCTCCTTCCCCACTATGTGCCGCCCACATATCAGACTGAGAGTGTTGCTGAGGTGACATAGCTTGTGCGCGTACCCCCACCACACATGATCAGCTCTGCTCTCCTCTCCACGGACCAGAGACGCAAGTTGCGCAACCACCCCTGTGACGGCGTGACGTCATTCACGCTGCCTGTTACCCAGCAAACAGCAGCTGCTGCCGCGCTGCGTGTTAGCCCTCACTGTCCCGCCGCCTGATGGATCCATGCAGGAAAGGAATCAGCAGGATAACTTATTTAGCAAGTTATTGTGAATGAGAGGCCGCCGGACACAAGCAAGTGATTACCGGGGCGTGTAGTAGGGATCCACAGGCGCTGTAATTCCACATGTCCCTAGTAGTTTATGTTATAATCCGTTGGCTGCTAAAGAGGTAGCAGTCCTCTCTGGCAGCCAAGGGGTTAATTGAATACTGTGTTATGCTGCTGGTGGGTCTGCATGCTGTATGTACACATCATTTATTAAATATCTTGTATATTGTGGCAGTGTATGTATAATATATAAATGTGTTATGTGTGTGTAATATATATATATATATATATATATATATATATATAATTTATTATGACATTGTAGTGATCAACTAATTTAATCATTGGTGAAATCTGAGCCGGAGGGGGCGGGACTGAGCTGAAGGGGGTGGGGCTAACCTGAAGGGGGCGGGGCTGGGCCGGGCCATACAAATTTCCAGGGCCGGTCTGATTTCCCAATCCGGCCCTGCAGGTATTGCTTCCCTAACCTCAAACTTATCACAGTACGTAGACACATTTCTTCAGAAATATGTTAAGAATTTCGACTCCTATCTAAGAGATTCAACTAATCTATTTCAGATCCTTAAAAGAATAGTTTGGGAAGACAATCTAATATTAGTCACCTGTGATGTTACATCACTTTATACTGTCATCGATCATAAATTAGGGATTGCAGAAGTTAAAAAAATTCTCACAAGAGACTCTGAATTAGAGGCAGAACAACAAGTCTTCATTTGAGAAAGGATAGCTTTTATTTTAAAACATAATTTTTTTACCTTCAATAATAAATATTACATACAAATTGAAGGGTAACTGAGAGGAAGTTTTACTCGAGATCGGTGCAAGCCTCATGTTACATAAAATATATATAGATGATATCATCATGATATAGAGAAGATCTGATAAAAGCCTAACGGCTAGATTTAGAGTTTTGTCAGTAACGACCCGCGTAGCTAACGCTGGCTTTTTTCTGGCCGCACCTTTAAAATAACTCTGGTATTGAGAGTCCACAGAATGGCTGCGTTAGGCTCCAAAAAAGGAGCGTATAGCATATTTAACGCAACTTCAACTCTCGATACCAGAGTTGCTTACGGACGCGGCCAGCCTCAAAAACGTGCTCGTGCCCGATTCCCCCATAGGAAACAATGGGGCTGTTTGAGCTGGAAAAAAACCTAACACCTGCAAAAAAGCCGCGTTCAGCTCCTAACGCAGCCCCATTGTTTGCTATGGGGAAACACTTCCTACGTCTGCACCTAACACTCTAACATGTACCCCAAGTCTAAACACCCCTAACCTTACACTTATTAACCCCTATTCTGCCGCCCCCGCTATCGCTGACCCCTGCATATTATTATTAACCCCTAGTCTGCCACTCCGTAAACCGCCGCTACTTACATTATCCCTATGTACCCCTAATCTGCTGTCCCTAACACCGCCGACCCCTATATTATATTTATTAACCCCTAATCTGCCACCCACAACGTCGCCTCCACCTGCCTACACTTATTAACTCCTAATCTGCCGACCGGACCGCACCGCTATTATAATAAAGTTATTAACCCCTAATCCACCTCACTAACCCTATAATAAATAGTATTAACCCCTAATCTGCTCTCCCTAACATCGCCGACACCTAACTTCAAACATTAACCCCTAATCTGCCGACTGGAGCTCACCGCTATTCTAATAAATGTATTAACCCCTAAAGCTAAGTCTAACCCTAACACTAACACCCCCTAAGTTAAATATAATTTAAATCTAACGAAATTAATTAACTCTTATTAAATAAATTATTCCTATTTAAAGCTAAATACTTACCTGTAAAATAAATCCTAATATAGCTACAATATAAATTATAATTATATTATAGCTATTTTAGGATTAATATTTATTTTACAGGTAACTTTGTATTTATTTTAACCAGGTACAATAGCTATTAAATAGTTAAGAACTATTTAATAGCTAAAATAGTTAAAATAATTACAAAATTACCTGTAAAATAAATCCTAACCTAAGTTACAATTAAATCTAATACTACACTATCAATAAATTAATGAAATACAATACCTACAATTACCTACAATTAAACCTAACACTACACTATCAATAAATTAATTAAATACAATACCTACAAATAACTACAATGAAATAAACTAACTAAAGTACAAAAAATAAAAAAGAACTAAGTTACAAAAAATAAAAAAATATTTACAAACATAAGAAAAATATTACAACAATTTTAAACTAATTACACCTACTCTAAGCCCCCTAATAAAATAACAAAGCCCCCCAAAATAAAAAATACCCTACCCTATTCTAAATTACAAAAGTTCAAAGCTCTTTTACCTTACCAGCCCTGAACAGGGCCCTTTGCGGGGCATGCCCCAAAGAATTCAGCTCTTTTTCCTGTAAAAAAAAACATACACTACCCCCCCCCCAACATTACAACCCACCACCCACATACCCCTAATCTAACCCAAACCCCCCTTAAATAAACCTAACACTAAGCCCCTGAAGATCTCCCTACATTATCTTCACCTCACCGAGTATCACCGATCGGTCCTGGCTCCAAAATCTTCATCTAAGCCCAAGCAGGGGCTAGACATCCATCATCCGACGGCTTAAGAAGTCCAGAAGAGGCTCCAAAGTCTTCATCCTATCCAGGAAGAAGAGTAGATCTGGACCGGCAACCATCATCTTCCAAGCGGCATCTTCTATCTTCATCCGATGAGGACCGGCTCCATCTTGAAGACCTCCACCGCGGACCTATCTTCTTCCGACGACGACTTCCCGACGAATGACGGTTCCTTTAAGGGACGTCATCCAAGATGGCATCCCTCGAATTCCGATTGGCTGATAGGATTCTATCAGCCAATCGGAATTAAGGTAGGAAAATTCTGATTGGCTGATGGAATCAGCCAATCAGAATCAAGTTCAATCCGATTGGCTGATTCAATCAGCCAATCAGATTGAGCTCGCATTCTATTGGCTGTTCCGATCAGCCAATAGAATGCGAGCTCAATCCGATTGGCTGATCGGATCAGCCAATCGGATTGAACTTGATTCTGATTGGCTGATTCCATCAGCCAATCAGAATTTTTCTACCTTAATTCCGATTGGCTGATAGAATCCTATCAGCCAATCGGAATTCGAGGGATGCCATCTTGGATGACGTCCCTTAAAGGAACCGTCATTCGTCGGGAAGTCGTCGTCGGAAGAAGATAGGTCCGCGGTGGAGGTCTTCAAGATGGAGCCGGTCCTCATCGGATGAAGATAGAAGATGCCGTTTGGAAGATGATGGTTGCCGGTCCGGATCTACTCTTCTTCCCAGATAGGATGAAGACTTTGGAGCCTCTTCTGGACTTCTTCAGCCGTCGGATGATGGATGTCTAGCCCCCGCTTGGGCTTAGATGAAGATTTTGGAGCCAGGACCGATCGGTGATACCCGGTGAGGTGAAGATAAGGTATAAAGATCTTCAGGGGCTTAGTGTTAGGTTTATTTAAGGGGGGTTTGGGTTAGATTAGGGGTATGTGGGTGGTGGGTTGTAATGTTGGGGGGGTTAGTGTATGTTTTTTTTTACAGGCAAAAGAGCTGAATTCTTTGGGGCATGCCCCGCAAAGGGCCCTGTTCAGGGCTGGTAAGGTAAAAGAGCTTTGAACTTTTGTAATTTAGAATAGGGTAGGGCATTTTTTATTTTGGGGGGCTTTGTTATTTTATTAGGGGGCTTAGAGTAGGTGTAATTAGTTTAAAATTGTTGTAATATTTTTCTTATGTTTGTAAATATTTTTTTATTTTTTTGTAACTTAGTTCTTTTTTATTTTTTGTACTTTAGTTAGTTTATTTCATTGTAGTTATTTGTAGGTATTGTATTTAATTAATTTATTGATAGTGTAGTGTTAGGTTTAATTGTAACTTAGGTTAGGATTTATTTTACAGGTAATTTTGTAATTATTTTAACTATTTTAGCTATTAAATAGTTCTTAACTATTTAATAGCTATTGTACCTGGTTAAAATAAATACAAAGTTACCTGTAAAATAAATATTAATCCTAAAATAGCTACAATATAATTATAATTTATATTGTAGCTATATTAGGATTTATTTTACAGGTAAGTATTTAGCTTTAAATAGGAATAATTTATTTAATAAGAGTTAATTAATTTTGTTAGATTTAAATTATATTTAATTTAGGGGGTGTTAGTGTTAGGGTTAGACTTAGCTTTAGGGGTTAATACATTTATTAGAATAGCGGTGAGCTCCAGTAGGCAGATTAGGGGTTAATGTTTGAAGTTAGGTGTCAGCGATGTTAGGGAGGGCAGATTAGGGGTTAATAAATAAAATATAGGGGTCGGCGGTGTTAGGGGCAGCAGATTAGGGGTACATAGCTATAATGTAGGTGGCTGCTCTTTGCGGTCGGCAGATTAGGGGTTAATAAGTGTAGGTAGCTGGCGGCGACGTTGTGGGGGCAGATTAGGGGTTAATAAATATAATATAGGGGTCGGCGGTGTTAGGGGCAGCAGATTAGGGGTACATAAGGATAACGTAGGTGGCGGTCGGCAGATTAGGGGTTAAAAAAATTTAATCGAGTGTCGGCGATGTGGGGGGGCCTCGGTTTAGGGGTACATAGGTAGTTTATGGGTGTTAGTGTACTTTAGGGCACAGTAGTTAAGAGCTTTATGAACCGGAGTTAGCCCAGAAAGCTCTTAACTACTGACTTTTTTCTGTGGCTGGAGTTTTGTCGTTAGATTTCTAACGCTCACTTCAGCCACGACTCTAAATACCGGAGTTAGAAAGATCCCATTGAAAAGATTGGATACGCAAATGACGTAAGGGGATCTGCGGTATGGAAAAGTCGCGGCTGAAAAGTGAGCGTTAGACCCTTTTTTGAGTGACTCCAAATACCGGCGGTAGCCTAAAACCAGCATTAGGAGCCTCTAACGCTGGTTTTCACGGCTACCGCCAAACTCCAAATCTAGGCCTAAATGAACTATTTCTTTCAATGAATAGGAATAATCAGGGTCTTAGTTCTACCCATAACTATAGTCAAACCAATATTGCATTTCTTGACTTAGATTCATGTTTAAGACCTTGTGGTTTTGAAACAAAGACATACTTTATGGCCGTAGATTCCAACAACTATATCCATATGGAGAGTAGCCATCACAAAAATTGTAAATCTAACATACCAGTAGGCCAATGTCTAAGAGTGAGAAATAATTGTACACAAATAGGGGATTTAGAGACCCAGGTATCTATACTTGAACAGAGATTTAGTGAGAGGGGATATAAAAATCAAGATATAGCTAAAGCAGTGGAGAGAGCCAGGAATACAGAAAGAACAGAATTACTAGAAAATTAGATTTGAATTCCAGCTAATCAAAATTCCTTAGACATACCATTTATAATTAACTATAGAAGTGATCATGGAATAATTAAAAAGATTATTCAGAAACACTGGCATCTGGTCAAAAATGACCCAGTAATAGGCGACAGAGTACCACCTTATCCGAAAATTGTATATAGAAAGACGAAAAATCTAAAGTCCCTTCTAGACCCGAGTGAATTTAAAGGAACTAAGAGAGAAGTAAGAGATAGAGACATATAGCTATGATATTAAGGTTTTTTTCTGTGCTTCACTTGTATGGCATGTAGATACAGTACCAAGAAAAAAGAAATAATATTACTAAATTTAGATAAGCCTTTAATTATCAGACACTATCAGATGCAGTCAAAAAGGTGTGATATATATGTTACAGTGTTTGTGCAATTTGATTTACATTGGTAAAATGACCAGGATGTTATGCAACAGAATCAGAGAACCACTGTGTAACATTGATAATGGTAGTTTGGATACATACCTGTATAAACACTTTAGGGAAGTGCATTAAAATAATCGTAAGGATCTGAAATATTGGGGCATCTGTAAAGTTCGCCCAGATAGGAAAAAGGGCAATTTTGAGAATAAACTTTTATTAAAAGAAGCAGAACTAGGGGGCGGAACCAACTACTAAAGCAGCCAGACTTGTTTTTCCTCAGCTCCAGGCATTCAGCTATAAAATTAAGAAATATATTATATCCAAAAGCCTAAAACTACTTTGTTTATACTTTGTATAAAAATACTGGCTGCTTCGAGCTCCAAGCTACAAGTGATGTAAGAGTTGCCATAATCGTGGTTTCTCATTGTTATACATCTACCAAAAACACCACGTGGGACCACAGAACTTCATTGATTTACCTCTAACTTATCTACTATGGAGGTGCTACAGATTTGGGAGCAGAACACTCAGCGACTCTTGGAGAGGCATTATCGCAGCCTAGCTGATGATTTATTGTCGCTATTAGAATATCTATCTGAGCCAGTACAGAAGAAGACTAGAAGCGCTGACCGGATGTCAATTGGAAGGGGCCGGGATGCTACGGAGGGCCACACTATGTTGCGACTAGAGACCTGGCCGAGATCGGCTCCTTTATTAATAGGGGCTTATCAAACAGGAGAGAGAATCTGTGATTCTAATAGCTCCTGCATGGCCTTGCAGGATCTGGTTCGCGGAAGATGTCATCTCTTCCTCATTGGAAGTTACCTCTGAGGAAGGACATTCGACTTCAGGGTCCTTTCCTCCACCCAAATCTGGATTCTCTGAAGCTGACTGCTTGGAGATTGAATGCCTAGTTTTGGCTAGATGTGGCTTCTCTGAGAAGGTCATAGATACCATGCTTATGGCTCGTAAGCCTGTTACTTGCATTATTTACCATAAGGTATGGCGTAAATTCCTATATTGGTGTGATTCGAAGGGTTTCTTTTGGAACAGAGTAAGGGTTTCTCTAATTTCGGCTTTTCTTCAGGAGGGCCTGGAGAAGGGTTTGTCAGTCATTACTCTGAAGTGTCAGATTTCTGCACTGTCTATTCTTTTGCACAAACGTCTGGCAGATATACCAGATGTTCAAACTTTTGTTCAGGCCCTGGTCAGAATCAGACCTGTGTTTAAACCTGTTGCTCCTCCTTGGAGCCTTAATCTTGTTCTTAAAGTTTTGCAGCAGGCTCCGTTTGAGCCAATGCATTCTGTTGGTATTAAATACTATCTTGGAAGGTTTTGTTTCTTATTGCTATTTCTTCTGCTCGCAGAGTTTCTGATCTTTCGGTTCTGCAGTGTGATTCCCCTTACCTTATTTTTCATGCTGATAAGGCAGGCCTCTGTACTAAGATGGGGTTTCTCCCTAAGGTAGTGTTGGAACTCAATATTAATAAGGAAATTGGTGTTCTTTCTTTTTGCCCCAATCCTTCTTCCCAGAAGGAACATCTTTTGCATAACTTGGATGTTGTGCGTGCTTTAAAATTTTACCTTCAAGCAACTAAGGATTTTCAGCAGACTTCTGCCCTGTTTGTGGTTTTCTCGTGTAAATGTAGGGGTCAGAAGGCCACTTGTACCATTTTTTCTCTCTGGTTGAGAAGTGTTATCAGTTTAGCCTATGAGACAGCTGGACAACAGCCTCCTGAGAGAATTACGGCTCATTCCACTAGAGCTGTCTCCTCTTCCTGGACTTTCAAAAATAAAGCTTCTGTAGAGCAGATTTGCAAGGCGGCTACATGGTCCTCTATACATTCCTTTTCCAAATTCTACAAATTTGATACTTTTGCCTTGGCTGAGGCTTTCTTTGGGAGAAAAGTTCTTCAAGCAGTGGTGCCTTCAGTTTAGGTCTGCCTGTCTTGTTCTGCCTCCCTTTCATTCTGTGTTCTCTAGCTTGGGTATTGGTTCCCATTAGTAATTGGAATTAATTGTGGACTCTCCATGTCATAGGAAAGAAAACAAAATTTATGCTTACCTGATAAATTTATTTATCAGGTTTAAACCCGCCCTTGTTTAAATTAAGACAAAAAATTTTTGTACATACCTCAGGCACCTCTATACCCTTGTGTTATTTTCTTTATCCGTTTTCCTTTGGCTAAATTAAAAGGAAAATTAAATTGCTCTGTGTGACAATTTATTTATTATTAAATAAGGATAAATGAGAATGTAACTTTTTTTATTTGTTGCAATTTTGGGGGTTATGGGTAAGGGAAGTGAAGCTTAACAGCTCTGCTGGGGTGCTCTTTGCCTACTCCTGCTGGCCAGGAGGTGAATATCCCACTAGTAATTGGAATGAATCATGGACTCTCCATGCCTGGAAATAAATTTATCAGGTAAGCATAATTTTTTTTTTCAAGTCCAAACATATTTTTCAATGCTCAAAATATATTATAGTGTGTTAAAATGTACATGTCGGATATCTCAGATGCATTAAATCTCTCACATAATCTATGAGTATGTGCAGTTAAATTTGTGTTGAATAGCACTCTAACACTAAGACCACATAGCAATTTGCTATATTATTTCAATGAAATGTAAGCATAAAACACTTCACACATACATAAATACACACACACACACACACACACAAAAATGTATATACTCACATACCAACATACACATTTGACACCTTTTTAGTGCCGCCCCTTGTCATATACCATATCTTTTTAATTCTGACAAAAACCTTCTCTTCAGGAAAAAACTTTTTTTTATATATATATATATGTTTAAAGGGACAGTCTACACCAGAATTTTTATTGTTTTAAAAGATAGATAATCCCTTTATTACCCATTTCCCAGTTTTGCATAACTAACACATTTATAATAATATACTTTTAACCTCTGATTATCTTGTATCTAAGCCTCTGCAAACTGCCCCTTTTTTCAGTTCTTTTGACAGACTTGCAGTCTAGCCAATCAGTGCCTGCTCCCAGATAACTTCTTGTGC
Source organism: Bombina bombina (assembly GCF_027579735.1). Taxonomy (NCBI): domain Eukaryota; kingdom Metazoa; phylum Chordata; class Amphibia; order Anura; family Bombinatoridae; genus Bombina; species Bombina bombina. Next base: position 588,159,327 of record NC_069504.1, read on the forward strand.
ACGAGCACAGTGTTATCTATATGAAATACGTGAACTAACACCCTCTAGTGTGAAAGAGGTGGGCTTCAAGGTCTAAGAAATTAGCATATGAACCTCCTAGGTTAAGCTTTCAACTAAGAATACCAAGAGAACAAAGCAAAATTGGTGATAAAAGTAAATTGGAAAATTGTTTACAATTACATGCTCTATCTGAATCATGAAAGTTTATTTTGGCCTAGACTGTCCCTTTAATTTACATATAGCTTAAATCCTTATTTCCATAACATTTTCATGTGTTTCTTATGCAAATGAGCAAGACATAATAATTTACTTTCAGTCTCCAAAAGTGCTAAATTTTAAAGCAGTCAACACAACACCATTTGTAATACAAATACAATGAATGCCTTAATAGTGCTCTCTACATTAGCCATTAAAAATATAAGGTGTGCTAAAATGATTTCAGCCTCGTTAAGATATTTTGGTAAAACATTTACCCATACACTTTTAATATCAATTTGTGCATTATTCACCCTGCGCATAAATCAAACCTAGAAACAAACTATTCAAACAATAATGATGCAGCATGAGGTGTGACATAAAAATAGTTGGAGGCGTACAAAGCATGAAAAAATTATGCAATTGTACCAAAAGAGGGAGCTACATGACTGATTTGTCTCTTCAAAAGACCTCTCTGGGAACTATCGATCCTTGTGGGGACAAATTCTAAAAACTAGAAATCAAATGTGAGTCATGAATTTTTTTGTCAGATATCCAGAAGCACTCAATAAATGGGTAACCCTTCCAATACCCAAGATATTGTAATTAACAGCCCCTATGTCTAGAGTGAAGGATGCAATTAATTCATACTCTTCCTGCCCCTTTACAAGTATAGGAGGGGGAGGAGAAACCAATTTGGATAAATGATTTCCTACCACATGTTTTAGATCACATGAAAAACTGGAGACATACATATGTTTTAGGCACCAATAAAATGAAGACTCAACTTGGTAGAGGTTATCCAGACTAGATTTCCCACAGAAAAAGATTTATCAGCTGCTCACTTATATCATAGACAGGTTTGCTTTAGCACCTGTCGAAATATTAACAGCCAGTGACATAGTAAAGATGTACCTTATTATTTTCTGCAGAAACTTCTGTACTTTCAGGCAGAAACAAAATACTCTGGGGTGAGAACCAAGAGGCAAGCCAAATTGTGAGTATTGTCCTTATGTCCTCTTGAAAACGAGAATCTAACCAAATACAATGGTTGATAAAAGACTCCAAAGTCCCTGGTATGTCTCTATAATTTATGTCCCTTGCTAAAATCTCCCTCATTTCAATGAGAGACAGATACTAACATTTTGAATTCCATAGCATATTGTACTACAGGACGTCCTCCTTGACATAATATGCATAGAGAACCAAATCAAGTACATATTTGAAAAACATGAGTTCATAATCAGCTGTTGAAGTTCTTCTACATGTGAGTATACCTGCTTCAGATGTGTTCCTGTATGCTGATTAAGTGCTAAATTACAAGTGACATGCTAACTGCACTAAAAGTAAACTTGTAACGCAGGGTGGGTTAATATGCGTATTGCAAGTTGAAAGTAAAAAGTTAGTGCATAAGCAAAAGTCCACTGCACGCTACCTTTATGACTTCGGATATCGCAACACCTTAACTTCTACTATAGACTTCAATGGGGCACGCTGTTAACGTGCTAACCCAACACTGCATTAGAATAAAAGTGTTAAAGCTGAATGTTATGAATCCTTTACATTCCAAAGTTCTTCACATAGTAGAAAATAGTCTTTTTATTTTTAAATATATACTGTATATAATATATGTATATATATTATTTTTTGTAATATATATATATATATATATACCTATGTATCTATATGAATATATGCAGGGATATACACATATATATATATATATATATATATATATATATATATATATATATATATATATATATATATATATATATATATATATATATATATAATATAACATATTTAAAAATAAAAAGACTATTTTCTAGTGTGAAGAACTTTGGAATGTAAAGTATTTCTATTAAAAATAATATATATATATATATATATATATATATATATATATATATATATATATATATATATATATATATATATACCGTATATATACATGCATACATACATTATAGCTCTTTCCAGTCAAATACCATATCATATAACATATACCTTTTAACCTTTTTAATTATTAATATTTATATGTAATATTTTTTATCAGAAAGTGTATATGTTGTAGTGTAATAGTTTATTTTAATGTATTTATGTTGAGTTTGGTGCAACTTTTTTTAACCCTTACACTTTTCATCCATTGAGCGCAAATTGTATTTGCAACTATTTATTTTCTACTTGTAATATGAGTGCTAGTTAGCAGGGTCGGGATATTGTTTATTGCGCCCCATGCTAACAATAGCGTGCTGCTTGTAATCTAGCACTATGATTTTATTCCTTTGGTATAATTATTTGCACAGAAATAGACTTGCTGTGTTTGTTTATTTTGCATGAAGAAGGTGTCATGTATACACAATTTTGTATGTTTTTTTAATTTATTAATTTTTTAAATAATGTAACCGTCTGCTTTTTTGCAAACCTATTGTATGCAGTGGGGGGGAAACAACATATAAATGAAGCATAAAAAAGATTTCATGTATTTTTTAAAATCATATCTGATTAAATGACATAGTACAAACTTTCATGTGCTTTACAAGCAAAGATACAATCATGTGAATGGTTTTTAAGCAAATATACAACCTTATGTATTAAATAATATGCATCAATTTGCTTGACATTATAAGACATATATTCTTTTGCATATTTTTCGAACAAGCATGAAAATATGCAGATAGCTTGAAGCATATTGACATAAATTGTAATCAAATACTTGAAAATACGCATCATATATTTTTGAATCTTTATGATTGTTTTGCAGTTCCTTATCGGATCAAACCTGCTGAGACCAAAAAGACAGATATATGGGAGGGTTAGGCTTGGTAAGTCTGATATCTGCACTTTCAATTCCCAGAATTGGAAAACAAATTATTTTCAGACATAAATTACCCTAAAAAAGGGGCAAAATAAAACATTAAATGTATTGCTATTTATTTTTTTTACTACACAGTGCTTTTAATTTCAAACTCTATTAGCTTCTACTGAGATTTAAAATTTTATATAACATTTGCAAGTAGTAAAATTCAAAATTTACTAATCATAACTCTAATATTCTTGTTATATGTGGAACCTATTAACTACTCATTTCAAAGTGTAGAATCCTTCCCAATATCAGACTGAGTGGTAAGTGATATCCATGTGTTTTGTTTCACCGAAAAACTCATTAATACCTTTTGAATTGAGTCTTTCCACTTCATTAACCAATTGTGTTACTTTTGATTTTTTTTTTGTTCCGCTTCAATAATAGTTGTATTTGTTTCTAAATTAAAAGGAAAATTAAATTGCTCTGTGTGACAATTTATTATTAAATAAGGATAAATGATTATGTAACCTTTTTTATTTGTTGCAATTTAATTTCCACTAACCTATTAAATTAAACAACTCCAGCATTTAACTTTCACTTAACATATATGTCATTAAGTAAGGAAATACTTTTATTAGAGAGAAGGAATATTTAGACACCCTATTGAAATTTTATTGACCTAAATTGTTGAAATAGAACATATCTATTAAGTATTTAATTGTAATCAGTGACTATGATTTCTTTTTGCTAAGTAAAAACCATTGGACATTTGGTAAAATGTTTAATATTTGCAATTGACATATAACTAATTTGTTTTAACACACTTGTTCAATGTCAATTAAATGCTTATTAACTGTTCAATTAATTTACTTCATGCACATTTTTCAATTTCTGTCTTGTTAGCATGATTACAAACAAGTATTTTAACTATTTGGATGTCAGAGACATGTCATATTGGTCTTCATTGGTGTTCAATGTGTTATTTTATCATTACTTTAATTTTATATGAATAATTAAATATGTTTTATTATTTCTTAATTGACCTGTTGATTAATGAATTACTAATTAATTAGTTGAATTTTTCAGATATCTAATATTTTTACCCATGCCACTTCATATTGTTGTTATAGTTCAACATTTAAAATGTTTTGCAAATATTTAACATTAATTTCTCTTGGTTTAGATCCATCTATGGATTGAAAGAAACATTTTGAATGTCAATGTTATTGTATGAAGTTCATTGACTATGAATTAAAGAACTTTGCGTGTTACTGTAATGCAGCAGTACTGTTTAAGAATTGATGCATTTGCATAAATATAGTATTTTCTGAATCTAGATTCAGATAATCAAAATAATCTTGCTGCAATAATTAGCGGCTAAGATTGTACATCCCTATAGTTAATAATACGTCCTTGGGAACCAACAAAATCTTTATCCAAAGAATAAACCTACATTTTGTCAACTCATAAGGATTTGTGCTACCGTATACACTTTACGGAAGGCATTAAATCTTTTTAGGGATGCATAGCCTAATTTGTTTTGAGCTCTCAATATGTTTATGCTACCTCCCTTTATCATTATGCATGCTTAAACATGGTGTTACTCTATAAGACCAGCTCCAAGGCAATTGCAAACTGAGTCCAGTTGGATTCAATGAAAATAACACACAGCTAGATTACGAGTTATGCGTGCTATAGGGAAATTAACGAAAGTTGTGTTATTTAACCCTCTATAGCGCAGCCATTACAAGTTTTGAAACAGCCGGCTTGTGTGTGCGATATGGTGGTTTTAAGCTCCATACCGCACACAATTCAAACGCTGTTTTGACGTGCTCATGCACGCTTTCCCCATAGACATCAGTGGGGAGGTGTCAGAAAAAACCCTGAAGCGTGGAATGAAAAGCTCCATAACACAGCCCCATTGATGTCTATGGGGATTTTTTTTTTATGTGTAAACCTAACACCCTAACATAAACCCCAAGTCTAAACACCACTAATCTGCTGCCCCAACATCGCCGACACCTACATAAAGTTATTAACCCCTAATCTGCTGCTCCCAACATCACTGCCACTATGCTAAAGTTATTAACCCCTATTCCCCTGCACCCCAACATCGCCCACACTATAATAAATCTATTAACCCCTATTCTGCCGCTCTCCGACATTGCCGCAACTAAATAAAGCTATTAACCCCTAAACCTCTGGCCTCCCACATCACTACCACTAAATAAATCTATTAACCCCTAAACCGCCAGCCCCCCACATCGCAACAACCTAAATTAACCCCTAAACCTAACCCTAACATAACCCTGACCCTAACACCCCCTAACTTTAACATAATTAAAATAGAGCTAAATTTTGCAGCTCCCAGGGCCCCCTTAGGCGCACTCTATCACTGGCAAAATCTATACTAACAGCACACAACAGCTTATCACGACCGACATATACATACAAATGGCAACAGGACCTAAACATAGAACTTAGTGATAAGGAATGGAACCGTATTTATTCTCTAGTTAAAAAATCCTCATCATCAACGAAGATGTTAGAGCTCAATTAGTACTATCTAGGTGGTATTTGACCCCCTCACGTCTAAAAAGCATATACCCACTCTCGTCCGACATTTGTTGGAGAGGGTGTAAACAGAGAGGATCAATGTCACACATGTGGTGGAGCTGCCCTATAATCAAGCCCCTATGGCAGGAAATTGAAACCTTCCTAAAACACTTATTAGGTGATGCATTTGAGTTGACACCTGAAATGGCCCTCTTGAATGCTCTCCCCAAAAACATGTGTCAACTCAGACAAAGAGTGTTACAGTTCGCCCTGAATTCGGCTAAGTCCTTAATAGCCAGTAAATGGAAAAACCCAGTGTCGCCTACAATTAGTGAATGGCTGAAACACGTAGAAAACACCCTCCAACTAGAGGAATACGGTTACTTTAAAACACAGAGAAAGGAGGTCTTTCTGGACATAAAACTATACTGGGATCTGACAAAATCCCGGTTCTCACAAGCCCGGTCTGCTCAGCCCTCCCCGGCCCTGGTATTGGACACTGGTCCTAGATAAAGTAGTTAGGAATGAGAGAGTTGTGATGAGTTGGGTTAATAACTGATACGAATATTTATGAAAATCTCTAATTTACTCCAAATCTCAATTTGAAAATTGACTTCTGTAAAGTTGAATTTGTTTTTGTTCATTTTGTGTTTTTGTTTTTCTGTTTTATTTAAGTACTAACACGTGCACTCAAGTATCAAGACTGTATGTATAGCGATGAAACTTAATAAAACTTTTTTGAAAATTAAAATAGAGCTAAATTAAAGATACAATTATTAACTAAATAATACCTATTTAAAACTAAATACATACTTAGTTGTGAAATAAAACCTAAACTAGCTACAATATAACTAATAGTTCTATTGTAACTAGCTTAGGTTTTATTTTTATTTCACAGGTAAGATTGTATTTATTTTAACTAGGTAGACTAGTTAGTAAATAGTTATTAACTATTTATTAACTATCTTGTTAAAATAAACACAGACTTACCTGTGAAATAAAACCTAAGCTGCCTTACACTAAAACCTAACGTTACAAAAAATAAAAAATGAAATAATCCAAAATAATAAAAAATATTTCTATTCTAATACCCTTTTAAAAAAAATAAAAAAACCCACCCCAAAGTAAAAAAGACTAATCTAAAATAAACTACCACATAAAAGGGCCTTTTGTATGGCATTTCCCTAAAGTTAACAACTCTTTTGCTACAAAACAAAACAAACACTCCCTAACAGTATTACAAACCCCCACCCCCCAAACCCACAAAATAAAAATAAAGCAAAACCTAATCTACTCATTGCCATGAAAAGGGCATTTTTATGGGCATTGCCCTTAAAAGGGCATTTAGCTCTTTTTCCTGCCCTTAAAAGGCTGTTTAAATCAGCCAATAGAATTTCAGTAGCTCTCATCCTATTTGCTGATGTGAACAACCAATAGGATTTCAGTAGCTCTCATCCTATTGGCTGATTTGAATTTCAAAAATCAGATCAGCCAATAGGAATGCAAGGGACGCTCCCTTGAATTGCGTACCTTGCATTGAAGATTCAGTGTACGGCGGTGACCATATCAACAGGATGCTCCACACCGGATGTCCTCAGGATGGACCCGCTCCACGCCGCCGGGATGAGGACTTCGCCGCCTGGATGAAGATCGTTCAAGCGGGACTTCAAAAACTGTATGCCCTTTTCAGGGCAAATCAAAAGAGCTAAATGCCCTTTTAAGGGCAATGCCCATACAAATGCCCTTTTCAGGGCAATGGGTAGCTTAGAGTTTTGTTGGAGTTAGGTTTTTTATTTTGGGGGTTTGGTTGGGTGGTGGGTTTTACTGTTGGGAGGGTCTTTGTATTTTTTTTTTATAGGTAAAAGAGCTGTTTAACTTAGAGCAATACCCTACAAAAGGGCTATTGGTAGTTTATTTTAGGCTAGGTTTTTTTTTTTTGGGTGGGCTTTTTTCTTTTTATAGGGCTATTAGATTAGGTGTAATTCTTTTTTATTTTTGATAATTTTGTTTGTTATTTTTCGTAATTCAGTGTTTTATTTTTTGTAATTTAGTCTTTTTTATTTTTTGTAATTAGATAGTTTGTAATTTTTATAGTAGTGTTAGGATTTTTTAATGTGTATTTTAGTTTTATTTAATTGGTAGTTAGTTTAATTTTAGTTTAATAGTTATATTAGTTTAATTGTTAGTTTAAACTTAGTTTTTATAATTTGACAGGTAAGTTATAATTTAATTTAAGATAGGGAAATTGTAATTTTTTTAAAAAAATGACATACAAACAAAACAACACACACAGGGTTTACGATAATAATATCAAGCTCTGCAGATTTTTTATATACGTACTGCTTAATTGTATTACTTCCTTTTTATGCTATTACTTCCTTGCCCACCTTATTGCTCTGAGGTGGATGGAGAAACCCTTGTTAACCTCTCCCACAAAGCTTTTGCTTCCCTAGGGATCTCATATCTATTACTATGTAGAAAATAATATTCCTCATTCAACATATTTACATTAACTTTATTAATCCATTCTTCTTTTGTAGGGACCTCTGCTGTTTTCCATTTAGATAAAATTAGATTTTTTGCACTATTAAGCATGATCTGATATAAATATCTTCTAACTTTGTCACACTTTAATTCTAAGTTATTTAGTATGGCCATAGTAAAAGTCTGTAGCTTCTTCCTGTCTTCTCTTCTATCTATTACTTGTAATATGGATCCCCAGAAGAGCCTTATTTTGGGGCAAGACCACATAATATGAGATAGTGATCCCTTTTCCCCACACATTCTCCAACATCTGTCTTGAGTATGTGGGTATATTTTTTTAATTCTAGTTGGGGTTAGGTACCACCTCGTTAATATCTTTAAGTTTTTTTCCAGCATTCTAGCTGAGACGGAAGATTTAGCTATATTCTGGAATATGTTTAACCATGTCCTATGGTCTATATCTTGTTCTAATTCATCAACCCAATTCTTACAATAAGTTGGTAGGGGTGCTTTATGCTCTTGTACTATACTATATGCTTTAGAAAGAGTAAGCTTTATATTAATTTTAGCGTTGCATAAATTCTCCATTTTTGTTAATGCCCTAAATATCTTCTCTTTTTCTTTAAACGTTAATACGTAATGGTGTACCTGTGAGTAAGTAAACCAGTCCGTTATTTCCATTAAGCCCTTCATTCGAAGGAGATTCTGTGATTTCAGTTTGCCCTCTCTATTAAGTCTATAATACGGTAACTGTTCTCTTTTTCATCCCCTTTAAATTGTCTGGCTAAAACGTTTTTGTTCTCCACTAGGGCTAATAATGGAGATGGGATTGATGATATTTCCCCTTTTTTCCTAATTATTTTATCCCATATCTTGAGATTTTCTTTCATTATACTATAGTTTTCTATTTTTATAGATCTATCCTTTGGGTGTAACCAACACTGATTACTTAACAGCTTCCTGTCTATAAGGTCTCCTTCCAATTTTACCCATCTTTTTCCTTTCTCTTTCACATGCCATTCTATTATCCTTTGGATCATAGATGCCTGTCTATATTTAGCCAGATTGGGTAACCCCATTCCTCCCTCCATCCTTTTCCTATACATTGTCTCTATACCTATTCTTGGGTGTATTTTCCCCCATACATAATTATTAATTATTTTTTGTACTTCTATTATGTATTTAGACGGCAGAGGAATTGGTAATGCCTGTAACAAATATAAAAATCTAGGTAAAATATTCATCTGGATTATATTTATCCTCCCTAACCATGATATCCTTTTAGGGAACCAAGATAACAGCTCGTTTGTTATAGTTTTCTTAAGTTTAATATAGTTAAGATCACACATTTCCCTCATTGACTTAGCTAAAACTATCCCTAAATATTTCACCGTCTCTACCTTTTTAAAGGGGGAGAACTTAAGTATATCTTGTTGAGTCTTATCATCTATTTCTACTTGAAGTAATTCTGATTTATCTAAATTTACTGAAAAGTTAGATAAGATCCCGAAAATCCTAAACTCTTCCTTTAATTCCTTAATTGAGGGAGCCGGGTCAGATAGAGACAGGAGGATGTCGTCTGCGAACAAAGAAGTTTTATATTCACTATCTCGTACTTTAATCCCCTTTATCTCATTATTGTACCTAATACGTGCTGCTAAAATTTCTATCGATAAAATAAATAATGTTGGGGATAGTGGGCAACCTTGCCTAGTACCATTGTGGATCTCAATGCTATTAGACATACTCCCATTTATCTTTATCTTAGCTGTTGGGTTTGAATATAGGGCCATTATCCTCTTGATCATTACCTGATTGATATTAAATAAGTCTAATGTCTTTTCTAGGAATGACCATTTAACCCGGTCGAATGCCTTTTCGGCATCCACCGAAACAAATACTGAAGGTAATTTTTTATGTTGCACATATTCAATTAAATGTATATTCTTAATGATGTTATCTCTAGCTTCTCTGTTCTGTACAAAACCAACTTGGTCTAAATGAATAATTCTTTCCAGTATATTTCTTAAGCGATTAGCTATAATTTTTGCATAGATTTTTAAATCTAAATTTAAGAGTGAGATTGGTCTATAATTTTTAACCTCTTCCTTATTTTTGTCTGGTTTGGGAATCACTATTATACAGGCTTCCTGCATTTCTGTGGAGAATTTCTTCCCTTCATCTATTGATCTAAATAACCTCCATAGATGTGGTGTTAAGATATCCTTATAATTCTTATAGTAGGCCACCGTGAAGCCATCTGGCCCTGGTGCTTTTCCTTCTGGGAGGGATTCAATCGTCTCTTGTATTTCCTGTATAGTTATTATTTCCTCTAACTTTTGGTTTTCCAGGTCTGTAATTTTGTTTAATTTCAGTTTATTTATATACTTATTCCAGTCTATGTCTTCTCTATTTCGGGAATCTATATTATATAGGGAATTATAAAATTTTTCAAGTTGTGTACTAATTTCTTGTTGGTTCTTGCAGAATTTTTTTTTATCATTTCTTAGTTTATATATCCCATTGCTTATTTCTTTTTTCTTAATCGCCCTAGCCAAAAGCCGACCGTTTTTATCCCCTTCTGTGTAGTATTTCCATTTTAACCACATTGCTTTTCTTTTATTTATATGAGACCAATATTCCTGTATATTCTTTCTTTCCCTCGCTAGCTCTTCTAGAATCTTTTTATTATCTGGGTCTAATTTATGATTCCTATCTAATTTATAGATCCTATTCATTGTTTCCTGGAAAAATGTATCCCTTAATCTTTTTTGTTCCGCTCTCATTTTAATTAACTCTCCTCTCATAACGCATTTATGTACATCCCAGAGAACCGTTACTGATATATCTTCTGTATTATTTAAATCGAAGTATTCTTCCATTATTCTTGCTATCTTATCTTTATCTTCTAATCTCTTTAAAATATGGTCATCCATTCTCCAAGTATATTGAAACTTCTCCTGTGTTCCCCATTTTAAATTCAACTTTACTGGAGCGTGATCCGACCATGTCATTGGTAGTATTTGAGATTCCTGTATTTTTGATAACCCTTTTAAGTTAAGGCAGAGGTAATCTAATCTTGAGTAAGATCTATGTGGATGTGAATAAAAAGTATAATCTCTTTGATCTGGGTGTACTAGTCTCCATGAATCATACATAGCTATCTGTTTTAGGCAATTGTTAACTTGATTTACTATATATTTAGGAAAAAAATGGGTCTAAGGTGCGCTAAGACAAAAAAGAGATTAACAAACTCCCCCTAAATGACAATATCCCTAAAATTGTCACAAAGTATAAATATAAGAAGAAAGGGTTAAAAGGGAAGCGCTAAAACAAAAGCTAAAGGTAATCTCTCACTTAATATATATACAGTTTATTTAAACATATATAATTCACATCAAAGGGACGTCTCCCCAAATTACACTGTCATAAAAATGATAGTACAGTATATAACAAGGCCGCTATATATAAAATCAATAAAATATATTGCACATTGATTGACGGTTCTAAAACATATCATAAATCAGAGTTCAGTTAAAAGTTCATGAAATTGACAATTAAAACCACCAAGCTGCCAGAGGAAAAAGTTAATATGGTAGGTCTACCAATCAAAGTGTTCTGAATACTCCACAATTCCTTAAGAGAGATACAAGACCAGCGTATGCACAGAGATGTTATGTTATGAGTTCTTGACAGTTACTTTACCCACGATCTCCTGATCGTCTGCAGTGCACCTTCCCTGTTCGGTATCTCCCTCGAGTGGATCCGACTGGGGTTTCTCGGCGTCTGACGTCACGGAATCGAGATCCGGCAAAGAGAAGCGGTCAGAGCTTAGCGCTTCACAGGTGCGATTCTTTCACATCCACCCTGCACTTAGTGCTTAATGCACGCAAGTGTATACAGGTATTGTAGAGAGATGTTGTAGAGAGGTATTGTGGTGAATATTCCAACTTCATTCAAACCACAAAACATATAGTAGAAATTCCAAATAGGAAAATGAGTTCCATTACTTATAACCCGGGTTAAGTTTAAGGAATCCAAATGGTGTAGATATATTGCACATATGACAAAGGGTAGTCCTGCCTTCACAGCCGACGCATTTCGCCCTCTTCAGGGCTTTATCAAGGTCTGATAAAGCCCTGAAGAGGGCGAAACGCGTCGGCTGTGAAGGCAGGACTACCCTTTGTCATATGTGCAATATATCTACACCATTTGGATTCCTTAAACTTAACCCGGGTTATAAGTAATGGAACTCATTTCTCTTGTTAAGTGTATCCAGTCCACGGATCATCCATTACTTATGGAATATATTCTCCTTCCCAACAGGAAGTTGCAAGAGTCCACCCACAGCAAAGCTGCTATATAGCTCCTCCCCTAACTGCCATATTCAGTCATTCTCTTGCAAGCCTCAACATAGATAGGAGGTCGTGAGAGTCTGTGGTGATTTATACTTAGTTTATTCTTCAATCAAAAGTTTGTTATTTTTAAATGGCACCGGAGTGTGCTGTTTATCTCAGGCAGTATTTGGAAGAAGAATCTGCCTGCGTTTTTCTATGATCTTAGCAGACGTAACTGAGATCCATTTGCTGTTCTCACACATTCTGAGGAGTGAGGTACTTCAGAGGGGGAATGGCGTGAAGGTTTTCCTGCAGATAAGGTATGTGCAGTAAAATATTTTTCTAGGAATGGAATTGACTAAGGCCTAGATTTAGAGTTCGGCGGTAAAAGGGCTGTTAACGCTCCGCGGGTTTTTTTCTGGCCGCACCATAAATTTAACTCTGGTATCGAGAGTTCAAACAAATGCTGCGTTAGGCTCCAAAAAAGGAGCGTAGAGCATTTTTACCGCAAATGCAACTCTCGATACCAGAGTTGCTTACGGACGCGGCCGGCCTCAAAAACGTGCTCGTGCACGATTCTCCCATAGGAAACAATGGGGCTGTTTGAGCTGAAAAAAAACCTAACACCTGCAAAAAAGCAGCGTTCAGCTCCTAACGCAGCCCCATTGTTTCCTATGGGGAAACACTTCCTACGTCTGCACCTAACACCCTAACATGTACCCCGAGTCTAAACACCCCTAGCATTACACTTATTAACCCCTATTCTGCCGCCCCCGCTATCGCTGACCCCTGCATTACACTTTTAACCCCTAATCTGCCGCTCCGTAAACCGCCGCCACCTACGTTATCCTTATGTACCCCTAATCTGCTGCCCTAACATCGCCGACCCCTATGTTATATTTATTAACCCCTAATCTGCCCCCCACAACGTCGCCGACACCTACCTACACTTATTAACCCCTAATCTGCCGACCGGACCTGAGCGCTACTATAATAAAGTTATTAACCCCTAATCCGCCTCACTAACCCTATCATAAATAGTATTAACCCCTAATCTGCCCTCCCTAACATCGCCGACACCTACCTTCAATTATTAACCCCTAATCTGCCGACCGGAGCTCACCGCTATTCTAATAAATGTATTAACCCCTAAAGCTAAGTCTAACCCTAACACTAACACCCCCCTAAGTTAAATATAATTTTTATCTAACGAAATAAATTAACTCTTATTAAATAAATGATTCCTATTTAAAGCTAAATACTTACCTGTAAAATAAATCCTAATATAGCTACAATATAAATTACATTTATATTATAGCTATTTTAGGATTAATATTTATTTTACAGGTAACTTTGTATTTATTTTAACCAGGTACAATAGCTATTAAATAGTTAAGAACTATTTAATAGTTACCTAGTTAAAATAATTACAAATTTACCTGTAAAATAAATCCTAACCTAAGATATAATTAAACCTAACACTACCCTATCAATAAAATAATTAAATAAACTACCTACAATTACCTACAATTAACCTAACACTACACTATCAATAAATTAATTAAACACAATTGCTACAAATAAATACAATTAAATAAACTATCTAAAGTACAAAAAATAAAAAAGAACTAAGTTACAGAAAATAAAAAAATATTTACAAACATAAGAAAAATATTACAACAATTTTAAACTAATTACACCTACTCTAAGCCCCCTAATAAAATAACAAAGACCCCCAAAATAAAAAATTCCCTACCCTATTCTAAATTTAAAAAGTTACAAGCTCTTTTACCTTACCAGCCCTGAACAGGGCCCTTTGCGGGGCATGCCCCAAGAATTTCAGCTCTTTTGCCTGTAAAAAAAAACATACAATACCCCCCCCCCAACATTACAACCCACCACCCACATACCCCTAATCTAACCCAAACCCCCCTTAAATAAACCTAACACTAAGCCCCTGATGATCTTCCTACCTTGTCTTCACCATGCCAGGTTCACCGATCCGTCCTGGCTCCAAGATCTTCATCCAACCCAAGCAGGGGCTAGACATCCACTGAAGAAGTCCAGAAGAGGGTCCAAAGTCTTCCTCCTATCCGGCAAGAAGAGGACATCCGGACCGGCAAACATCTTCTCCAAGCGGCATCTTCTATGTTCTTCCATCCGATGACGACCGGCTCCATCTTGAAGACCTCCAGCGCGGATCCATCCTCTTCTTCCGACGACTAGACGACGAATGACGGTTCCTTTAAGGGACGTCATCCAAGATGGCGTCCCTCGAATTCCGATTGGCTGATAGGATTCTATCAGCCAATCGGAATTAAGGTAGGAATTTTCTGATTGGCTGATGGAATCAGCCAATCAGAATCAAGATCAATCCGATTGGCTGATCCAATCAGCCAATCAGATTGAGCTCGCATTCTATTGGCTGATCGGAACAGCCAATAGAATGCGAGCTCAATCTGATTGGCTGATTGGATCAGCCAATCGGATTGAACTTGATTCTGATTGGCTGATTCCATCAGCCAATCAGAAAATTCCTACCTTAATTCCGATTGGCTGATAGAATCCTATCAGCCAATCGGAATTCGAGGGACGCCATCTTGGATGACGTCCCTTAAAGGAACCGTCATTCGTCGTCTAGTCGTCGGAAGAAGAGGATGGATCCGCGCTGGAGGTCTTCAAGATGGAGCCGGTCGTCATCGGATGGAAGAACATAGAAGATGCCGCTTGGAGAAGATGTTTGCCGGTCCGGATGTCCTCTTCTTGCCGGATAGGAGGAAGACTTTGGACCCTCTTCTGGACTTCTTCAGTGGATGTCTAGCCCCTGCTTGGGTTGGATGAAGATCTTGGAGCCAGGACGGATCGGTGAACCTGGCATGGTGAAGACAAGGTAGGAAGATCATCAGGGGCTTAGTGTTAGGTTTATTTAAGGGGGGTTTGGGTTAGATTAGGGGTATGTGGGTGGTGGGTTGTAATGTTGGGGGGGGGGTATTGTATGTTTTTTTTTACAGGCAAAAGAGCTGAAATTCTTGGGGCATGCCCCGCAAAGGGCCCTGTTCAGGGCTGGTAAGGTAAAAGAGCTTGTAACTTTTTAAATTTAGAATAGGGTAGGGAATTTTTTATTTTGGGGGTCTTTGTTATTTTATTAGGGGGCTTAGAGTAGGTGTAATTAGTTTAAAATTGTTGTAATATTTTTCTTATGTTTGTAAATATTTTTTTATTTTCTGTAACTTAGTTCTTTTTTATTTTTTGTACTTTAGATAGTTTATTTAATTGTATTTATTTGTAGCAATTGTGTTTAATTAATTTATTGATAGTGTAGTGTTAGGTTAATTGTAGGTAATTGTAGGTAGTTTATTTAATTATTTTATTGATAGGGTAGTGTTAGGTTTAATTATATCTTAGGTTAGGATTTATTTTACAGGTAAATTTGTAATTATTTTAACTAGGTAACTATTAAATAGTTCTTAACTATTTAATAGCTATTGTACCTGGTTAAAATAAATACAAAGTTACCTGTAAAATAAATATTAATCCTAAAATAGCTATAATATAATTATAATTTATATTGTAGCTATATTAGGATTTATTTTACAGGTAAGTATTTAGCTTTAAATAGGAATCATTTATTTAATAAGAGTTAATTTATTTCGTTAGATAAAAATTATATTTAACTTAGGGGGGTGTTAGTGTTAGGGTTAGACTTAGCTTTAGGGGTTAATACATTTATTAGAATAGCGGTGAGCTCCGGTCGGCAGATTAGGGGTTAATAATTGAAGGTAGGTGTCGGCGATGTTAGGGAGGGCAGATTAGGGGTTAATACTATTTATGATAGGGTTAGTGAGGCGGATTAGGGGTTAATAACTTTATTATAGTAGCGCTCAGGTCCGCTCGGCAGATTAGGGGTTAATAAGTGTAGGCAGGTGTCGGCGACGTTGTGGGGGGCAGATTAGGGGTTAATAAATATAACATAGGGGTCGGCGATGTTAGGGGCAGAAGATTAGGGGTACATAGGGATAACGTAGGTGGCGGCGATTTGCGGTCGGAAGATTAGGGGTTAATTATTTTAAGTAGCTTGCGGCGACGTTGTGTGGGGCAAGTTAGGGGTTAATAAATATAATATAGGGGTCGGCGGGGTTAGGGGCAGCAGATTAGGGGTACATAAGTATAACGTAGGTGGCGGTCGGCAGATTAGGGGTTAAAAATTTTAATCGAGTGGCGGCGATGTGGGGGGACCTCGGTTTAGGGGTACATAGGTAGTTTATGGGTGTTAGTGTAGTTTAGGGTACAGTAGTTAAGAGCTTTATAAACCGGCGTTAGCCAGAAAGCTCTTAACTCCTGCTTTTTTCAGGCGGCTGGAATCTTGTCGTTAGAGCTCTAACGCTCACTGCAGAAACGACTCTAAATACCAGCGTTAGAAAGATCCCATTGAAAAGATAGGCTACGCAAATGGCGTAGGGGGATCTGCGGTATGGAAAAGTCGCGGCTGTAAAGTGAGCGTTAGACCCTTTAATCACTGACTCCAAATACCAGCGGGCGGCCAAAACCAGCGTTAGGAGCCTCTAACGCTGGTTTTGACGGCTACCGCCGAACTCTAAATCTAGGCCTAAGAAAATACTGCTGATACCGAAGTAATGTAAGTAAAGCCTTAAATGCAGCGATAGCGACTGGTATCAGGCTTATTAATATACATACTCTTATAAAAATGTGTTTTAAAACGTTTGCTGGCATGTTTAATCGTTTTTTAAGGTACATTGGTGATAACACTGTAATGTTGGTATAGCCTTAAATGCAGTAAAAGCGACTGGTATCAGGCTTATTAATAGAGATACATACTCTTGTAAAAATGTGTTTTAAAACGTTTGCTGGCATGTTTAATCGTTTTTTAACATATGTTTGGTGATAAAACTTATTGGGGCCTAAGTTTTTTCCACATGGCTGGCTTAAATTTTGCATAGAAACAGTTAACTGAAGCTTCCCACTGTTGTAAAATGAGTGGGAGGGGCCTAATTTAGCGCTTTTTTGCGCAGTTAAAATTACAAAATGAATTATCCAGATTCCCTCAGCAGTCCCATGAATACTACAGGACATTTCTAAAGGGCTAAAAAGACTTCCAAAATCGTTTATAGGGAAGGTAATCCACAGCTCTGCTGTGGCAGTTTTGTTGTGTCTGTTTTTAAAAACGTCTATGTCGTTTTTTTTTTTTGGTCTGTTTTTTGCATTAAGGGGTTAATCATCCATTTGCAAGTGGGTGCAATGCTTCTGATAGATTCTGTAGAAATGAAAATTTACCTGACGGAGTCCAGGTTGTCAAAGTTTCTAAATTTCTGCCGTGTTTTTCATCCCATCCGCGCCCTTCGGTGGCTCAGTACATGAATGAAATCGGCTTAATAGGTAGCGGCAAGGGACATAGTACCGTTTGCACGTCTACATTTCAGACCGCTGCAACTATGCATGCTCAGTCAGAGGAACGGGGATTACACAGATTTGTCCCCCTGTTGAACCTGGACCAAGAGACCAGAGATTCTCTTCTCTGGTGACTATGTCGGGTCCATCTGTCCAAGGGTATGACCTTCCGCAGGTCAGATGGGACAATTGTTACAATGGATGCCAGCCTTTTAGGTTGGGATGCAGTCTGGAACTCCCTGAAGGCTCAGGGATAGTGGACTTAGGAGGAGACCCTCCTTCTAATAAATATTCTGGGAGTGATATTCCATGCTCTTCAGACTTGGCCTCAGTTAGCAACTCTGAGGTACATCATACTCAGTCGGACAATATAAACGACTGTGGCTTACATCAGCCATCAAGGGGGAACAGAAGTTCCCTAGTGATGTTAGAAGTCTTACAATAATTCACTGGACAGAGACTCACTCTTGTCTATCAGCTATCCATATCCCAGGTGTTGAGAACTGGGAGGTGGATTTTCTAAGTCGTCAGACTTTTCTTCCAGGGGAGTGGGATTTCCTCCGGAGGTCAAGACCAAGCAGGAGAGGGCTTTGCTGTTTTTGACAGCGCCTGCGTAGCCACGCAGGAACTGGTATGCAGATCTGGTGGACATGTCATCCTTTCCATCACGGTCTCTGCTTCTGAGACAGGTCCCTCTACCTCAGGGTCCTTTCAACCATCTAAATAGAATCAATCTGAGATGGACTGCCTGGAGACTGAACGCTTGATGTTATCAAAGCATGGCTTCTCCGAGTCAGTCATTGATACCTTAATACAGACATGAAAGCCTGTCTCTAGGAAAATTGAACATAGATATGGTGTAAATATCTGATTGTTATGAATCCAAGGGTTACTCATGGAGTAAAGCCTGGATTCCCAGGATATTATCTTTTCTCCAAGATGTTTTTGAGAAAAGGGTTGTCAGCTAATTCCTTAAAAGGGACAGATTTTTACTCTGTCTATTTTTTTGCACCAGCGTCTGGCAGGTATTCTAGACGTTCAGGCATTTGGTCAGGCTTTGGTTAGATCCAAGCCTGTGTTTAAAACTGTTGCTCCACCATGGAGCTTAAACCTGGTTCTTAAGGCTCTTCAAGAAGTTCTGTTTGAACCTTTTTTGTTCCATAGATATCAATCTTTATCTTGGAAAGTTCCTTTTGGGTAGCTATTTCCTCGACTCGTAGAGTCTCCAAGTTATCTGTGTTACGATGTGATTCTCCTTATCTGGTCCTTCGTACGGATAAGGTAGTCCTGCGTACCAACCTGGGTTTTTTTCCTAAGGTGGTATCTAACAAGAACATCACTCAAGAGATAGTTGTTCCATGCTTGTATCCTAATCCTTCCTCAAAGAAGGAACGTCTATTACACAATATTGGACTGGTTTGTGCTTTAAAGTTTTACTTACAAGTTACTACAGTTTTCATCAAACGTTCACCTTGTTTGTTGTCTATTCTGGACAGAGGAGAGGTCAAAAGACTTCAGCAGCCTCTCTGTCTTTTTGGTTAAAAAGCATAATTCATTTAGCTTATGAGACTGCTGGACAGCAGCCTCCTGAAGGGATTGCAGCTCATTCTACTAGAGCTGTGGTTTTCACTTGGGCCTTTTTTAAATGTGGCTTCTGTTGAACAGATTTACAAGACGGAGTCTTGGTCTGCGCTTCATACTTTTTCAAATTTAACAAATTTGATACCTTGCTTCTTCGGAGGCTATTTTTGGGAGAAAGGTTTTTTTTTACAGGCAGTGGTAACTTCCGTTTAAGTACCTGCCTTGTCCCTCCCATCATCCGTGTACTTTAGCTTTGGTATTGGTATTCCATAAGTAATGGATGATCCGTGGACTGGATACACTTAACAAGAGAAAACATAATTTATGCTTACCTGATAAATTTATTTCTCTTGTAGTGTATCCAGTCCACAGCCCGTCCTGTCACTTTAAGGCAGGTAATTTTTCATTTGAACTACAGTCACCACTGCACCCTATGGTTTTTCCTTTCTCTGCATGTTTTCGGTCGAATGACTGAATATGGCAGTTAGGGGAGGAGCTATATAGCAGCTTTGCTGTGGGTGGACTCTTGCAACTTCCTGTTGGGAAGGAGAATATATTCCATAAGTAATGGATGATCCGTGGACTGGATACACTACAAGAGAAATAAATTTATCAGGTAAGCATAAATTATGTTTTTCCTATTTGGAATTTCTACTACATGTTTTTTGGTTTGAATGAAGTTGGAATATTCACCACAATACCTCTCTACAACATCTCTCTACAATACCTGTATACACCCTTGCGTGCATTAAGCACTAAGTGCAGGGTGGATGTGAAATAATCACACCTGTGAAGCGCTAAGCTCTGACCGCTTCTCTTTGCCGGATCTTGATTCCGTGACGTCAGACGCCGAGAAACCCCAGTCGGATCCACTCGAGGGAGATACCGAACAGGGAAGGTGTACTGCAGACGATCAGGAGATCGTGGGTAAAGTAACTGTCAAGAACTCATAACATAACATCTCTGTGCATACGCTGGTCTTGTATCTCTCTTAAGGAAGTGTGGAGTATTCAGAACACTTTGATTGGTAGACCTACCATATTAACTTTTTCCTCTAGCAGCTTGGTGGTTTTAATTGTCAATTTCATGAACTTTTAACTGAACTCTGATTTATGATATGTTTTAGAACCGTCAATCAATGTGCAATATATTTTATTGATTTTATATATAGCGGCCTTGTTATATACTGTACTATCATTTTTATGACAGTGTAATTTGGGGAGACGTCCCTTTGATGTGAATTATATATGTTTAAAAAAACTGTATATATATTAAGTGAGAGATTACCTTTAGCTTTTGTTTTAGCGCTTCCCTTTTAACCCTTTCTTCTTATATTACTATATATTTAGACGTAGCCGATTTTTTTTTTTAATTATCCAATAATGGATCCAAGGTAACATTAAAATCTCCCCCTAAAATTATCACCCCTTCCTGGAAATCCAAAATGGGGTTAATTAATTTCTTGAAAAATACATTCTGTTTAGTATTGGGGCCATACACATTAACTATTGTCACTGTTTCCCCTTGTAATTTTCCTTTTATCCCTATATATCTACCTTCTTTATCTTTTAATTGTTCCTTTAGTTGAAAATTCATATTTTTATGTATTACGATACAGACTCCATTCCTCCTACCTCTATCCGACGCCATATAGCATGTTTTATATTTTTCATCCGTAAACCTAGGTTCTCTATTCCTTCTGAAATGGGTCTCTTGAAATAACAGTATATCCCCTTTTAATTTCTCCATCTCTCTCAGAGCCATGGATCTCTCCTGGGGAGTGTTCAGCCCTTTGACATTTAAAGAAATAATATTTATATCATTCATTTTACACTATATCTCTCCCAAAGGGATTCCATGATATTATCCAATATGCATATATTTAACCAAAAATCTTTATGCTTTATTCCATTAATCAAACTTGTAACCCCTGACATAAACATACTAATTACATACATATCAACTATACAAAACACATAAAACATAAACTCAATGGTACCGA
This sequence comes from Bombina bombina, assembly GCF_027579735.1. Classification (NCBI taxonomy): domain Eukaryota; kingdom Metazoa; phylum Chordata; class Amphibia; order Anura; family Bombinatoridae; genus Bombina; species Bombina bombina. The sequence goes on from NC_069504.1 coordinate 588,180,697, forward strand.
AAGGGTAGACTTTTCTCCCTGACGGAATTATTCCTCTTCTATTACAGAGAAGGGAAAAAAAATAAAATCTCTGTGTTATAAAGTGTTATGTGTACAACCTCTTGGAAAAAAGGTATAGAAGTTGTGCCATGTGCTTCTCCCTATATAAATAGAGGGGAGAGGAATAAAGAAAAAAAAAAAAAAAAAAAAACCCACACGTGATACTGGGTGTAATATAGACCAGCTTACGTTGATCTGGTAGGTAACTAGTGTTTTTCCTTGGAGAGGAAGAGGAGAAAAAAAAAAAAAGTGACCACACAAAATATTGGGTGTTGGAAATCCAGCATATATTAAAATATTTAGTTTAATGTGCGTTCTCCAAGGCATAGGAGAAGAGAGACAAAAAAAAAAAAAAAATCGTGATAATATGTGTTGTGTATACAACCTTATATTAATTGAATCTAATATGTGGTAAAGTGGTCTTCCCCGATAGGGGGAGAAAAAATAAAATAAAAAATTCCTTACTCTTCCTTTTGGGGATTGGTGTTTATTAAACTATTGTATGTTGTGGAAAACATAAGAATCCAGTGCTTTGTGCAACCTCTGGTGTCTTAAAAACACCTTATTCGTGTTATAAAATTTATGACCACCTATAGGTGGAGTGCTGTGCAAAAAAAAAAAAAATGAGAAAGGGAGAAGACATTTTTACTGCCTCCTCCTTTCTCTTAATACCCTTCCTGTGTGCCCTTAAGGGATTAAAACCCTTTATTATAGCTATATTACATCTATAATGGAGCTATTTTTCTCACACACATTTCTACCCTATTATGTATTATTCGCTAACTGGGGTAACTTGTTTTGCATAGTGACTCTTCTTTTTTTGACTTCCTCCCAAGTCTGTTTCTTTTGTTGTTGACCTGTCTCATAAGATCTCTGCCATATCTCATATTGTTCTTCTCTCACAAAGTCCTCAGGTACTTCTATTGGTATTTGTAGTTTAGTTTTTAATTGCCAAATATCTTCCTTTGTTCTATAATATATTGTATCCCCTTTGTAAGAAATTATTAGGCCAAATGGATATGTCCATTTATATCTGATCCCATTGTCTTGCAGGGGCCTGGTTAAAAATCTAAGATCTCTCCTCTTCTTTATTGTTGCTGCGCTCAAATCCGCAAAAATCTGTAAATCCCATTGTTGATATTTAACAGTGTGTTCCTTTTTTGCAATGCCTAATATTCGTTCTTTTAATTCAAAATCTTGTAAGTTTAGTATCACATCTCTTACTCTCCCTGGGGTAGCATGATTTATTATTCTGTGTATCCTTACAATATTTATATCTCCAGCTTGTAAGTTTGGGGTAAGTGAGCACAAAAATTTCTGCGTAAATGATCTTAACTCTTCTGTTTTAATTTCTTCTGGTATACCCTTTATCCTCAAATTCCCCCTTCTCGACCTGTCTTGTAGGTCCGCTATTTTATTTTGTATTTCAATTATTATACAAGTTTGAGCATATATAGTTTCATTAGCTTGCTTAAGATCTTTCCTCATTTCTTCCTGTTGGTTCTCCACTGCATTAATTCTTTGGCCCACATCTTTCAAATCTTTTTTCATTTCTGCTAGTTCCGCTACTATGCAATCTTTTATAGACACAATGTCCTCTTTTGTAGCCAAATTCTTTATCTCTTCCATATTTAGCTGGGTACTCATAACTATTGGGTTTTCCAATGTTTTTGCACCTGTACTTTTGGGGCTAGTATGGATCTCCATACTCAAATTTTGGAAAAAGGGGTTATCCTTTACACTTGGGGATTTATTATTTTTATTTCCTTTATCCTGTTTAGGCCCTTTTTTGAAGCCATTTAGCTCTAACTTCTTTTATTTTTCTCTATTTACTTAGATCTAGTTTTCTTTTACAGCTCCCCTCTTTCTTTTAAAGTTTCTGGCCTAGATTTGGAGTTCGGCGGTAAAAGGGCTGTTAACGCTCCGCGGGCTTTTTTCTGGCCGCACCATAAAATTAACTCTGGTATCGAGAGTTCAAACAAATGCTGCGTTAGGCTCCAAAAAAGGAGCGTAGAGCATTTTTACCGCAAATGCAACTCTCGATACCAGAGTTGCTTACGGACGCGGCCGGCCTCAAAAACGTGCTCGTGCACGATTCCCCCATAGGAAACAATGGGGCTGTTTGAGCTGAAAAAAAACCTAACACCTGCAAAAAAGCAGCGTTCAGCTCCTAACGCAGCCCCATTGTTTCCTATGGGGAAACACTTCCTACGTCTGCACCTAACACTCTAACATGTACCCCGAGTCTAAACACCCCTAACCTTACACTTATTAACCCCTAATCTGCCGCCCCCGCTATCGCTGACCCCTGCATATTTTTTTAAACCCCTAATCTGCCGCTCCGTAAACCGCCGCAACCTACGTTATCCCTATGTACCCCTAATCTGCTGCCCTAACATCGCCGACCCCTATATTATATTTATTAACCCCTAATCTGCCCCCCTCAACGTCGCCGACACCTGCCTACACTTATTAACCCCTAATCTGCCGAGCGGACCTGAGCGCTACTATAATAAAGTTATTAACCCCTAATCCGCCTCACTAACCCTATCATAAATAGTATTAACCCCTAATCTGCCCTCCCTAACATCGCCGACACCTACCTTCAATTATTAACCCCTAATCTTCCGAGCGGAGCTCACCGCTATTCTAATAAATGGATTAACCCCTAAAGCTAAGTCTAACCCTAACACTAACACCCCCCTAAGTTAAATATAATTTTTATCTAACGAAATAAATTAACTCTTATTAAATAAATGATTCCTATTTAAAGCTAAATACTTACCTGTAAAATAAACCCTAATATAGCTACAATATAAATTATAATTATATTATAGCTATTTTAGGATTAATATTTATTTTACAGGCAACTTTGTAATTATTTTAACCAGGTACAATAGCTATTAAATAGTTAAGAACTATTTAATAGTTACCTAGTTAAAATAATAACAAATTTACCTGTAAAATAAATCCTAACCTAAGATATAATTAAACCTAACACTACCCTATCAATACATTAATTAAATAAACTACCTACAATTACCTACAATTAACCTAACACTACACTATCAATAAATTAATTAAACACAATTCCTACAAATAAATACAATTAAATAAACTAGCTAAAGTACAAAAAATAAAAAAGAACTAAGTTACAGAAAATAAAAAAATATTTACAAACATAAGAAAAATATTACAACAATTTTAAACTAATTACACCTACTCTAAGCCCCCTAATAAAATAACAAAGCCCCCCAAAATAAAAAATTCCCTACCCTATTCTAAATTAAAAAAGTTACAAGCTCTTTTACCTTACCAGCCCTGAACAGGGCCCTTTGCGGGGCATGCCCCAAGAAGTTCAGCTCTTTTGCCTGTAAAAAAAAACATACAATACCCCCCCCAACATTACAACCCACCACCCACATACCCCTAATCTAACCCAAACCCCCCTTAAATAAACCTAACACTAATCCCCTGAAGATCTTCCTACCTTGTCTTCACCATCCAGGTATCACCGATCCGTCCTGGCTCCAAGATCTTCATCCAACCCAAGCGGGGGTTGGCGATCCATAATCCGGTGCTGAAGAGGTCCAGAAGAGGCTCCAAAGTCTTCCTCCTATCCGGCAAGAAGAGGACATCCGGACCGGCAAACATCTTCTCCAAGCGGCATCTTCGATCTTCTTCCATCCGGAGCGAAGCGGCAGGATCCTGAAGACCTCCAGCGCGGAACATCCATCCGGACCGACGACTGAACGACGAATGACTGTTCCTTTAAGGGACGTCATCCAAGATGGCGTCCCTCGAATTCCGATTGGCTGATAGGATTCTATCAGCCAATCGGAATTAAGGTAGGAATTTTCTGATTGGCTGATGGAATCAGCCAATCAGAATCTAGTTCAATCCGATTGGCCGATCCAATCAGCCAATCAGATTGAGCTTGCATTCTATTGGCTGTTCCGATCAGCCAATAGAATGCGAGCTCAATCTGATTTGCTGATTGGATCGGCCAATCGGATTGAAATAGATTCTGATTGGCTGATTCCATCAGCCAATCAGAAAATTCCTACCTTAATTCCGATTGGCTGATAGAATCCTATCAGCCAATCGGAATTCGAGGGACGCCATCTTGGATGACGTCCCTTAAAGGAACAGTCATTCGTCGTTCAGTCGTCGGTCCGGATGGATGTTCCGCGCTGGAGGTCTTCAGGATCCTGCCGCTTCGCTCCGGATGGAAGAAGATCGAAGATGCCGCTTGGAGAAGATGTTTGCCGGTCCGGATGTCCTCTTCTTGCCGGATAGGAGGAAGACTTTGGAGCCTCTTCTGGACCTCTTCAGCACCGGATTATGGATCGCCAACCCCCGCTTGGGTTGGATGAAGATCTTGGAGCCAGGACGGATCGGTGATACCTGGATGGTGAAGACAAGGTAGGAAGATCTTCAGGGGATTAGTGTTAGGTTTATTTAAGGGGGGTTTGGGTTAGATTAGGGGTATGTGGGTGGTGGGTTGTAATGTTGGGGGGGGGTATTGTATGTTTTTTTTTACAGGCAAAAGAGCTGAACTTCTTGGGGCATGCCCCGCAAAGGGCCCTGTTCAGGGCTGGTAAGGTAAAAGAGCTTGTAACTTTTTTAATTTAGAATAGGGTAGGGAATTTTTTATTTTGGGGGGCTTTGTTATTTTATTAGGGGGCTTAGAGTAGGTGTAATTAGTTTAAAATTGTTGTAATATTTTTCTTATGTTTGTAAATATTTTTTTATTTTCTGTAACTTAGTTCTTTTTTATTTTTTGTACTTTAGCTAGTTTATTTAATTGTATTTATTTGTAGGAATTGTGTTTAATTAATTTATTGATAGTGTAGTGTTAGGTTAATTGTAGGTAATTGTAGGTAGTTTATTTAATTATTTTACTGATAGGGTAGTGTTAGGTTTAATTATATCTTAGGTTAGGATTTATTTTACAGGTAAATTTGTTATTATTTTAACTAGGTAACTATTAAATAGTTCTTAACTATTTAATAGCTATTGTACCTGGTTAAAATAATTACAAAGTTGCCTGTAAAATAAATATTAATCCTAAAATAGCTATAATATAATTATAATTTATATTGTAGCTATATTAGGATTTATTTTACAGGTAAGTATTTAGCTTTAAATAGGAATCATTTATTTAATAAGAGTTAATTTATTTCGTTAGATAAAAATTATATTTAACTTAGGGGGGTGTTAGGGTTAGACTTAGCTTTAGGGGTTAATCCATTTATTAGAATAGCGGTGAGCTCCGATCGGAAGATTAGGGGTTAATAATTGAAGGTAGGTGTCGGCGATGTTAGGGAGGGCAGATTAGGGGTTAATACTATTTATGATAGGGTTAGTGAGGCGGATTAGGGGTTAATAACTTTATTATAGTAGCGCTCAGGTCCGCTCGGCAGATTAGGGGTTAATAAGTGTAGGCAGGTGTCGGCGACGTTGTGGGGGGCAGATTAGGGGTTAATAAATATAATATAGGGGTCGGCGGTGTTAGGGGCAGCAGATTAGGGGTACATAGGGATAACGTAGGTGGCGGCGCTTTGCGGTCGGAAGATTAGGGGTTAATTATTTTAAGTAGCTGGCGGCGATGTTGTGGGGGGCAGGTTAGGGGTTAATAAATATAATATAGGGGTCGGCGGTGTTAGGGGTAGCAGATTAGGGGTACATAAGTATAACGTAGGTGGCGGTCGGCAGATTAGGGGTTAAAAATTTTAATCGAGTGGCGGCGATGTGGGGGGAGCTCGGTTTAGGGGTACATAGGTAGTTTATGGGTGTTAGTGTACTTTAGGGTACAGTAGTTAAGAGCTTTATAAACTGGCGTTAGCCAGAAAGCTCTTAACTCCTGCTATTTTCAGGCGGCTGGAATATTGTCGTTAGAGCTCTAACGCTCACTTCAGAAACGACTCTAAATACCGGCGTTAGAAAGATCCCATTGAAAAGATAGGCTACGCAAATGGCGTAGGGGGATCTGCGGTATGGAAAAGTCGCGGCTGAAAAGTGAGCGTTAGACCCTTTAATCACTGACTCCAAATACCAGCGGGCGGCCAAAACCAGCGTTAGGAGCCTCTAACGCTGGTTTTGACGGCTACCGCCGAACTCCAAATCTAGGCCTCTGTATGTAGAAGCCGAATTTACCCAAGTCAATATTTTATTTTGTAGCACACCCTTATTATATACAGTTTCTCCTAAGGGCTAGTATTGTGCGTTAATTGGGGTACTTTTTTTTTTCCCCCTTTTCTTTTTCCTTTTATACCTGGGGATTACTCAGTATTTTGATATAAGCGGCTTTACCTTCTGTACCCCTCTACTTATATGCCCGTTTGTGTCCACCGCTAAATTTTCACCAGCCATAACAGTTTTACATTCTCTCCCCAGTGTTGCATCTATACATCTGTGTATCAATAGCTACAACAGTAGCGCTTTACCTGAGCTGTCTGGACCCGGTCTCCCCTGACTTTTTGCGGTCTTTCATTGTTACTCCACGGCGCTTTCTCCTCTGGGGATATGCTTCCTGGACTTCTCGCCTATCACTTGGGCGTTTTTGACTTTACCTTCCAGTCCGCTTGTTTGGACCCGGCGTCTCCGTGGCCAGCCCGGCTCTTCCGCGACCACAGTCTCCTTTCTCCTGGGATCCGGTCGCTTTATCTTTAATATCTCACCGCAAGCAGCAACCGAGTCAGGCACTCTGTCTCTATTGCCCACTGACACTCGCCCGGGTAATTCCTAATCCTTACAGCACCTCAGTTCTCCTCCCCTTCACCTGCGGCCGCACATACTCTTCACTCTCTTCCTCCACACCAGGTGTGTATATACTTATTTGGCTTGTGTATGTGCCGTCTTGTTACTCTTCTTGCTTTATCATATGTGGTCTTTATTTGTTGCTCTTCGGGCATTTTTAACTTTGCCTTCCAGTCCTCTTATTTGAATCCGATGTCTCCGTAACCAGCCCGGCTCCTCTGCAGCCTCAGTCTCCTTTCTCTTAGGATCCTGTCGCTTTATCGTTACTGTCTCTCAACAAGCAGCAACCGAACCTGGCTTTCTGTCTCTATTACACACAGACACTCGCCTGGGAAGTTCCGAATCCTCACAGCGCCTCAGTTCTCCTCCCCTTCACCTGCCGCCACACATACTCTTTACGCTTTTCCTCCACACCAGGTGTGTATATGTTTATTTAGCTTGTGTATGTGCCTTCTTGTTACTCTTCTTGCTTTATCTTTTATTTTTAGCCATATCTTGGCCGGGTCCTTACAGCTCCATTTTAGCTCCTTTGCCTTATTTTTACTGCTAAGTATATTATTTAATTCAGTTAGCTTAGCATTTCGTCAGGGAGAGCATAGGAGCTTCATTCCTCTGCTGCCATCCTCACGCATGCAGCAGGCTCCTCCGGGGAAATTGTAATTTTAATATAAAGTTAGGGGGGCATTAGGTTTAGGGGTTACTAGTTTACCTTAGTTTATTGCAATGTGGGGGGCTTTCGGTTTAGGGGTTATTAGTTTAATTTAGTATATTTCATTGTGGGAGGCTTGTGGTTTAGGGGTTAATAGGTTTATTATAGTGGAGTTGGTGTAGGGATTAATAACTTTAGTATAGTGGGGGCGATGTGGGCGGACTTAGGGGTTATTAGGGGTTAATAATATTTAAATAGTGTTTGCGATGCAGGAGGGTGGCGGTTTAGGTGTTAATAACTTTATTATAGTGGTGACGATGTTGGGGAGCGGCACAATAGGGGTTAATACATTTTATTAGTGGCGGCGATGTCGGGAGCAGCAGATTAGGAGTTAATAACTTTAACTTAGTATTTGCTATGCCGGAGAGTCTCGGTTTAGGGGTTAATAGGTAGTTTATGGGTGTTAGTGTACTTTGTAACACTTTAGTTATGAGTTTTATGTAACAGTTTTGTTGCGTAAAACTCATAACTACTGGTTTTAGATGGCGGTACAGAACTTGTCGTTATAGAGTGTAACGCAAGCTTTTTAGCCTCACCGCAAAACTCGTAATGGCAGTGCTATGGAAGTCCCATGAAAATTTTTTCATTTTTATGTGTGCGGGACTGGCATTGCATTACAGGCTAAAAGGCTTGCGGTACAGCTATACCGACAAGACTTGTAATGGCTGCAGTGCTGTTTTAATGCTGAAATGACCATTTTTTCAGCATTAAAATATGAACGCAAAACTTGTAATCTAGGTGACAGATAATTAATTTTGGTATTTACTAGTACTATCCCTATACTAGGGGGATTCTCTGATTCCTCCAGGTCACCTGCCATAAAAAGTCTCAATTTTTTCCACTGCAGTAAAATCTTGACTGCAGTTTCCTATTGCTTTAACTTACTTCCATAAGAGCATTATCTATATACTTTCCACACCCCTGACTAAAATAAATTCAACCACCCCCGCCAAATTAACTGTTTCTTACTAGAAATGCATTCAACACCCTAGATTCTCACACCCATGCACCCACTTTGCGAAGGTGCATCCTTCAATACATACTCACCCAAGAGGGACCTCAGCCTCTATTATCTTATACCTAAGGAGCCTCCACCACCCATAATGGTTCTCCCAAGGACTACTCTTCTAAATGTAAAACCCAACATTTTTATAACATTATTATATTAATTCATATAGGATACAGGCTACAGGTGCAGCAAAACGTCATCCCATGGATCTGAGAAGGATGTCTAGTAAAACAGAAAAAAGTAAACAGTGTTGTGGGCATGTTTTGATCTTGGAGTATGTATCTTAAACAGACATGAAACATCTTGTAGATCCAAGACATTAGTAAATTAAATTACCACTTACCAGTCAAGTATAAAATATATCTGAATACATTAACCTTTTTTTTGGTTTTCAAATTTCAAACTACCTCCCTCAACTGCCTTACTTAGGAATACTATTTAGACTTACTGAAGTAGGCATGGCTAGACACTGTCAATATTTTTAGCAAAGTTTGCTTTATATTGCAGCACCTTTCTAAAAATCATTTTATCTCCTGTCTAGTGGCTAATTATTTACATATGTGAATAAATTGCTACAGTTATCAAAAAGTGGCTGTATAGAATATATTAGTTTTGTGAAGTCTGGTATATGACCTTCCAGTTATTGCAGGAATTGAAAAAATTGCAATTTGTAGCTTTAAATTGCAGAAAAAGGGACAAAGCAAATTATGAAAGTATTGCCTTATTTGTTACATTGCACCTTTCTACAAATACAACCCATCTCTCCCCTCACATTTTCCTCATTTGAAACCCACATGATTCGCTTTTTTTCTCCACTCTCTATACGTGTTGCAGTCATATACTGTCCCCTGGCTCATCAACTCAATTTCTAGATCACTTTGCTGCCTGGCTACCTTATTTCCTTTCCTCAGACACTCCTGCCCTCATTCTTGGTGACTTCAACATCCCTCTTGACAATCCTACTGCCTCCTCTGCAAAACAACTTCTGCAACTCACTTCCTCTTTCGGTCTTTTACAATGGACTGACTCTCCCAATCAGAAAGATGGTCACTCCCTTGATCTGATCTTTAGCTATCAATGCACTCTCTCAAACTTCACAAACTCCCTTTTTCCTCTTTCTGACCATCATCTCCTCACTTGCAACATCACATCCCTCCCTACAACTCCCCCTTCTTCTACCCCTCACACCAAACGTCAAAAAAACATTATGTCATTAGATAGGCAGCAGCTCGCTAGTTCTCATGAACCTCTCCTATCATTCATCTCCTCCTTTTCCTGCCCTGACCATCTATCTTCTACACTTACATCAGTCATTAACAATCTGGCCCCTCCTACCATAGCTCGGAAACCACACACTCACCCTCAGCCCTGGCATACTCCTCTAACATGGTGCCTATGCAGATGTTTACCGTACTGCTGAGCGGCACTGGAGAAAATCTCTAGTATGTATGGAGAGAGTGGTTTGTACTCAGTGGACACACCACGCCCTTAGGGGGCGCTTCCTCAGTTCCAATATAATAGGTGATATGGTAGTGCTTGTAATGTCTCGACAAAAAAACAGGCCTAAATCTAGAAATATGATAATAGCAACAATTATAAAACTATAAATAAAACCCTAAAAAATCTAAAATGTGGACATAAGTAACCGCAATGCTGAAAATGATAATATTTAAAAACTATATATATATACAGGGAGTGCAGAATTATTAGGCAAATGAGTATTTTGACCACATCATCCTCTTTATGCATGTTGTCTTACTCCAAACTGTATAGGCTCGAAAGCCTACTACCAATTAAGCATATTAGGTGATGTGCAACTCTGTAATGAGAAGGGGTGTGGTCTAATGACATCAACACCCTATATCAGGTGTGCATAATTATTAGGCAACTTCCTTTCCTTTGGCAAAATGGGTCAAAAGAAGGACTTGACAGGCTCAGAAAAGTCAAAAATAGTGAGATATCTTGCAGAGGGATGCAGCACTCTTAAAATTGCAAAGCTTCTGAAGCGTGATCATCGAACAATCAAGCGTTTCATTCAAAATAGTCAACAGGGTCGCAAGAAGCGTGTGGAAAAACCAAGGTGCAAAATAACTGCCCATGAACTGAGAAAAGTCAAGCGTGCAGCTGCCAAGATGCCACTTGCCACCAGTTTGGCCATATTTCAGAGCTGCAACATCACTGGAGTGCCCAAAAGCACAAGGTGTGCAATACTCAGAGACATGGCCAAGGTAAGAAAGGCTGAAAGACGACCACCACTGAACAAGACACACAAGCTGAAACGTCAAGACTGGGCCAAGAAATATCTCAAGACTGATTTTTCTAAGGTTTTATGGACTGATGAAATGAGAGTGAGTCTTGATGGGCCAGATGGATGGGCCCGTGGCTGGATTGGTAAAGGGCAGAGAGCTCCAGTCCGACTCAGACGCCAGCAAGGTGGAGGTGGAGTACTGGTTTGGGCTGGTATCATCAAAGATGAGCTTGTGGGGCCTTTTCGGGTTGAGGATGGAGTCAAGCTCAACTCCCAGTCCTACTGCCAGTTTCTGGAAGACACCTTCTTCAAGCAGTGGTACAGGAAGAAGTCTGCATCCTTCAAGAAAAACATGATTTTCATGCAGGACAATGCTCCATCACACGCGTCCAAGTACTCCACAGCCTGGCTGGCAAGAAAGGGTATAAAAGAAGAAAATCTAATGACATGGCCTCCTTGTTCACCTGATCTGAACCCCATTGAGAACCTGTGGTCCATCATCAAATGTGAGATTTACAAGGAGGGAAAACAGTACACCTCTCTGAACAGTGTCTGGGAGGCTGTGGTTGCTGCTGCACGCAATGTTGATGGTGAACAGATCAAAACACTGACAGAATCCATGGATGGCAGGCTTTTGAGTGTCCTTGCAAAGAAAGGTGGCTATATTGGTCACTGATTTGTTTTTGTTTTGTTTTTGAATGTCAGAAATGTATATTTGTGAATGTTGAGATGTTATATTGGTTTCACTGGTAAAAATAAATAATTGAAATGGGTATATATTTGTTTTTTGTTAAGTTGCCTAATAATTATGCACAGTAATAGTCACCTGCACACACAGATATCCCCCTAAAATAGCTATAACTAAAAACAAACTAAAAACTACTTCCAAAACTATTCAGCTTTGATATTAATGAGTTTTTTGGGTTCATTGAGAACATGGTTGTTGTTCAATAATAAAATTAATCCTCAAAAATACAACTTGCCTAATAATTCTGCACTCCCTGTATATATAAGACTATATATATATATTACTAGAATATAAACATAGATTGGAAAAAATAATAAAATCAATTCAAAACCAAATAATGATAATGTGAAAGTCTATGAGTCCAGGGTAATGACAATTTCCAGATGTTTGAGGCTGCACTCTGTCAAAGGATGGCTATCCTGTAGTATGGAATCTAAAAAAGAATAAAAAACAGAGGCGCCACCATGGCCTAATAACGTCAGTACAGGTAAAATGAGCAGCAATATGAGAATGTGAATACTCACAAACATAAAGCACCCCACTGGTGCTAGTAGAGCAGACTGACACTTTTCAGTGGTTCAGCACACTGTATCCAAAGCGCAGAGACAGTCAGGAATCATCTGACACTCCAATGTATATGTGCCTATGGATAAAGGAAAAAGCAACACGACATGGCCCAATATCATCAAGACAAGGGGAAAATAATACCAATTGCTTGCACTTACAAGATGGTGGGCACCTGCAGGTGCAATCTCAGCAAACTGGAGCCAAAACGTCGCCCAGTAGACTTAAAACAGCAATCCTCAACAGGAACCAGGATCAATGATATAATTTATCACAGGAGGTGATAAAAACACACACAATAGCAAGTGTATAAAAGTATAAAAAGTCTTTATTAGCACAGCGACGCGTTTCTCAGCCTGCTCTTTTACCCACTGCAATCTGGATTTTGCCCCATCACTCCACAGAGACAGCAATTGTTAAGGTTACCAACGACCTACTCACAGCAAAATCCAAAGGCCACTTATCTCTGCTTATCCTCCTTGATCTGTCTGCAGCCTTTGATACTTTTGACCACCCTCTTTTGCTCCAAAGGGCATTTGTGACAAAGCCCTCTTGTGGTTCTCTTACTACCTGTCTAACCATACCTTTAGTTTAGCCTTCTCTGGGGCTTCCTGTCACACCCTTGAATTGAACCTGGGACCTCAGCTTCTGTGGCTGTTGCTTTTGCTATGTGCTATCCTTGCATCTCATTTTCCTGCACTTTGGCTCCACCTGCCTGCAGCTGCAGATAATTGGCAATTAATATCTGCCTATATAAGCCAGCTCTCCCAGCAGTCATTGCCCGTTTATTGATTTTCTACTCAGGGTATGCTGTTTACTGCTATTTTGGATTGCCCTGTTACAGACTTGGATTTGGATTCTGGACTCTACCTTTTTCTCTGCCCCTTAAGGTACTTCATTGGATCTGCTGTTTTCTCTGATCTTGGAACTGGACTTTGACTACGCTTTGCTTTAACCCCTTGTACTTTGCTGGATTGTTTTCCTTACTGTTGCTGACCTGGATTGTCTTTGACTACCCTCAAGTCTGACCCCTAGTGACTGTTTCCTGTACTACCGGATTGTATCCTTTGCAGTACTAGTTTTCCTTGCTCAATATCTCCAGAATGATCTAGTACTGTACAGTCTGGACTGCACCCAGAGCTTCAGGCGAGTTGTTATTCGTTTCTCCACCTTAATCTCTGGGTCACTCAGTACCGTACCTATACTTCGTGTAGGTATTGTATTTAACTGCCTGTCTCGCCATCTGACACTGAGGCTGTGACACTGCAGGTGTAGATGCTTGGAGCCCACTCTACTCAACTACAAACATTGAATGATAAATGTGATCACATTACTGCTATGCTGTACTCTCTATGTTATCAGGTAGCCACTTCAGTGAATACACCCCCATCTGCTTCACCTACTGTGGTTGCTATGACCTTCAGTTCAGATTCTTCTACCATTCCAAAGATTCAACTGCCTGAAAAATTTGATGGCTCTGCAGAAGCTTCTTAAACCAATGTAGACTGCACTTTCGTATAAACCCAGCAATGTTCCAGTCTTCCCAAGCCAGAGTCACTTTCATCATCTCTTTGTTAAAAGGTCAAGCACTAGCTTGGGTATCCCCTTTAATGAAGAACAATGCTGTTATTCTGGACAATGCTGAAGATTTCATCTCCATGTTTACCTCTGTCTTTGATATCCCAGGTAGAGCAGCCGCTGCTGAATCTTCTCTTCTAGATATCCACCCAGTTTATAGACCTGTCTCACAATATGCCATAGAGTTTCAAACTCTTGCCTCTGAGACTAATTTGGACTCAGGAGCTCTAAAGGCAGTTTTCCGTAGAGGATTAGCTGATAGAATTAAGGATGAGCTCACCTACAGAGCAATCCCTGAATCGACTGAAGAATTTATAGCTCTCTGTATACGCTTGGACACTCGCTACCTAGAAAGACAGCAGGAAAGGGGAAGAGGCTACCGCACCTCTGTCAGGCAACCTGTATGTTTAGCACCATACTTTCCTTCTCCACCTGCTGCTTCCTCTTCTCCACCACTGGTTGTGAAACCAATGGATCTAGGAGCTTTCTGCCTATCTGAAACTGAACGACTTAATAGACACACTCATGGACTTTGTTTTTATTGTGGTGCCAAGGACGATCTACTCAGAGAATGCCCTGCCTGTCGGGGAAAAGACAGAGCTTAGTGGAGTCAGGAGAAGTCTCAATAAGCTTGAAGTTTCTAAACATTTCTCCCCAATGTATCATGGTACCTCTAACAATAACTGTCGACTCTATACAACACCATTTGGAAGCCTTGGTAGACTCCGGTGCTGTAAGGATTTTTCTTGACTTCACCTTAGCCCAACAACTGCAACTTACATCTCATATTTAGTCATAGTTATTTAAGGCAGCCACTATCAATGGCCATCCTTTGGGGTCTGGATTTGTAAAACTTTACCTTTGCAAGTTGCTGTTGCGATTTTTCATCAAGAGGTCCTTAAATTTGACCTTATTTAATCTCAATTGTATCCCATAGTATTAGGATTACACTGGCTGACTCTACATAATCCCCAGTTCCATTGGCCTTCTGGACTACTCTCTAAATGGGGTGATTCCTGTTTTGGTACCTGTTTGAAACCTCCCTTTCTTAGGAAACAGCATCTTCTGTCTGCCTTCACTTCTGACTCGGGTGTCCCTGAACTCTATTGTGAATTTACAAATGTTTTTGAGGAAAAGGGGGCTGACGAATTGCCACCCCATCAGACTTATGATTGCAAGATTGACCTGTACCCTGGGGCACCTATTCCTAAAGGTAGAACTTACCCTCTCTCACAAACAGAAACCAAAGATATGGACGATTATATTAAAGAGAACTTGGCCAAGGGCTTTATTCGTCCATCTTCATCACCTGCTGGTGCAGGTTTTTTCTCTGTTGAGAAGAAGGATGGGGATCTACAGCCTTGCATTGATTATACAGAGCTGAATAGGATTGCAATACAAAATCGGTACCCCCTTCCATTGATTCCAAAATAAGTTGACCGTCTTCAGGGAGCCCGGATTTTTACTAAATTGGATCTTCATGGGGCCTATAACCTGGTCCGAACTCATCCTGGACATGAGTGGAAGACATCCTTTAACACCCGGGCTAGACATTACGAATATCTGGTTATGCCCTTTGGACTATGCAATGCCCCGGCTGTCTGGTGAATGATGTCTTCCAAGACCTTTTCAACAAATATGTGCTAGTTTATTTGGATGATATCTTGATCTTCTCTTCCTCCATAAAATAGCACCACAGTCATGTGAAACAAGTCCTTTCTCGTTTATGCAATAACCACCTTTTTTGCTAAATTGTCCAAATGTGAGTTTGAAAGTAGACTTGTGCAGCTTCGAAAAATTTGTTTCGGTTCGGATCGATTCGGATCAATTCGAATTTCGGTTTGGTTCTATTCGAATTCGGAAAAATTCGAATGAATTCGTTTCGGATTCATTCGGATTCTTTCGAATTCGGAAAAAAATCGGTTCAGTTCGGTTCGATTCGATTCGGAAATTCAGAATTTTGGTAAGTGTTAGGTGGGATGTGCTGTTTATTACACTAGTTAATGTACTGTATATTAGGTTTAACCCATAGCAGAGTGATAAAACCTAATATACTGTGCAATACTAGTGTAATACACGGCCATCTGAATCTACCGAATACATCCAAATCGATTCGGATGTATTCAAATCGATTCGGATGTATTCGATTCGATTCGGATTTATTCGGTAGATTCGGCAGTATTTTAATTCGGAAATTCGAATCGATCTGAATCTCAGAATTTTCCGAATTTCCGAATCGATCCGAAACGAATCGCACATGTCTATTTGAAAGACAAGAGATCTCATTTTTGGGCTATGTCATATCTAAAGGCAGATTTGCCATGGATCCCAATAAATTACAGGCAATTGCTGATTGGGCTCAGCCCACTACAGTCAGGGGAATCCAGCGTTTCATTGGCTTTGCCAATTATTACCGGAAGTTTCCTAAAGACTTTTCACAAATTATTGCCCCAATAACTGCTCTTACCCGAAAAGGGGCTAAGTGCAAAATTTGGCCTGAACCTGCTCTCAAGGCCTTTGAAATGTTAAAAAATGCCTTTTGTGCTGCTCCTATTCATGCTCACCCAGACACTTCTTTACAGTTTACCATGGAAGTGGATGCTTCGGATGTTGGTGCTGGAGCAGTACTTTGCCAACGTAATCCACAGACTGGAAAAAAATCATCCTGTAGCTTTCTTTTCCAATATATTCTCTTCAGCAGAATCACACTATATTATCCGAGAGAAAGAGCTGCTGGCTATCAAGATGGCTCTCTCTGAATGGAGACATTTACTAGAGGGTACCATATTCCCTGTTGTTATCCTTACTGACCATAAGAACTTGACATACCTTGAAACTGCTAAACGATTAAATTCACAACAGACCAGCTGGGCAATGTTTTTCTCCCGCTTCAACTACATTGTGTATTACATTCCTGGATCTAAGAACACTAAAGCTGATTTCTTATCTAGGCAGTTCACTCCAGATACCTCACTATCTGAAGCCCCTCAATCTATTATTCAAGCAGAACAGATTATTGGACAACTTTCCACATCTCTCCTAAAGAGTTTGCAAGCAGCCCAATATAAGAGTCCTGTTTCCCTTACAGTTCCACCACAGGAATACTTTGTCCCTAGTTCTCTATTATCTTGGGCCCATGATAATAAGAGTTCTGGCCATCCCAGAGTACTACGCACTACTCAGCAACTCAAGTCACATGTATGGAGGCCGAACCTTCAAATAGATGTCAAAGAATATGTTTCCTCCTGTGCTACTTGTGCAGCAATGAAGTTACCCAGAATGCTGCCTTATGGTCTCCTGCAACCTCTCACAGTGCCTAAACAAACTTGGACACATTTGTCTATGGACTTTATTGTGGACCTACCCCCCATCTAATGGCTGCACTGTGATTTGGATTGTCACAGATTGCTTTTCCAAACAGGCTCATTACATACCGCTTCCTAAATTACCTTCTGCCCTAGACATAGCTACATTGTTTATTACCCACATTGTTAGACTGTATGTCTTGACAAAAAACATTGTCTCTAATCGTGGAACTCAGTTTATATCTGCTTTCTGGAGAGGTCTTTGTAAACACCTGGGTACTACTGTATCTTTATCTACCAGTCATCACCCACAGACTAATGGACAGACTGAAAGAACTAATCAGGAACTTGAAAGCTATCTCTGCAATTATGTTAATTCACAACGGTCGAACTGGGCAGATCTTCTTCCATTAGCAGAGTTGGCTAAGAATACCTTGTGGAACAGCTCCCTAAAACCCCACTCCATTTCTAGCTTCTCTAGGGTATCAACCCAGAACCTTTCCTGTACACTCACCACAAATTGGTGTACCTGCGGCTGACCGTCGTGTTCAAAATCTAGTAGCCCATTTGCACAAGATCCGCATCATACTTCAACGTTCTACTTGTCGTTACAAGAAGTACGCAGACAGATCCCATCGGATTCCTCCTAAACTAAAAGTCAGTGACAAGGTGTGGCTCTCAACCTTCCTACAAACTTGGTCCTCGATACATCGGTCCTTACCGAATTATGCGACGTGTCTCTGACAGTCTTCAAACTAGCACTTCCATCATCTCTTAGTGCTTTTCCAGTATTTCACGTGTCTCTTCTAAAACCAGCAGTTTTTAACCTATTTTCCAAAACTGTACCTCTACCTCCTCCAGTTACAGTTTATGGCCAGCCAGAATATATAATTTCAAAGACTCTGGATTCCAGATATTACAGTCATCAACTCAAATACCTTGTTCACTGTAAGGGCTATTCTGTTGCAGATTGCTCCTGGGTTCCTGCAAAAGATGTCCATGCTCCAGCCCTTCTTAAAGCATTTCATCTTGCTCTTCCACATAAGCCTGGTGGCCCTCGGAGAGGTCCTTGAGGAGGTTGGTACTGTCACACTCTGGGATTGAACCTGGAACCTCAGCTTCCTGGACTGTTGCTTTTGCTGTGTGCTATCCTTTTATCTCAACTGCAATTAGTATCTTTTGCATAGTTAGCCTTTTGTTTCCCTGCACTTTGGCTCCACCTGTCTGCAGCTGCAGGTAATTGGCAATTAATCTCTGACTATATAAGCCGGCTCTCCCAGCCATCATTGCCTGTTTATTCAGTTTCTACTCAGGGTGTGCCGTTTACTGCTATTTTGGATTGCTCTGTTACAGACTTGGATTTGGATTCTGGACCCTGCCTTTTTCTCTGACCCTTGGTACTTCATTGGATCTGCTGTTTTCTTTGATCTTGGAACTGGACTTTGACTATGCTTTGCTTTAACCCCTTGTACCTCACTGGATTGTTTGCCTTACTGTTGCTGACCTGAAAAGTCTTTGACTACGCTCAAGTCTGACATCTAGTGACTGTTTCCTGTACTACTGGATTGTATCCTTTGCAGTACTATTTTTCCTTGCTCAGTATCACCAGATTGGTCTAGTACTGTACATTCCGGACTGCTCTTTATTTTCTCTCCTACTTCTAAAATCTCCACCCCATCTCTCTATAACTGTTGACAACTCCATCGTTACTCCTACCACACATGCCTGATGTCTTTGGGTCACATTTGACTCAGATCTTTATTTTACTCCTCACATTCAGTCCTTGGCTAAATCCTGCTGCTTTCACCTTAAAAACATCTCTAAAATTAGACATTTCCTTGCACACGACACGACTTTTAATCCACTCTCTCATCCTTTTCCGCCTTGACTTCTGCAACTCCATCCTGTCTGGTCTCCCTAGCTGCCATCTAGCTCATTTACAATCTATAACACAAAATTCTGACTCTGACATAAAAAGCCCTCAACTGCACTGCTCCCCTCTATATCTCAGACCTTGTCTCCAGATACTCTCCCTCCTGTCCCCTTATCTCTGCTCACTGCCTCCTACTCTCCTTTCTTGTTACCTCCTCACATTCCCGTTTACAGGAATTCTCCAGACTGGCTACCATCTCTTGGAACTCTCTGCCTCACTCCACAAGACCCCCCCTACTTTTGAAAGCTTCAAGCACTCCCTAAAGACTGTTCTGTTCAGGGATGCATACAACCTACACTAACGTTTCCTAATAACAGTTCTTCTCCTCCATTGCTATCTGCCATGAACCCCCTTAGAATGTAAGCCTAAGTGCCCAACTGCTTGCAGATCACCTTCACAATTACTGACTACAACAGTGCGATTCCAGGCAGGGCCCTCTACCCATTTGATCCCTATAATTGCTACCTTGTATACCGCCTATGTTTATAGCACTGCGGAATCTGTTTGTCGCTCTACAAATAACCAATAATAATAATAATAATTATTATTATAATACTATGTATGCTTAAACATGTTACACTACATTCTGAAAGTGTTTCCTCTCCCTTTAAAATAAAAATGATTAAGTTAAGGTGCCTTACAATATCACTCAGTAATATATATTAAGTTTTAAGCAATCTAAAATTGCATGTATTTAGCTCTATTGCAGCCCAAAGCCCTAATCTAAAAATAAAACTACCATTCAGCCAATAGGATTGAGCTTGCATTCTATTGGCTGTTCCAATCAGCCAATAGAATGTGAGCTCATTCCTATTGGTTGATTGGATTTTTTCAACCTTAATTCCGATTGGCTGATAGAATTCTATCAGCCAATCGGAATCTAAGGGACGCCATCTTGGATTATGTCACTTAAAGGAACTTTCATTCATTGGGTAGTCATCGGCAGAAGAGGATGCTCTGTGCCGGATGTCTTGAAGATGGACCCGCTCCGCGCCGGATGGATGAAGATAGAAGATGCCGTCTGGATGAAGACTTCTGCCCGTCTGGAGGACCACTTCTCCCAGCTTGGATGAAGATTTCTCCCGGCTTCGTTGAGGACTTCTTGCCACTTCCCTGAGGACTTCTCCCGGCTCTTCAAAACTGTAAGTGGATCTTCAGGGGTTAGTGTTAGGTTTTTGTAAGGGTTTATTGGGTGGGTTTTATTTTTAGGTTAGGGCTTTTGGCTGCAATAGAGCTAAATGCCCTTTTAAGGGCAATGCCCATCCAAATGCCCTTTTCAGGGCAATGGGGAGCTTAGGTTTTTTTAGTTAGGGTTTTATTTGGGGGGTTGGTTGTGTGGCTGGTGGGTTTTACTGTTGGGGGTTGTTTGTATTTTTTTTTTACAGGTAAAAGAGCTGATTTCTTTGGGGCAATGCCTGTATTTATTTTAGCTAGGTAGTTATTAAATAGTTAATAACTATTTAGTAACTATTCTACCTAGTTAAAATTAATTCAAACTTGCCTGTAAAATAAAAATAAACCCTAAGCTAGATACAATGTAACTATTAGTTATATTGTAGCTAGTTTAAGGTTTATTTTACAGGTAAGTATTTTGTTTTAAATAGAAATTATTTAGTTATTAATAGTAGGTTTTATTTCGATTTATTTAATTATATTTAAGTTAGGGGATGTTAGGGTTAGGGTTAGACTTAGGTTTAGGGGTTAATAAATATAGTATAGTGGCGGTGACGTTGGGGGCGGCAGATTAGGGGTTAATAAATGTATATAGGTGGCGGCGATGTTAGGGACAGCAGATTAGGGGTTAATAATATTTAACTAGTGTTTGCGAGGCGGAGTGCAGCGGTTTAGGGGTTAATATGTTTGTTATAGTGGTGGCGATGTCGGGATCAGCAGATTAGGGGTTAATAATTTTATTTTAGTCTTTGCGATGCGAGAGGGCCTCAGTTTAGGGGTTAATAGGTAGTTTATGGGTGTTAGTGTACTTTGTAGCACTTTAGTTATGAGTTTTATGCTACAGCTTTGTAGTGTAAAACTCATAACCACTGACTTTAGAATGTGTTACGAATCTTACGGGATAGGCTGTACCGCTCACTTTTTGGCTTAAAAAAAAAAAGCTTGTAATACCTGCGCAATGGAAGTCCCATTGAAAAAAAGACTATGGAAATTGCGTAAGTTAATTTGCGGTACGGCCAAAAAAGTGTGCAGGACAGCTGTACCTACAAGACTCGTAAAAGCAGCGTTATGAGCCTTAACGCTGCTTTTTTACTAATAACGCAAAACTCGTAATCTAGCCGATAGTCTTTAAATGGCTAAATTGAATAAGCAATTTTAATGAAAAATGAATACTAGTAGGGAATGCTGAGAATAGACAATTACATTTTAATTAAAAAATATAAGCATACAGCAAAAATATATATATTTAAATAATTTATGTCTTTAATATTTAACAACGTTTTATTAAACATATCAGAGCACTGTCATGCACTTTTATATCTTCAGCTTAATGTGCAATCATAATAATTGGACTGAAATTTTGTGAAAAATCACAAGCAGTATTGCATTACTGTTTTAAACAATTTGAATAAACACTATACATACATTAGTACAGATATTATATCCAACAAATAAAGCCTAACAAAGCCATTCTCCTTTTATAATACACAGTAACTATAAATTAGGCATTCATAAAATTAAAGTCTGCTAGAACAATAACATTCTGTATTATTGTAGCTAAAAAAACAACTATTTTTCCAAACTATCACAAGGTCAAACAAATCTTAAGAACTTTTCTATTGTATATCCAACCATTACTCATATTCTGCTAAGAATTCCCAATCTTTATCCTACTCATGATTGATAAGAATGGCCAAAAAATAAATAAATAAATAAATAAATAACGTAAAATATTCTGTCATACAATTTGCACAAACATATATAAAACATTGTCTTTTCACTAGTAATTCAATGAATATTCAATCAAAAATAGTATCAAACATGATTGTTTATTGAGATTAAGTTTACCTGCTGTAGGATGTAAAATTTATTTCCGTGGCCTTTGACCACAATATATCACTTTCTCTTCCTTATCTATAAGAAATAATAAGCATAGCCTGAAGGGTCCCTGGGAGGCTGTCTGTGAGATGTGTATTTGCTGACACGTAACCTGACTATAGCCAAACACCATTACCCCTGTGACTGATTGGAGGGCAGCCATAAGTTAACAGTTTTATTTCCCTCCTGCAGCTGAGCTCCTTGACCACGCTAGCTGGGCTGACATGTCCTTTCAACTGTTGTTACCAGTTCAATGGTTTCCTTGTATAAAAGCTTCTCTTCATTTAAACCTCTTCATCTTGATCATTGCTGATGAGCTATCAATAATTTCAAGCTGGTTGAGCATTTGGATGAAGGTTAAATAAATCCAGCGTAGCTGTTTGCATTATTTTACCCAAGCGGAAGAATTCCAATTTGGAACTCATTTTGATACCAGTCATCTATGGATGCACTTACAGACTACGAATGATCATTATATACACTTGGAAGATAGAGTTATATATATTGTTTTAATTTCATTTATTTGAACAAGTAAATATACTATCTATCATCTGTCTGTCTGTCTATCATCTATCTTTCTAATGTTAGACTGTATTTCTGTATCAATATATATTAAATAAAAAATTAGAATATGCATAAAAATAACAATTAATCAACAAACAAATAACAATTTTCTTGGCATGTAATTCTGAATACATGTTCTCTAAATAATTGTTTCACATATCCTGTAAGTAATTTTCACATTAGGTGCTAAAGAAAGATGAATGACGTTGAGGAAGAACAAGGATAGAATACAAAAGAGAGTAGAAATAATACGGTATTAAAAAATTAGATGAATAGGAAAGGTTGAATAAGACACAATGGAATGTCCAAATGACAGCTGCTTCTTATATTATAAACTGACTTGCATGTGCAAACCTTTCCCACAAGGACTTCATAGGAGTTTTCACTGCTTAGTACATGGAACCCTAAGTCTGTGATCTCTAATGCAGTTGTTAAAAAATACTTGTATAGTTTACCTTTTTGTGCCCCAATTGTATCATTTTGATTTGCAAAGTTAAAACTTTGGAGACTACTCATCATTTTATCTAGTTCAATACTGCTGTGTTTAGATTTTGTGACAATGAAAGTTTTAATATTTCTAAATGTACCTTCCAGGATTCTTTCTTCTACTGTTGCTTTTATTAAAGTATCATTAAAAAGATATCTCGTCTTTAGGTTTATTTGTTCCCCAAAAGCAAAATTAGATCATATGTGGAACAGAATCAAATGATTTGCTCAAAGAAAGATAAGCAAAATCTTTGAGTTCTTTCAGTAAAATGATCGCTTTCCTGATCTGATATGTTATTTGACTATTATTTTTAATTATTTTCCTTCATTGGATGTAGATTCACTGGACAGCAGTTACCTGAATTCATGCTAGTGCCCTTCTACAGTAATAGCTTTGTACTTAAATATAGTATATAAACTTGTGTTGCCAAACCTGTTGATCTGAATCATCTATAAACTCTGCTGTTGCCTATTTGTTTGGCATTTTGCTTTTGGGATGTATTCTGCTACATTTCTTTGACTGGGTAGTTTTTATTTTTTGTATTTTAAATGGACACTCAAGTCAAAATAAAACTTTCATGATTTCGATAGAGCATGCAAATTTAAACAACTTTCCAATTTACTTCCATTAACGAAATGTGCATAGTCTTTTTATATTTATACATCTTGAGTCACCAGCTCCTACTGAGCATGTGCAAGAATTCACAGAATATACATATATGCATTTGTGATTGGCTGATGGCTGTCACATGATACAGGGGGAGTGGAAATAGACATAACTGAAATTTTTCAGAAAAAACCCACTACTCATTTGAAGTTTAGACTAAGGCACTGATGATCGTAAGTGCTACGAGGTGGCAAAATATTAAAAGGGATCTGCCTCTATGTTGAGCAAGCCTGTTAAAATATTCCAAGTTCCCGATATATTGGCATTGTCGAGAGGCATTTACTATACTTGCTATTGGTCGGTGATGCTGGCTATAGATAACACCCAGCACCACCGCCCAACTGCCGTGCCTAACCACTAATCCTAATACCCCAAAACTGAAGTACCCCACAATTGCAAACTAACACTACACTAATAAACATCTAAACCACCACATACCCACCACAAATCACTAGCTATTAACCCTTATGCCACCACATACCCACCACAAGTAACTATTAACACCTTTGTCACCACATACCCACTGCAGTTTACTAACTATAAACCCCTCTGCCACCACATACCCATAGCAAGTAACTATTAATCCATATGCTGCCACATACCCACTGCAAGTAACTAACTATTAACCCATATTCCACCACATAAAATATAACTAGTAAACCTAAACCGCCACAACCCTAAACACAATGTATCCCTACTCTAGCTAACTTAACACCTAACCCCCGCTCTAAACTAAACCCCCTCTAAAATAACACCACTAAGTTACAATTTTTTTTAAAACAAATCTAATTTACAAGAAAAAATAATAAACTACAGTATCCAAAAAAAAACAACAACTCACCATTATACCTAACATTAGTCTACATGGCCCATAAAATAAAAAACCCACCCAAAACAAAACAAAAAATTAAACCATAACAAAAATAAATTACAATTGCCCTAAAGTTTTTTTGGATTTTTTTTTTTTACAAAAACCCCCTTCTACAATTAAAGTATGCTCCACCTCTCAAAATAACAAAATCTAACTAAAAAAAAACTAGCCTAGAAAATAAAAGTTAAAATAAAAAACCCTATTCTTAAAAATAATAAACACCCCAAAAAAGCTGTAACTAACCCCAAGTTAGTGGTACTCACCATTGAGTAATCTAGCCCATCTTGATCTGGTGTTGGGTCCTCTTCATCCCGGGTTCTTCCCCAATCTTTACTTTCTTTAATGTTTAGGGGGATATTTATCAAAGGTCTGTCAGACCTGATATGACAGACCTCGCTGAATGCGGAGAGCAATACCCTCTCCATATTCAGTATTGCACCAGCAGCTCTTGTGAGCTGCTGGTGTAACGCAGCCCCCTGCAGATTTGCGGCCAATCGGGGGTGTCAATCAACCCGATCGTATTGGATCGGGTTGAATTGTGGCGATTTCTGTCCGCCTGCCCAGAGCAGGCGGACAGGTTATGGAGCAGCAGTCTTTAGACCGCTGCTTCATAACTGGTGTTTCTGGCGAGCCTTCAGGTTGGCCAGAAAAATGGGGCTTCAAGCTCAGTACGGAGCTTGATAGATATGCCCCTTAATCTTTAATGTTGGAGCTCTCTTCATCCTGGTGCCGGTAGCCCATCTTTAGGGCGGCGGAGGGGAAATTTGGTGGCCTTTTCCCCCGGCTCAGCTCTGCATCTTCTTTTCCTCAGGCTCTCTTCTACAAGCCCTCCTCTTCATGCAGTTGCTGCCACACACTGAAAGTCCAGAAGTGGAACCCCTATATATATAGGGGTAACAATTAATTACGATTAGCTGATTTTAAATCAGTCAATCCCAATTGGTTGATTCGAATCAGCCAATATCAAGAACCTTTTTAAATTAAATTTTAATTATCCTTTTCTATTGGATGATTAAAATTTAAATTTAAAAATGTTCTTGATAGTGACTGATTCAAATCAGCCAATAGGGATTGACTGATTAAAAATCAGCCAATCAGAATTAAGTGGTACCCCTATATATTGGGGTTCCCGCGCTTCCAGAATTTCAGTGTGTGGCAGTGACCGTATGAAGATGAGGGCTTGTAGAAGAGAGCTGAGGAAAAGAAGATCCGGAGCGGAGGCAGTGGAAGAGGCCGCCGAAGTCCACCTCTGCAGCCACAATTGTGGGCCCAAGTGCCAGGAACAGGGATGAAGAGGGCCTCGACATTGATGAAGATTGCAGACTGGGGTATGCAGAAGAGGCCGCCAGAGTCAGCCTCCGCTGACTGCGAAGATGGGCCCCCAGCGCAAGGAACTGGGATGAAGCGGGCCCAACATCAGATCAAGAGATTGATTACCCAACGCTGAATACCACTTTGGTGTTAGGGATTTTTTTAAGTGGATTTTAAATTTTTAAAAATAGGGTTTTTATTTTAACTTTTATTTTCTAGGCTAGGTTTTTAGTTATATGTTGATATTTTGGGGGGTGGTGGTTACTTGTATTGTAGAGGGGGGCTTTTGTAATTGTTTTTTTTTTCAAAAAGAGCTGATCACTTTAAGGCAATGACCTACAAAAGGCCCTTTTAAGGGCTATTGTAATCTATTTTAGGGTTAGTTTTTTTTTAGTGGGTTTTTTATTTTATGGGCCATGTAGTTTAGTGTTCGGTATAATGGTGTGTGTTTTTATTTAGGATACTGTAGTTTATTATTTTTGAAACTGATATTTTATTTTTTCTTGTAACTTAGATTTTTTTTAATTTAGTGGGGTTAGTTTAGAGGAGGTACTTAGATGTTAGTGTATTTCTAGTTTGCATTAGGAGGTGGCGTTTTTGTCCTTAATCGCCTAAACACCCCCCCATACCTGTATGGGGGTTGAGTAAATGATTATTGATGTTACCATTTATTAGGCCTTAATCTCCTAACCACCCCTCATACCTGTATGGGGTTGATTAGGTGATTATTGACGGTTACCATTTATTAGACCTTAATCTCCTAACCTAGGTAATTAGGTTAGGGCAGCTTAGGGGTAAAAATTGCATTTATCTTCAATTATTATGCATTCTTATGTATAATGCATATTATTTTAACTATTGTATATAAATTTAATTGATTTTTTTTATGTGTTTTTAATTTTATACATATATATATATATATTTTTTTTTTTTTTATATTTTTTTATTGAGATTCATTCAGGGTATACAAAACATGTATGTCAATATAAGTCATATAAGCAAGGTTACACAACGTAAAATTATTGTCATGAATCTAACTATCCTCAAACATGGACACAAGACAACTGCAAACGATAATATGCACAATTAATACCCACCAAACTGTACGCCTTCTAAAAATAAACCTTTTAAGGCCACTCTTGGATCTCATAATATCCTAAAATAAAATGTAACAGTATAGAAGGCAACTATAATCAGTAGGAGATCACTTTTGGATCTCAGATTGTGAATCTGTATTTTTTACTATATAAACACGCTCTTATATCAGCTATGAATGTGACATGGAAAATGGAACAATAAACTAATAAGAGAACACTATGTCACGTGAAATTGTAAATAAGAACAACAATATACATAACAATATTATATGTAATAAAGGATGGGATTACTATAGGATTTATTTTCCTATGCTCATGACGTGAGCCCAAAGGAGTATGTGGGGGGGGGGGGGGGAGGGAGGAGAATGATCAAATATAAATGCTGTGGAGGTGGAGTTATTAAAAACTAGATCCAATGAAGTAAGAGTTGTGGGTACTTAAGGTTTTTATGTCTACCAAGTGAACCAATAGAGTGAGGGGGGGTCAGTATAGTATCAAATGTCTGAGAAATCCGGGGGATAAGGTAATTCAATATATAACGCTCAAAGGCACAAATGGGTAAATGGAATGTGTCGTATAAGTCTAACTTTAACGGAGTCTTGAGTCTTGTCACCCCACTAGTGGTGAAAAGTTAAATCTACATGTTATTGCCAACTATAATTTGTACTCCGCATTCTGTGGCATGAGAATTTAAAAAAAAGTCTAACATAACTTTTGTGGAAAATTCCTATTGCCAATCACCTAGCACATGGCACATCCTATAATCCCTGTCTAACATTGTGCATCTATATACTGATATAAAGTAGTTTACCAAGATACTGTCATTTAACATCTCAAATATATAATGCTGTCTCTTTCAAGTATTGCAAACCAGCTAATCAGTAACACATATTTAGTAACACATCTTATTACTTGGGTATGGGCCCTATACCCAAGCACCATATCGTCTACAAAACATAGGAAGTGATAAACAGGCGATTACTAGTATAATGGCAATGGTTAGAGTAGGGTAACCGAGAACTGGACTATCGGCCACAAACATAGCCACAATATAAACATGTAGTGCTGGGTGTGCCACATTATCATCTGCAATATATGTGTAGTGGGGTTCAGATTTAAAGAAAGTAGAATGGTAGGGGGATAAAAACAACTTACTAGTTTCCATTGACCCACTTATATCTGTATATATAATTCCTAGTGCACTCAGACTTAGTAAGGTATAGCAACTCAATGTGCCTCTTTGAAATTACCTACATAAAAGATAGGAGATGGTTATAAAGTAATTTTAAAAAAATCAGCAAACCAATAACATCAGACCCTCAAATTACTGGAGGGTAATTTTCAATGGAACCAAACCTTTAGCTGTAAGATTGTATAAGAAGCACAGAACAGATAATATTAGCCAAATTATAGGACCATCTTGGAGGTCTAAATATAAAAGTAGCTTCTAGCTAAATCTCAATCAAGTTAACCTTGCCATAACCTAAAATATTGCTGCAGCGTGACTACTACATGTTTGGAACTGATCCCACCATATAAAAAGCTCTGTGGAATAAACTGTTTAGTCATATAGGCCCTGGGAATTCATCATATATATTAGCATATCTTTTGTAGCTCTGTCAAGCATAGAAGAAAGTAATATTCCAATAAAGAAATTTAGGATATAGCAAGCAGACACTTATGCAATCTCCAGAAGCACATATATATAAGGTCAATCTAAATAAACTTCCTGCTACATTAAAAACATTGGAAATATAAACTGCTAATTTTATAAACTATGAGAATAAATTCAGAAACTCCTAACTTTTAGAACCGGACACTTAAAATAACAAGCTTATGACATAGAACCCTAAGCTAATAAGCCCGTCTAGATGGTGACTTTATCCCCTTTCTGAACCAGTCTAAGGCATAGTAATTCAATGTCCCACAATCTGAGAGTCTAATATATAGATGTTGCATTGGTCATTAATGTGGGAGAAGTTGGTATAGGTTGACCAAGATGACCGCCCGGTTAGTCTCTTACCCAATACCGGCTCTAGTATGGCCAGTTATGACCAGTTCCAATAACCATATTGTAAAGCCCACAGTTTGTTTCTCAGCTCGTTGCTGTTTGCTAGCACTGCAACTATTTGTACACCGCTTCAAAGCTTCATTCCTCATCAATGAATATTCATGTCTGGTAGTGGCTTTTCCGATGAAGGACCGCGAGGCTGTGGTGGCTCCCTGCATGCCATGCTCTGCGTCTGTCACCTGTTTCATCACAGGAGTCTTAGCCGACATCAGCCAGGAATCTGAGCGTGATCCCCATTGTTCGCACATCTCACAGTCCCCCATATCGCAAACATGTTCCTCCGGACTTATCCGTGGCTCAGCAGTGGGAAGTTGAGGAAAGGTATGGCTTATTATTATGTGAATAAGCTCTCTCCTTGCATCCTGTAGCGCTGTAACCACCTTACTACAAAGCTCCTCCATAACGACAAGTGTAGAGAACGTGGAGTTAGGAGAGGTGGAAAACTTAGTCGGTCTTCTAAAGTGTCTCAAAAAGTCACGGTATATAGTTTATGGAGGAGTTTGAGCTTTTAGACTGTAATATGCCGCATGGGCTGAAAGATGGCCGCCTCTGTATGGCTTCTGTACTAGATGATTCGCTAATAATGTACCCAGCTCTATTATCTCATCTTCTTTTGGGCTCCGACCGCTCAGCCAGTTAAGTTCGGTCCCCCTGAACTTCAATGCACTTTTGTGGTGTGAATTCTTTCCAACCGAGTGGCCATTTAAGTTTATAAAGGTAAAATTTCTGCGGAGCAGTAGTAAAGTGCGACCACTCGGCTGTAGAGCTAGCTCCGCCCCCTACATATATATATTTTAAAATGTATATTCATGTTACAAAAGGCATTCGTATTAAAATTGTTTATTACATCACAGGCATACAGTTATGTAATACTATAATTATAATGCAACTGTCTTTTATAACATAAATATAGAAACATAGAAACATAGAATTTGACAGTAGATAAGAACCAAAAAGGCCCATCAAGTCTACCCATATTACATGTTACTTTTTCCTTAGGATTGCCTTATGCATATCCCAGACATTTTTTAATTCTTTTACAGTCTTTGTGTTTACCACCTCAAATGGAAGTTTATTCCATGAATCCACCACCCTTTCTGTAAAAAAAATGCTTCCTCAAATTTCTCCTGAATCTGCTACCCTCTAACTTTAGATTGTAACCCCTTGTTTTGGCTTTCAGCTTCTATGTTATTAAGTCCCTTTTATATATTTGAAGGTTTCTATCATGTCACCTCTTTCCCTTCTATCCTCTAAACTATACATATTTAGATCATTGAGTCTTTCTTTGTACGTTTTATATTTTAGACCATGTACCATTTTAGTAGCTGTGATACAAATGTGATGTGGCAGGCCATATATGAGTGAATTGTTGGATGAACCAATGTTTTAACTGATCTATATGTTAGTTGAAGTCCTTAACTAGTTGTTATAATGCACCATGCTTATATAATTATTAATGCTGACTGCTGACAAGAATTAAGTTTGCCTAACAAGAAACCACAAACATGTACACTATTAAGATGCCAAGAACATTTGTCTGAATCATAAATTCTTAGCACAAATAATGACACGTACACAGCTATGAAACGGGGAACTATATACACAGTATTATCTCAGCAACAGTATAAAGGAGAGCTGGGACTTCCTCTTTTCTGATTCTCTATTCATGGGCAAAGGTGCTGCTTGGCTATTAAGCTGAAACTCCCAGATCTCCTATATTGTTCAGGTTG
Organism: Bombina bombina; assembly: GCF_027579735.1. NCBI lineage: Eukaryota > Metazoa > Chordata > Amphibia > Anura > Bombinatoridae > Bombina > Bombina bombina. The sequence continues at coordinate 588,211,440 of NC_069504.1, forward strand.
CAGTGACGGGGATCCCCAGCCAAAGTGAAACATATATGATGCATAATCTGGTGATCTAGTAATTTATATTATTTGTTGCTTATAGTATGTAACATAAGGTATTGCTTAACAACTCAGTAATTGAATTGTTGCTCATAGTATGTAATATAAAGTATTGCTTAACAACTTATTAATTGAATTGTTATAAAAACCACTTGTTTTAACCAATACAGAGTGTTTATTGGGCAATGCATAATTGGCGACGAGGATGGGATATTTAAGTATTTGACTGTTGAAATACTCGTGTTGGTTGCGGGTGTTACGCTGTCAAATCATAAATAAATAACAAACTTATTCACAAAAGAAGCGTGGTTGTGTGAACAATGGGACTTGACTCTTACAGAAGCTAATCTTGTTGATGCAGTTAAAACATTAGAGGAAGTGCCTGTTAAGAGAGGAAAAGAACAGCCCGCTGCACGGAGGCTATGGATAATGTGTACAGCATATAGGAAACAACATAAGAAAGTAGAAGATTGGCGTAAGTGTAATTTAAAATTAGAAAAACATATTTAATTTCTGAATAAAAGGGTAATATTAAGGTAGCGCAATGCAACAATAGGTTGCTATTAGATAAGTTGAGTACTTATCAACATGTAGCTGAAGTAGCTGTGATGAAGGAAGCAGCTAATAAATATAAAAAAACGAAAAGGGAAAGTTAGTAAAGTTAAAATCAGGAAATATATAGTTACAGCAGGAATGTTACAGCCCAGAAAGGCATCACATTGCAGTGTTAGGACCAGTCAGCATTGGGACAACTTGTAAGTTGGTGACTGGCTTAAGCAAAATATGAGCTTAGGTGAATTCTTTTTTTTTTTTATTTTGCAATATTCAAAATGTTTATATAATATAGAATGGGATGTGTGGCAATAGTCTATTTTGTGTAATTATTTGGTTGGTTGCTTGCACCCCTAAAAAGTAATATTAATAAAATAATTTTTTAAGGTGTGCAGAAACATTTGTATTTGTATTTAAAGGAAGACTAACCATCTTCATGGTTTCTAGAACCCCACCCCACATAGTTGCTCAGGTGCTCTCATTATAGTGCATTGGAAGTGTGTATAAAGCCAGAGAGGCTCATTCTTAGATACATAGGTTATATATGTGTTTATTTTAATTTATCAATGTTTTGACAATAAACTACAGTGAACGTTGATGCTGCCAAGGAAAATGTGCTGTTTATTTTACCTGAGCTCTTCTAAGAATGTTTGAATTTATTAATTAAATCACTGAACTTGCTGAGGGCAGCAGGATTCATATTCATTTATATTGCATTCCATATTATTCACAAGCAGCAGGTTTGGTAGAGCAAATTAATGGTTTATTAAAAACAGCATTTGAAAAAGTTAAATAAGGGAGAATATGGGCGATGGAGAGATAATCTCTCACAAGCTTTACAGATTATTAATAACTGCCCCTATGTAAATTTGCAGATACATTGTAAAGGCAGTAATGTACAACGAGTTTCCACTTTAGTGGATACTGGTGCGGAGGCTACTTTAATTTACGGCAATCCTAAAAATATCTATTTTTTTTTAAAGGGGCAATAGTTAGCATTATTGAAACCAGGATAGGTAGAATTAATTAAAACTGGAATAGAATGCCAGATACCTCCTGAACACTATGGACAATTAGCCTCAATATCTAGCTTAGCTAGGATGAATTTTAGATGCTGGTTATCAAGGAGAAGTAATTTTAGTCAACAATGGAAAACAAATATTACATATTCAAGAAGGGGACGGAATAGCTTAGTTGTTGATAATTCCATTGTTCATGGCAACTATGTTAGAGGGGGAACCCCCAACTACCTTACCAGTGAGAGGGGATAAGGGCTTTGGTTCATCAAATATTAAAAATGTAGGTGCTAAAATATGGATTTAAAATCTTCAAGGATCGCCAGATGCGGTTGAAGTAATTTATTTACCATTTTGTTTACCTTTTACAGATATGACTGAAATTCAGTATATGAATTCTTATTTTTGGCCTCCATGGAAAGCTTTTTGGGGCACAAGCCGTAACACCAGGAGAAGAGATTGTACAGAAAGAAAGTCAAACTGTTAGGTGGTATGGATGAATCGAACACGAATTTGACAACAGGATAATTACACGTGTGATGGCAACACTTATTGTAATATAGCCAATGTGACTGTGAATCCAGGATATCTTTGGACACCCCATCAGGACAAAAGTATCAACTGAATTACTGTTTGTATAATGATACCGGAACTATACATATCCAAAATCTGACTTCAATACCTTGTGCTGGAGTCGATTTGGGGTATTTATGGACAACATTAGCACAAAATAGTTCCACTTATCTACCTTATGTGGATAACAGGTGTATAGCAAGTGGATAACAAGTGAGTGTAAAGCAAGTGTATAACAAGTGTATAACAAATGTACAAAAGATCTTTGTAGATGTAGTAGTTCAATTTCCACCTACCACAGAGTGTAAAATACGAACCCGAAGGGCATGGTATGATATCTTGTTTGGATCATAAAGTACAATTGCAGAAACACTGAATGGATTTGATATAGAAACTTTAGCAAATAGATTACATAATGTGGGACAAGGCATGAACAAGGCTTTAAGAAATCAGGCTAGATGGATGCCTAATACTTTTAAGACACAACAAAAACAATTAGATATTATTTTTTATGTATTGGATTTAGTTAATGCCACGACTTATTGGGGGGAGGATTTAACTCATAATTTATCTTCCTTCAATCACTGGACAGTGTGTAGTTTTAAAACATTAACTAAAATCCAACAAAAAAATGCTGCTATAACTAGATTGATGACTGGTAATTTAGGATTATGGAAACAATTATTGAACATAAAAAATTCCAACATGTGGATAAAGTTGGAAAGTGCTTTAATCAATTGTAATGATACAGTATGTAAAGGAAATGTACAATAATATAATATTATCAACATAGATATTATGTGCAAATTTATAGCTTAGCCTATGATTTTAGGAGGTGCATATTGGATGCCTCAGTTTAAAGGTACCGATATTGATACTAATAATTTAACACATGATTTAAATTTATGTGAAGAGATGATAGAAGGAGTGGTATGTACTGTTCATTCCAGACTATATGAACCATGTTTATTGCAAAATACTATTAACGTCTGTGATTGGACAATCCTACCTATACAATGGAAAATGTTGATTGAAATAGCTTTGCAAACACTATGCATACTAACTAATGAAAGGGTTATACTACAAATGGATATTCATTTTCAGGGTGTTAATCAAATATAACCACATTTCAATGGTTGAATCATACTTATATCTTGCACCCTGATGTACATATGATTGTTTCTTCCACTTGGATTCCCAAAGCTATTCAGATCCCTAATTTGAATTGATCTTTTTCATTATTAGAAGATATAATGTTTAGTACATAAACATAATAAAATATTGAATATGTCAATTACTCATAGAATGATATACACAACATTTGTAGGAAATAAATTGTTAAAAATAGGATCAGACATAGAGGCAGCTACACAGCATTATTTTCATGGGATATTCAACATCAACTACTAAGATGCTAAATTGGATAATTCACCCTGTGTTGGTGATTCTAATTTGTGTGTTAACTATATGGAATTGCTACATGGCTTATCGAATGTTCTGCAGACCTTTAAAAGTCATGTCATATTCATATGGTCAGTAAAATATCGCTTCAAGGACCGAATGTGATACAAATGTGATATGGCAGGCCATATATGAGTGAATTGTTGGATGAACCAATGTTTTAACTGATCTATATGTTAGTTGAAGACCTTAACTAGTTGTTATAATGCCCTATGCTTTTATAATTATTAATGCTGACTGCTGACAAGAATTATGTCTGCCTAACAGGAAACCACAAACATGTACACTATTAAGATGCCAAGAACATTTCTCTGAATAATAAACTCTCAGCACAAATAATGACAAGTACACAGCTATGAAATGGGGAACTATATACACAGTATTATCTCAGCAACAGTATAAAGGAGAGCTTGGACTTCCTCTTTTGTGATTCTCTATTTATGAGAAAATGTGCTGCTTGGATATTAAGCTGGAACTCCCAGATCTCCTATATTGTTAGGGTTGCAGTGACGAAAATCCACAGCCAAAGTGGAACATATATGATGCAAAATCTGGTGATGTAGTAATTTATATTATTTGTTGCTTATATTATGTAACATAAGGTATTGCTTAACAACTCAGTAATTGAATTGTTGCTTATAGTATGTAACAAAGTATTGCTTAGCAACTTATTAATTGAATTGTTTAATAAAACCACTTGTTTTAACCAATACGGAGTGTTTATTGAGCAATACAGTAGCCCTCCTTTGGACAGCTTCTAGTTTATTTATATCTTTCTGAAGATATGGTCTCCAGAACTGTACACATTATTCCAGATTTGGTCTAACTAATGATCTGTAAAGTGGGATAAGAACCTTGCTATTTCTGCTACTAATACCTCTTCCAATACAACCAAGTATCCCGTTTATTTGACCAGTCCTCAAGTTTTTTTAATATAACTGTTCATTTGATCAAACCCTCCTGGAATATCTATCCTGTTACAAATTTTTGTATCATCAGCAGACAAGCAAACTTTCCCCTTAAGCCCACTTCCAATATCACTTATGAACATGTTAAACAAAACAAAAGTAAATGATGCCTCATTTGAATGTACTCCATTAATTGAAACCCTCTGTCGTCTATCTTTAAGCCAGCATTCTACCCACTTAACAATCTTATCATCTATTCCAAGGCAATACATTTTGTAAATAAGTTTGTTGTGTGGTACTGTGTCAAATGCTTTGCTAAAGTCTAGATATTCAACATCTATGTCTCCTCCCTGGTCTATTATTTTAGTTACACGGTCAAAGAAATAAATTAGATTAGTCTGACATGATCTTCCAGCAGTGAAACCATTCTGTCCTTTGTCTTCTAAGTTGTTTGGCTGAAGGAAAGATACAAGTCTTTCCTTTACCCCCTTAATGACCAGACCATTTTGCAATTTTCTTACCCTTAAGGACAAGGGCTATTTTTAAATTTCTGCAGTGTTTGTGTTTAACTGAAATTTTACTCTTACTCATTTACTACATCCACACATATTATATACTGTTTTTCTCACCATTAAATGGAATTTCTAAAGATAACATTATTTTCTTTATATCTTATAATTTTCTATAAAAAAATTATAAAATATGAGGAAAAAATGAAAAAAACACACACTTTTTCTAACTTTGACCCCCAAAATCTGTTACACGTCTACAACCACCAAAAAACACCCATGCTAAATAGTTTCTAAATTTTGTCCTGAGTTTAGAAATACCCAATGTTTACATGTTCTTTGCTTTTTTTTGCAAGTTATAGGGCAATAAATACAAGTAGCACTTTGCTATTTCCAAACCATTTTTTTTCTAAATTAGCGATAGTTACATTGGAACACTGATATCTGTCAGGAATCCCTAAATATTCCTTGACATGTATATATTTTTTTTAGTAGATAACCCAAAGTATTGATCTAGGCCCATTTTGGTATATTTCATGCCACCATTTCACTGCCAAATGCGATCAAATAAAAAAAAAATGTTCACTTTTTCACAAATTTGGTCACAAACTTTAGGTTTCTCACTGAAATTATTTACAAACAGCTTGTGCACTTATGGTTGTAAATGCTTCTCTTGGATCCCTTTTGCTAAGAAATAGCAGACTTATATGGCTTTGGAGTTGCTTTTTGGTAATTAGAAGGCCGCTAAATGCCGCTGTGCACCACACGTGTATTATGCCTAGCAGTGAAGTGGTTAATAAGGGAGCTTGTAGGGTTAATTCTTTAGTGTAGTGTAGTAGACAATCCCAAGTATTGATCTAGGCCCATTTTGGAATATTTCATGTCACCAATTTTCCGCCAAATGCGATCAAATAAAAAAAAAAAAACATTACATTTTTCACAATTTTAGGGTTCTCACTGAAATTATTTGCAAACAGCTTGTGCAATTATGGTACAGATTCTTGTAAATGCTTCTCTGGGATCCCCTTTGTTCAGAAATAGCAGACTTATATGGGTTTGGCATCGCTTTTTGGTAATTAGAAGGCTGCTAAATGCCGCTGCGAAGCATACTTGTATTATGCCTAGCAGTGAAGGGGTTAATTTGGTAGCTTGTAGGGAGCTTGCAGGGTTAATTTTAGCTTTAGTGTATAGATCAGCCGCCCACCTGACACATCCCACCCCCTGATCCCTCCCAAACAGCTCTCTTCCCTCCTCCATCCCATAATTGTCCCCGCCATCTTAAGTACTAGTAGCTATTACTGATTAAAGTTATCTTAGAACCCTTGGATGAATATTATCTGGACCCACAGACTTATTTACTTTATTTTTGATAAAGCCCTTTAAAACTCTCCCTCTGTAAAAAGAAAAGTACTACTCACTTACGCCTAGATTTAGAGTTTGGCGTTAGCCGTCAAAACCAGCGTTAGAGGCTCCTAACGCTGGTTTTGGGCTACCGCTGGTATATAGAGTCAGTCAGGAAAAGGTCTAACGCTCACTTTGCAGCCGCGACTTTTCCATACCGCAGATCCCCCTACGCCATTTGCGTATCCTATCTTTTCAATGGGATCTTTCTAACGCTGGTATTTAGAGTCGTGGCTGAAGTGAGCGTTAGAAATCTAACGACAAAACTCCAGCCGCAGAGAAAAGCCAGGAGTTAAGAGCTTTCTGGGCTAATGCCAGATCATAAAGCTCTTAACTACTGTGCTCTAAAGTACACTAACACCCATAAACTACCTATGTACCCTTAAACCAAGGTCCCCCCCACATCGCCACCACTCTATTAAAATTTTTTAACCTCTAATCTGCCGACCGCACACCGCCGCCACCTACATTATCCCTATGTACCCCTAATCTGCTGCCCCTAACACCGCCGACCCCTATATTATATTTATTAACCCCTAATCTGCCGCCCCACCCGTCGCCTCCACCTACCTTCAATTATTAACCCCTAATCTGCTGACCGGACCTCACCGCTACTATAATAAAGTTATTAACCGCTAATCCGCCTCACTCCCGCCTTGATAACCCTATAATAAATAGTATTAACCACTAATCTGCCCTCCCTAACATCGTCGACACCTAACTTCAAGTATTAACCCCTAATCTGCCGACCGGACCTCACCGCTACTATAATAAAGTTATTAACCCCTAAAGCTAAGTCTAACCCTAACACTAACAACCCCCTAAGTTAAATATAATTTAAATCTAACGAAACAAATTAACTCTTATTAAATAAATTATTCCTATTTAAAGCTAAATACTTACCTGTAAAACAAATCCTAATATAGCTACAATATAAATTATAATTATATTGTAGCTATTTTAGGATTAATATTTATTTTACAGGTAACTTTGTATTTATTTTAACCAGGTACAATAGCTATTAAATAGTTAATAACTATTTAATAGTTACCTAGTTAAAATAATTACAAAATTACCTGTAAAATAAATCCTAACCTAAGTTACAATTAAACCTAACACTACACTATCAATAAATTAATTAAATACAATACCTACAAATAAATACAATTAAATAAACTAACTAAAGTACAAAAAATAAAAAAGAACTAAGTTACAAAAAATAAAAAAAATATTTACAAACATTAGAAAAATATTACAACAATTTTAAGCTAATTACACCTACTCTAAGCCCCCTAATAAAATAACAAAGCCCCCCAAAATAAAAAAATGCCCTACCCTAAAATAAAAATAGAAAAGCTCTTTTACCTTACCAGCCCTTAAAAGGGCCTTTTGCGGGGCATGCCCCAAAGAATTCAGCTCTTTTGCCTGTAAAAAAAAACATACAATACCCCCCCAACATTACAACCCACCACCCACATACCCCTAATCTAACCCAAACCCCCCTTTAATAAACCTAACACTAAGCCCCTGAAGATCTTCCTACCTTATCTTCACCACGCCGGGTATCACCGATCCGTCCAGGCTCCGATGTCTTGATCCAAGCCCAAGCGGGGGCTGAAGACGTCCATCCTCCGGCTGAAGTCTTGATCCAAGCAGCGGCTGAAGAAATCCATCATCAGGCAGAAGTCTTCATCCTAGCCGGGTAGAAGAGGAGATCCGGACCGGTAGACATCTTAATCCAAGCGGCATCTTCTATCTTCTTCCATCCGATGACGAGTGGCTCCATCTTCAAGACCTCCGGCACGGATCCATCCTCTTCTTCCGACGTCCTAAAACAGAATGAGCTCGCATTCTATTGGCTGATCGGAACAGCCAATAGAATGCGACCTCAATCTGATTGGCTGATTGGATCAGCCAATCGGATTGAACTTGAATTTTATTGGCTGATTCCATCAGCCAATCAGATTATTCCTACCTTAATTCCGATTGGCTGATAGAATCCTATCAGCCAATTGGAATTCAAGGGACGCCATCCTGGATGACGTCCCTTAAAGGAACCTTCATTCTGTTTTAGGACGTCGGAAGAAGAGGATGGATCCACGCCAGAGGTCTTGAAGATGGAGCCGCTCGTCATCGGATGGAAGAAGATAGAAGATGCCGCTTGGATGAAGATATCTACCGGTCCGGATCTTCTCTTCTGCCCGGATAGGATGAAGACTTCTGCCCGATGATGGATTTCTTCAGCCACCGCTTGGATCAAGACTTCAGCCGGAGGATGGACGTCTTCAGCCCCCGCTTGGGCTTGGATCAAGACATCGGAGCCTGGACGGATCGGTGATACCCGGCGTGGTGAAGATAAGGTAGGAAGATCTTCAGGGCTTAGTGTTAGGTTTATTTAAGGGGGGTTTGGGTTAGATTAGGGGTATGTGGGTGGTGGGTTGTAATGTTGGGTGGGTATTGTATGTTTTTTTTACAGGCAAAAGAGCTGAATTCTTTGGGGCATGCCCCGCAAAAGGCCCTTTTAAGGGCTGGTAAGGTAAAAGAGCTTTTCTATTTTTATTTTAGAATAGGGTAGGACATTTTTTTATTTTGGGGGGCTTTGTTATTTTATTAGGGGGGCTTAGAGTAGTGTAATTAGTTTAAAATTGGTTGTAATATTTTTCTAATGTTTGTAAATATTTTTTTATTTTTTGTAACTTAGTTCTTTTTTATTTTTTGTACTTTAGTTAGTTTATTTAATTGTATTTATTTGTAGGTATTGTATTTAATTAATTTATTGATAGTGTAGTGTTAGGTTTAATTGTAGATAATTGTAGGTATTTTATTTAATTAATTTATTGATAGTGTAGTGTTAGGTTTAATTGTAACTTAGGTTAGGATTTATTTTACAGGTAATTTTGTAGTTATTTTAACTAGGCAGCTATTAAATAGTTATTAACTATTTAATAGCTATTGTACCTGGTTAAAATAAATACAAAGTTACCTGTAAAATAAATATTAATCCTAAAATAGCTGCAATATAATTATAATTTATATTGTAGCTATATTAGGATTTATTTTACAAGTAAGTATTTAGCTTTAAATAGGAATAATTTATTTAATAAGAGTTAATTTATTTAGTTAGATTTAAATTATATTTAACATAGGGGGGTGTTAGTGTTAGGGTTAGACTTAGCTTTAGGGGTTAATAACTTTATTATAGTAGCGGTGAGGTCCGTTCGGCAGATTAGGGCTTAATACTTGAAGTTAGGTGTCGGCGATGTTAGGGAGGGCAGATTAGGGGTTAATACTATTATTATAGGGTTAGTGAGGCGGGAGTGAGGCGGATTAGGGGTTAATAACTTTATTATAGTAGCGGTGAGGTCCGGTCGGCAGATTAGGGGTTAATATTTGTAGGTAGGTGGAGGCGACGTTGGGGGGGGGCAGATTAGGGGGGTAATAAATATAATATAGGGGTCGGCGGTGTTAGGGGCAGCAGATTAGGGGTTCATAGGGATAACGTAGGTTGCGGCGGTGTCTTAAGTACTGACAAAAAGTCTGCCAGTACTAAAATAATTTTACAAAATAGAGCTTTTTCTGTAGTGTAGCTGCTCCCCCTCAATACCCCCATCCCCCTCCCAGATCCTTTGATACTTATTTTTTTATTTTTTTTTTTTAAATTGCCCCGTCTCCTACAATTCAGGGATCATTGGCAGTAGTGGGTGCTGTGCGCATGCGCATCCCCGCAGGCCCCCCCTGCACGCTCCCAGCACCCGCGTGCACATTGCACTTACAGGAACCGGATGCTGGGTAGCGATGGGCCGCCAACCCACCTCCCTGCTAAGCTCCCATGCACTAACGATCGGCACCATCACTACCGGTGCAGAGAGGGCCACAGAGTGGCTCTCTCTGCATCGGAGGCTTGAAAAATGGTATTGCAGTATACCTCAATATCGAGTCATCACTGCAATACCCTGAAAGGAGCTGGAAGTGATCGCAATCGCTTACAATACTCAATTAGACCAAGGACATGCCAGGTACGTCCATTGTCATTAACTGACAGTTTTTGCAGGACATACCTGGCATGTCCTTGGTCCTTAATGGGTTAAAAGAGTTTCCATTAATTTCCCTGCAATTGAGGTCAAACTGACTGGCCTATAGTTATCATAATCTTCCTTACTACCCTTTTTATGAAGAGGGGCTGCATTGGCAATTTTGCAGTCTTTTGGAAAACTCCTGTTAGAAGTGACTGATTAAATAAATCAGCAAATTGAGTAGCTATTACAGATCAAAGTTATCTTAGAACCCTTGGATGAATATTATCTGGACCCACAGACTTATTTACTTTTATTTTTGATAAAGACCTTAAAACTCTCCTTCTGTAAAAAGAAAAGTACTACTCACTTACGCCTAGATTTAGAGTTTGGCGTTAGCCGTCAAAACCAGCGTTAGAGGCTCCTAACGCTGGTTTTGGGCTACTGCTGGTATTTAGAGTCAGTCAGGAAAGGGTCTAACGCTCACTTTGCTAGCCGCGACTTTTCCATACCGCAGATCCCCCTACGCCATTTTGCGTATCCTATCTTTTCAATGGGATCTTTCTAACGCTGGTATTTAGAGTCGTGGCTGAAGTGAGCGTTAGAAATCTAACGACAAAACTCCAGCCGCAGAGAAAACCAGGAGTTAAGAGCTTTCTGGGCTAATGCCAGATCATAAAGCTCTTAACTACTGTGCTCTAAAGTACACTAACACCCATAAACTACCTATGTACCCTTAAACCGAGGTCCCCCCCACACTCGCCGCCACTCTATTAAATTTTTTTAACCCCTAATCTGCCGACGCACACCGCCGGCCACCTACATTATCCCTATGTACCCCTAATCTGATGCCCCTAACACCGCCAACCCCTATGATTATATTTATTAACCCCTAATCTGCCGCCCACCTGTCGCCTCCACCTACCTTCATTATTAACCCCTAATCTGCCGACCGGACCACCTCACCGCTACTACGTTATCCCTATCCCTATGAACCCCTAATCTGCTGTCCCTAACACCGCCGACCCCTATATTATATTTATTACCCCCTAATCTGCCCCCCCAACGTCGCCTCCACCTACCTACAATTATTAACCCCTAATCTGCCAACCGGACCTCACAGCTACTATAATAAAGTTATTAACCCCTAATCCGCCTCACTCCCGCCTCACTAACCCTATAATAAATAGTATTAACCCCTAATCTTCCCTCCCTAACATCGCCGACACCTAACTTCAAGTATTAACCCCTAATCTGCCGACCGGACCTCACCGCTACTATAATAAAGTTATTAACCCCTAAAGCTAAGTCTAACCCTAACACTAACACCCCCCTATGTTAAATATAATTTAAATCTAACGAAATAAATGAACTCTTATTAAATAAATTATTCCTATTTAAAGCTAAATACTTACTTGTAAAATAAATCCTAATATAGCTACAATATAAATTATAATTAGTGTTAGGGTTAGACTTAGCTTTAGGGGTTAATAACTTTATTATAGTAGCGGTGAGGTCCGGTCGGCAGATTAGGGGTTAATACTTGAAGTTAGGTGTCGGCGATGTTAGGGAGGGCAGATTAGGGGTTAATACTATTTAATATAGGGTTAGTCAGGCGGGAGTGAGGCGGATTAGGGGTTAATAACTTTATTATAGTAGCGGTGAGGTCCGGTTGGCAGATTAGGGGTTAATAATTGTAGGTAGGTGGAGGCGACGTTGGGGGGGGGCAGATTAGGGGGGTAATAAATATAATATAGGGGGTCGGCGGTGTTAGGGACAGCAGATTAGGGGTTCATAGGGATAACGTAGGTTGCGGGGGTGTACGGAGCGGCAGTTTAGGGGTTAAAAAAATATGCAGGGGTCAGCGATAGCGGGGGCGGCAGATTAGGGGTTAATAAGTGTAAGGTTAGGGGTGTTTAGACTCGGGGTACATGTTAGGGTGTTAGGTGCAGACTTAGGAAGTGTTTCCCCATAGGAAACAATGGGGCTGCGTTAGGTGCAGGTGTTTTTTCAGCTCAAACTGCCCCATTGTTTCCTATGGGGGAATCGTGCATGAGCACGTTTTTGAAGCTGGCCGCGTCCGTAAGCACCGCTGGTATTTAGAGTTGCAGTGGTGGTAAATTATGCTATACGCTCCCTTTTTGGAGCCTAACGCAGCCCTTCTGTAAACTCTAAATACCAGCTGTATTTAAAAGGTGCGGGGAAAAAAAAAGCCAGCGTTAGCTACGCGGGTCGTTACCGACAAAACTCTAAATCTAGCCGATTATTATTTACAGTAACATCCCTTAATAGAATCTCACTATATTTACCATCTGTTGTAAAGACTGAACAAAAGTAATCATTTAAACAGTTTGCTATTTGATTATGTTCTTCCACTACTCTATCATCATTCTTGAGTCTATCCATCTGTTAGTTTTTCTCTTTCACTGATATATCTAAAGCAGGTTTTGGCATCTATTTATGAAAGCGTCTACTTACTTGCATTCGCCGGCACCAATACGCTCGCCTAAGATCGCCTAACACCGCTGCCGCAGACCTGAGTACGTTCTCCAAATTTATCAAAAAAGTTGTCAAAAAACCGTGCACCAAGTACGTGCGATGAGCAGCGGACTGTTGCTAACTAACAGTCATCGATCTCACTGCTCTTCGGCTTTTTTACAGCTCTCTTGGTACCCTGTCGCTAAACAACCACACTATACTGTTTACCCCTAAACCGCCGCTCCCGGAGCCCACTGCCACCTACATTATACTTATTAACCCCTAATCTGCCCCCCTACACCGCCGCCACTATATTAAATTTATTAACCCCTAAACCTAAGTCTAACCCTAACACCCCTTAACTTAAATATAATTTAAATAAATCTAAATAAATATTCCTAGCATTAACTAAATTATTCATATTGAAAACTAAATACCTATAAAATAAACCCTAAGCTAGCTACAATATAACTAATAGTTACATTGTAGCTATCTTAGGGTTTATTTTTATTTTACAGGCAAGTTTGTATTTATTTTAACTAGGTACAATAGTTATTAAATAGTTATTAACTATTTAATAACTTCCTAGTAAAAATAAATACAAATATACCTGTAAAATAAAACCTAAAGCTACAATTACACCTTACACTACACTATAATTTAATTAATTTACTAAATTAACTACAATTAAATACAATTAAATAAAATTATCTAAAGTACAAAAAAAACAAAACACTTAATTACAGAAAATAATAAAATAATTACAAGATTTTTAAACTAATTACACCTAACCTAATCCCCCTAAAAAAATAAAAAAGCCCCCCAAAATAAAAAAGCCCTACTCTACACTAAATTAAAAATAGCCCTTAAAAGGCCTTTTGCGGGGCATTGCCCCAAAGTAATCAGCTCTTTTACCTATAAAAAAAAATGACAACTCCCCCCACATTAAAACCCACCGCCTACCCAATCAACCCTACTCTAAAACCCACCCAATCCCCCCTTAAAAAATCTAACACTAACCCCTTAAAGATCACCCTACCTTGAGAAGTCTTCACCCAACCAGGCCAAAGTCCTCCACGAAGCCGGCAGAAGTGGTCCTCCAGATGGGCAGAAGTTGTCCTCCAGATGGGCAGAAGTTGTCCTCCAGACGGGCAGAAGTCTTCATCTAGGCTGCATCTTCTATCTTCATCCATCCCGCGCAGAGTATTAGGTGTAAACATTCCCATAGAAATCAATGGGATATCGGGCAGCAGCAAACATAAGCTTTCGCTGCTTTCTGACTCTCATTGATTCCTATGGCATTCGCCGCCTCCAGGGCAGTGGATTGAAAACCAGGTACGCTGGGCCGGAATAGTAGTGAGCGTACCTGGTGGATATTTGATAACTTCCAAAAGTAATTTGTTTAGCGGAAGATAGCAAAAGCACTACATGAATAAGTGGGGACGCTCAGTTTAAATGTATATATATATTTTAATATCTATATGTGTATGTATGTATATATATATATATATATATATATATTTTTTTGTGTATACATATACGTGTATCATATGAGCTAGAGTGCTTGTGCAAATATAGTCTGTACCACTGGAGGGATAGAGACTAGAAGAATGCACCTAGGTAGAACTTCTGTACCCCTAAAAAATAATGTGAATGAGACTTCATTCAATACCATCCAGAACCAAAGGGTTGATTTAAAGATTAAAACATAACTTTTATTAAGACTACTATAAATTAAAATAAATGTATAAATGTGTGCAATTTAAAAACACATAGAAACCCGACCAATATTTAAGATGGCTATTGGTATATTTGGGGTAACTTGTTGTGGATTACCCAGGCAATTTAGTACCAGTGCATTGGACAGGTATTAGGTACTTTTAGACCTATTGTATTGATGATAGAATCACATACATTAGGATTGCACACCGTTGGAGAAATCAATATATCCACATTGTAATTGTAATCTTTAAGAAGGAAAATAGTCTATAAATTGTGTATGTATATAAGTTTGAGTTAAAAAACGTTAGATATTGGTATCCTTTAGCTAGAATGGAGATACCGAAATGGGAATGTTGTTGTCTTGTGTGATTTCTCTAGAGAATATTCGTTCTGTAAAGATATTGGGTAATATCCCTTAATCTTATTTCCTAGGATTTAATTATAACTGTTGATGGTGGATACTCGATTGATGTATTATCTCTTATATCCGAGATCTAATCTTGAGTATCACGTATTTAAATTTTTAATAATAAAGCCAGACAAATTGCTATGTCTGTGTGAATAGTTTACTTCCAAGATTAGAATATTTTGGCCCCAAATAATTGTCAGGATCCATCTGCAAACTTGTGCTACTATGGATAAAGTGGTGTATATTTTTTATTCCGGTTCCCCAAACTGGTTAATTACTCAGATACTGCGATCAGTGGATTTTAAATAACTCTACATACACATAAAATGGAATTAGATTGTGATTTCAACATGTGGTTTTGTGGATTAATTAATCTGTGATGTGCAGTAGTGCTTGGTGTACATTAACAGAAAATATCCTGTTATTATCTGAAGATGAACATTTCTGTTATTCTCACTGGCAATATTCAATTTTCACCATTATATATTGGTTATTGGTGTTATATCAACTTGAGCCAGAGAGTTTAATACAATTATAACATCGTCAGGAGAATATTATTGAAGATGTAATTCTCTTATTGTGTGTATATCTACACATTGTATATATTCTATAACCTATTGTCCATTATATCAAATATCTGAACGTAATACTGGATCTAAATTAGTAATTAGACTTCAGGGATCTTAATCTGATTACCAACAGTGTATCGTTTACTATATTCGAATGCTGAAGTGAAAACGACTCAGGATTATATCTTGTATTAGAGGGCTGTGCTGATCGGCTGTTACACTTAATAGCACTGCTAAGTCTTTTTTTGATCTAGTCTTTACTAGTGTGTACACAATACTTTGCTAAAAGTTAAATGTATCAAGATCAGTAATTCATAGGATCTGAATTTTTAAATACAAAGTATTTGTAAAAGTATTTCAAGTGCTATAATTAAACTCATGATAGTCCACAATAATACACATAGTAAGTTGCCGTAAGCTGTAATGGTCAGCTGTTAAGCTGTGGTATTTCAAGTGCTGTAGCTAAGACAGCCCACGTAAAGATTGTGTAACAATCAGCTGTTAAATTAAGTGACACTCTTGGATATTTATCTTATCCCTGAATTTTACAAGCCACCATTAGTTAAATGTTAATTGTCAAGTTAGTATGCCATTTAAAAAAAGACTAAACGGGGTATTAGACGATACCCATCCCTAACATGTTTCGCCGATAGCGTTTTGGCTTTTGCAAAGGTGACGTGCTCCGGCGTCTGAGGGTATTTAAATGGAATGCCATCAGCCCATTGGCTTACTTGGACCAATCAAAGGGCTCTGAAAGAGAGGGGGAGGTGTGTTATGGGTATGATTGACGTCTCAAAATAGGACGTTTCACAGCGCTCTGATATTATTGTTTGGCTTATAGGTAAAGAGGAAGACAAATTTCCCAAATGCAAATTACAGGCTTATCTCTTAAGATTGTAGGTTATTGAGAGAAATATTCTACTTATATAAAAAGCGTGTCTGTGTTTGAGTTTAATTATCAACTCATTATGCTGATTTAAAGGTGATTCTAGTAGATGGAAATATTGTATTACTTATTCATTGAATGTATATATTCACCACTGGAACTATTCCATTCATTTTGTTGAGAACTGCAGAATTATCTTAAGACTACTGTACCTCTATTGGAGCATACGCTTCACTCATTAACCTAAAAAATGTAAACACATCATAGATCATAATGAAAAAGAGTGACGTTGGCACTCTCATAATTTATAGTGTGTCCTGTGCTGGGGTTTGGTGGGTAAGAAACCAATATTTACAGTGCTACTCAAAATACTTATAGTGAAGTGATGAAAAAGGGGGTCGCTTAAATGTGATTAAACAGTGAGATCTACTGTATATAGAAAATAATAATTCTAATTCAGACAGTGGTGTACGACAAGTGAGTGTCAGTGACCATACTGTAACAACAGTAATACTGCCATTATTACAATTCGGTTTTGTTTAGAGATATTTTTTTGCTGGCAAGAGTATGCCAAAATATATGAATAGGGAGAAAGTAGTGAAGTCAAAAATAGTAATCATAATTGAATGTGTGCAAAAAAATAATAAAGGTGAATATCTATGGTGAATGTATATCGAAAATAATAATTCTAATTCAGACAGTGGTGTCCGACAAGTGAGTGTCAGTCATCAAACTGTAACAACAGTAATACTGCCTTTATTACAATTCGGTTTTGTTTAGAGATATTTTTTTGCTGGCAAGAGTATGCCAAAATATATGAATAGGGAGAAAGTAGTGAAGTCAAAAATAGTAATCATAATTGAATGTGTGCAAAAAAATAATAAAGGTGAATATCTATGGTGAATGTATATCGAAAATAATAATTCTAATTCAGACAGTGGTGTACGACAAGTGAGTGTCAGTCATCAAACTGTAACAACAGTAATACTGCCTTTATTACAATTCGGTTTTGTTTAGAGATATTTTTTTGCTGGCAAGAGTATGCCAAAATATATGAATAGGGAGAAAGTAGTGAAGTCAAAAATAGTAATCATAATTGAATGTGTGCAAAAAAATAATAAAGGTGAATATCTATGGTGAGCGAATATAGATATGACAACACAACTAAAGCTGAAGTATAATAAAAAAGTAATAAAAATAATGAAAATAATTATATCCCCCTAAGGACAGAATGTGACAGTATACAAGTTTTTTTATTGTGGTGAATGAGTGACTGGGTCAAATAATTTTAGGCTGTTACTGTGTTTTAGCCCTCATGTTTTTAATTTTTACAGAAAAGATTGATAGTGAATTGCCATGGAAGTGTCGTCTTATATGATCAGGACTTCCTGTGTGCTTACTCAAATTAGTAAAATTAACTGAAAAGATTGCTTGTAAATTCTTGTGGAATTGTCTTCATTTATATAAACATAGAGTAATTGTTATGTTCATTCATGCCTTTAGGATATACACAATCCATTAAGTATATCCATCTTGTTTCAGCCTTGAGTAACGCTGTTTCGAGGTCACCTCTTAATCCTAAAGAAATCTTTTGGATTCCGTAGCACTTTAATTCTTGGATTGGTGGTATTTGAAAAAGTGAGAAGCTACAGATGTGAATTTTTTGTCTTTTGATAGATCTTTGGGAGCATTACGAATATTTTGCATATGTTCCATCAGTCTGGTATGTAGGGTTCTTGAGGTCATGCCAATGTAAGTTCTGGGACATTTACATTGGAGAGCATAAATTACTCCAGTTCAGTTACAACTAATATAGCTCTTGATCTGGTGATGTTTACCAAATCTGTCAGTGATGGACTTCTTTTTAATCATGTTGCTGCAAGAGGAGCAGTTACCACATACAAAAGAGTCTCGTTCTGCCGGTCTCATCTTAGTTGTTTTATGTACATAATGGCTCGGGCTGAGAATCTCCTTTAAGTTTCTGCTTCTCCTATAGCTAAGTTGTACCCTGTCTCCAATTAAATCTTTGAGGTGGGGGTCGGCTTGGAGTATATGCCAATTGTTGTTAATTATATTAACAATTTGCTGTGTTTGTTGATTGCAGGTTAAAACCAGTCTGGTTTTATTGTCACTTTTTTTGATTTTTGCTTTTAACAATTCTGATCTTGCAGTTTTTAATGCTCTCGTTTTGGCCTTATGGATGGATCTTTTGCTGTAGCCTCTTAGAAGTAAACGATTTTCTAATTCGAAGGTTCTCATCTTGAAAATCTTATCTTGTGAGCAATTTCTCCTTAGTCTCAGGAATTCTCCGACTGGTAGAATGGGCACTGGTGGCAAAGAGGACATTATTCATGGCTGTTTCTTTTCGAAACAGGTCTGTGCTTAGGGAGCCATCATCTTCTTTACAGATTAGTAAATCCAAGAAGGAAATATTTGTCTGGCTCTTATGGTGAGTCAATCGGATGTTCAGATTATTATGGTTTAACTTTGATAAACTCAAACTTATATACATACACAATTTATAGACTATTTTCCTTCTTAAAGATTACAATTACAATGTGGATATATTGATTTCTCCAACGGTGTGCAATCCTAATGTATTTGATTCTATCATCAATACAATAGGTCTAAAAGTACCTAATACCTGTCCAAATATACCAATAGCCAGCTTAAATATTGGTTGAGTTTCTATGTGTTTTTAAATTGCACACATTTATACACTTATTTTAATTTATAGTAGTCTTAATAAAAGTTATGTTTTAATCTTTAAATCAACCCTTTGGTTCTGGATGGTATTGAATGAAGTCTCATTCACATTATTTTTTTAGGGGTACAGAAAGTGCTACCTAGGTGCATTCTTCTAGTCTTCCGGTAGAAGTGTTCATCCAGAATTTCTATCAGCCAATCAGAATTGAAGGGACGCCATCTTGATGACGTCCCTTAAAGGAACCTTCATTCATCGGAAGTCATTGGTTGAAGAGGATGGCTCCGTGTCGGCTCCGTTGAAGATGGCTCCGCTCCGCTCCGGATGGATGAAGATTGAAGACGCCACCTGGATGAACACTTCTACCGGATGGAGGAACTCTTCTTTGCCACTTGGATCAAGGACCTCCTCTGCGCACCTTGGATGAAGAATTTGGCTCGGCTGGGTGAAGATGACTCAAGGTAGGGAGATCTTCAGGGGGTTAGCGATAAGTTCTTTTAAGGGGGGTTTGGGTGGGTTAGAGTAGGGGTATGTGGGTGGTGGGTTGTAATGTTAAGGGGGTATTGTATTTTTATTTTCAGGTAAAAGAGCTGATTACTTTGGGGCAATGCCCCGCAAAAAGCACTTTTAAGGGCTGGTAAAAGAGCTGATTACTTTGGTAGTTTAGAATAGGGTAGGGAATTTTTTATTTTGGGGGGCTTTTTTATTTTATTAGGGGGCTTAGATTAGGTGTAATTAGTTTAAACTTCTTGTAATTATTTTTTATTTTTTGTAATTTAGTGGGGTTTTTTTGTATTATAGAATAGTTTATTTTATTGTATTTTATTTTAGGTAATTATTTTAGGTAATTGTAGGTAATTTATTTAATTAATTTATTGATAATTTATTGATAGTGTAGTTTACCTAACACTACACTATCAATAAATTAATTAAATAAATTTAAATTTGTATCTTAGGTTAGGATTTATTTTACAGGTAATTTTGTACTTATTTTAACTAGGTAGCTATTAAATAGTTATTAACTATTTAATAGCTATTGTACCTAGTTAAAATAAATACAAAGTTGCCTGTAAAATAAATATAAATCCTAAAATAGCTACAATGTAATTATTAGTTATATTGTAGCTAGATTAGGTTTTTTTTTATAGGTAAGTATTTAGTTTTAAATAGGATTAATTTAGTTATTTTTAGGAATATTTTTTCATTTAAATTATATTTATGTTAGGGGGTGTTAGGGTTAGACTTAGGTTTAGGGGTTAATAAATTTATTATAGTAGCGGCGACTTTGCGGGCGGGAGATTAGGGGTTAATAATTGTAGGTAGATAGTGGCGATGTTAGGGAGGGCAGATTAGGGGTTAATAAGTGTAGGTAAGGTTGCGGCGACATTGGGGGGGCAGATTAGGGGTTAATAAATATAATATAGGGGTCGCGATGTTAGGGACAGCAGATTAGGGGTTCATAGGGATAAAGTAGGTTGCGGCAGTGTACGGGAGTGGCAGATTAGGGGTTTAATAATATACAGCAGGTGTCAGCGATAGTGGGGGCGCAGATTAGGGGTTAATAAGTGTAAGGTTAGGGTGTTTAGAGTCGGGGTTCATGTTATGGGTGTTAGGTGCAGACTTAGAGAGTGTTTCCCCATAGGAAACAAATGGGGCTACGCTAGGAGCTGAACGCTGCTTTTTTGCAGGTTTTTTTTCATCCCAAAATGCCCCCATTATTTCCTATGGGGGATATCGTGCACGAGCACGTTTTTCCAGCTTACCACTACCGTAAGCAACGCTGGTATTGAGGGTTGAATTGGAGCTAAGTTAGGCTCAACGCACCCTTTTTTGAGCCTAACGCAGCCCCTCAGACAACTCTAAATACCAGCGTTGTTGGAAGGGTGCATTGGGAAAAAAAGCAGCGTTAGCTACGCGGGTCTTTACCGACAAAACTCTAAATCTAGCCGTATGACTTTTGTTTTACTGTGGTTGCACAATACCTTTGCCTGAATATTAAACCATACAGACTGATGATCACTAGAGCCTAAGTTCTCACCCACAGACACATCAGATACTATTTCACTGTTTGTAAGTACTAAATCTAATATAGTTCCTTTACATGTAGGTTCTTTTACTAGTTGCTCAAGAGATTCCTTTTGTAAAGATTCCAGAATATATTTACTTCTAGTTGATTTGGCACCAGGTCCTTCCCAGTCTGCATCAGGCATATTAAAGTCCAGCACTACTATAACATTGCCCTTCTTTGTAATTTTGGCTATTTCATCAATTAATAAATTGTCTGATGCTTCATCCTGTAATGGTGGTCTATATACTACTCCTATTCTAAACACCTGTTTCCCTTCAGTTTCTATAGTTACCCAAACACATTCTACATTGTCATTTTTTTTCTAAAATTTCAGTTACTTTAATATTTTCTTTCATGTACAGAGCAACTCCGCCCCCTTTTTTTCCTACTCCTATTTTTTTTTAAACAAGATGTAACCAGGTATGACTGTTTCCCAATTGTGAGAGTCATTGTACCATGCCTCTATTATAGCTACTAAATCCAATTTATTTTGAATCATTATTGCAGTAAGTGCAGGTAATTTACTGCGAGCATTTGTGCACACTGCACGAAGAACATTTCTAGAATTCTCAAATCCTTTTGCATGGTCAATACAACCACTGCCTACATTATTTAAAGTCTTATTCCTAAAAGTAATTTTTTTTTTCTTAAATAAACAAGAATGTATAATTTGGTTGACTGTCTTATCATGTTCTGGGGGACAGATGGGTATGTTAACACTGTCCCCCTTATTTAGTTTAAATTGCTCCTAATAAAGGGGGATATGTATCAAGCTGTCAACCGCAAATACGCTGGAATTCCATAGCGTAATTGTTGTGAGCTTGATCCGACCTAATTATCAAAGCCTACAGACCGGCAAATGTTGAAATTTGTGACGTAACATACGGTCTCAATCCAACGCAGATCGATGCTTACGTCATTACAGATGTCCCGAATACACATTTGGCTCTATCTAACACTTTATCAAAGTTATCAAATTTCTAACAGGTACGCTTGTGGCTATTCCCACCCAGCGTACCTGGTTTTCAACCCGCCACCCTGGGAGCTGCGGATGCCATAGGAATCAATGGGAGTCTGAAAGCACCGAAAGCTTATGTTCAATGCTGCCAGATATCCCATTGATTTCTATGGTTGAAAACAAGTTACATTTACACTTAACATAAGCCCCGAGTCTAAACATCCCTAATCTGCCACCCCTAACATCGCCGCCACCTAAATAAAAGTTATTAACCCCTATCCCGACGCTCTCCGACCCCACCGAAACCTAAATAAATGTATTAACCCCTATCCTGCCGCTACTCGACACCTCCACAACCTAAATAAAAGTATTAACCCCTAAACCTCTGGCCTCCCACATCACCACCACTAACTAAACCTATTAACCCCTAAACCGCCAGTCCCCACATCGCCATCAACTAAATTAAGCTATTAACCCCTAAACCTAACAACCCGCTAACTTTAAATTAAAATTACAACATCTCTATCTTCAAATAAATTTAAACTTACCTGTAGAATTAAATTAAACTAATTTTAAACTATTAATTAACCTACCCTAACTATTATACTACAATTAAATTAAACTAGCAATTAAATAAACTAAATTACTTATTGTAAAAACCTAACGCTACTAAAATTATTAAAATCTACTATCAAACCTTATTACAAATTACTAAATTACAAAAAACAAACACTAAGTTACTAACCCCCTCCACTAAATTACAAAAAATAAAAAAACACATTATCAAAAATAACAAAGCCCCTCCAAAATAAAAATACCCCTAGCCTACAATAAACTACCAATGGCCCTTAAAAGGGCCTTTTGTGGGGCATTGCCCTAAAGATATCAGCTCTTTTACCTGTAAAAAATAATACAAATGACCCCCCCAACAGTAAAACCCACCACTCACACAACCAACCCCCCAAATAAAATAACTATCTAATAAAACCTAAGCTAACCATTGCCCTTAAAAGGGCATTTGTATAGGCATTGCCCTTAAAAGGGCATTTAGCTCTTTTACAAGCCCAGACCCTAAACTAAAAATAAAACCCACCCAAAAAATCCTTAAAAAAAACTAACACTAACCCCGACGATCCATTTACAGTTATTGAAGTCCCTCTTGAAGGATCCATCCATCCGGCAAGAAGTCTTCATCCAGACGGCCTCTTCGATCTTCATCCAGCCAGCGAAGTCCTCATCCAGGCAGCAAGAAGTCTTCATCCAGACGGCATCTTCTATCTTCATCCATCTGGCGTGGAGTGGGTCCATCCTGAAGACATCCGGCAAGGAGCATCCTCTTCATATGGTCGCTGACGTAAACTGGAACTTCAATGCAAGTGACGTCATCCAAGATGGCGTCCCTTGCATTCCTATTGGCTGAAAGATTTCAATCAGCCAGTAGGATTATAGCTGCTAAAATCCTATTTGCTGTTCCAATCAGCCAATAGGATTTGAGCAGCTCTCATTCTATTGACTGTTCCAATCAGCCAATAGAATGAGAGTTCAATCCTATTGGCTGATTGGAACAGCCAATAGTATTTTAGCAGCTCTAATCCTATTGGATGATTGAAATATTTCAGCCAATAGGAATGCAAGGCACGCCATCTTGGATGACATCACTTGCATTGAAGTTCCAGTTTAAAGCGGCGACCGTATGAAGAGGATGCTCTGCGCCAGATGTCTTCAGGATGGACCCGCTCTGCGCCGGATTGATGAAGATAGAAGATGCCGTCTGGATGAAGACTTCTCTGGCTGGATGAAGATGGAAGAGGCCGCCCGGATGAAGACTTCTTGCCGTCTGGATGATGACTTCGCCAGCTGGATGGATCCTTCAAGCGGGACTTCAATAACAGTAAGTGGATTGTCGGGGTGAGTGTTAGGTGTTTTTAAGTGTTTTTTGGGTGGGTTTTATTTTTAGATTAGGGTCTGGGCATGTAAACTAGCTAAATGCCCTTTTGAGGGCAATGCCCATACAAATGCCCTTTTCAGGGCAATGGGGAGCTTAGGTTATTTTAGGTTTTTTATTTGGGGGGTTTGGTTTGGTGGGGTGGTGGGTTTTACTGTTGGGGGTGTTTGTATTTTTTTTTTTACAGGCAAAAGAGCTGATTTCTTTGGGGCAATGCCCCACAAAAGGCCCTTTTAAAGGCCATTGGTAGTTTATTGTAGGCTAGGGTTTTTTTTATTTTGGGGGGCTTTTTTATTTTGATAGGGCTATTAGATTAGGTGTAATTCTTTTTTTTTTTATAATGTGGTTTGTTTGTTTTCGTAGTGTTTTTTATTTTTTGTAACTTAGCGTTTATTTTTTTTCCGTAATTTAGTAATTTGTAATAATGTTTAATAGTAGATTTAAATAACTTTAGTAGGGTTAGGTTTTTATAATATGTAATTTAGTTTATTTAATTGCTAGTGTAATTTAATTGTAGTATAATATTTAGGGTAGGTTAATAGTTTAAAAATAGTTTAATTTAATTCTACAGGTAAGTTTTAATTTATATTAAGATAGGGATGTTGTAATTTTAATTTAAAGTTAGGGGGTTGTTAGGTTTAGGGGTTAATAGCTTAATTTAGTTTATGGCAATGTGGGGGGCTGACGGTTTAGGGGTTAATAGGTTTAGTTAGTGGTAGTGATGTGGGAGGCCAGATGTTTAGGGGTTAATACTTTTATTTAGGTTGCGGCAGGGCCGGGGAGCAGCGGAATATGGGTTAATATTTTAATTTAGGTTGCGGCGGGGTCAGGGAGCAGCGGAATAGGGGTTAATACATTTATTTAGGTTGCGGCGGGGTCGGGGAGCGGCGGAATTGTGGTTAATACTTTTATTTATGTTGCAGCGGGGTCGGGGAGCGGCGGGATAAGGGTTAAACATTTTAGTATAGTTGCGGCGTTTAGTGACAGGGTATAAATAAAGTTTGGAAAAAGCCGAATAGACGCCAGTTCGATGACTGCTAGTTAACAACAGTCCGATGCTCATCACACTGTACTTGGTGCGTGTCTTTTTGCCGTTTTTTTCATAACTAAGGAAAGCGTATTGAGATACGCGGCCGCAATGTTAGGCGATGTTAGGCGAGTATATTGGTGCCGGCAAATGCAGAATAGTTGACAGCTTGATAGATATCCCCCAAAGTCTTTAAATTCTTTACTCAATACTCCTATCCCTTTAATAATCAGATGCAAACCATCCTTCTTATACAAGCTACTATCAAGCCAAACAGGGCTTTGATGGCTAACAAAACCATATCTTCTCTCCCTGCACCACCTCTCTAACCAAGAGTTAAATTCTATAATACGCTCCATTCTTTCTACTTCCTGTCCATACACAGGTAAAACAGCAGAAAAGGACACAGATGCAGCCACATGATCTAAACAACTTCCTAGTTTAAAAAATTCCTTTTGCATAGCAACAACATCATTGCTAGCCAGATCATTTGTACCTAGGTGAACAATAACATCTAACTCACTGTCTTTTCTAGCTTCCTTAACAATTCTTAAAATACGATTTAAATCTCTGTGAGCGGTAGAACCTGGAAGACATCTAACCTCTCTCAAATCTCCTTTATCATCATCTATCTGTACATGTATTAAAATTGAGCTGCCTATTAACAAAGTCTTACAGAAATTTACATTTGCAGTTATTACCTTGGATTTCTTGTTTGCAGATTCGGACACCAGAAACTCAGACCTATTTTAAAAATAAATGTATATTTAAAATAATAAATGCATAAAGCAAGAATATCTACAATTTAATTTATATATCCAATACTTATTTAAACAAATATGCATTATAGATAACTATGCATTTTATTCTAAAGATTGTAGATATGATGTAGTCAGACCTTGCATTGATATTCAATATTTAAACTATTATGTGTGTGTATTGCATAATGTATATACATTAAAATGTATTTATGTTAGCTTTTTGTGTTTATTAATGATAACATAGATATATATGTTAAAATATATTTATGTTATAGTAGTCAGTAGCATTAAATTATTTTTTTTCACAAAAGGCATGCAGTTATGAAAAACTATAATGTTAATTATACTGTATTTAATTACAAATAAAAAAAAACACAATTAGCAACATTAATTACATTTTAATTTATTTGCAAATATTTAAACATTATGCATTCTACATAACAATGCATCATTTTAAATATTGAATATTTATGTGTAGGGTCTTAGCTTCTACAGTTAGTTTTAGGTTATGGCAGTTTAGAGGTCAATGTTTAAATGATATACATAGTCATGTGCAATACATATTGTTTAAAGTATTGTAGATATCTTAAAAGGGGTTTAATGGTAGCTTGCTATTATTTTAAATATAAATATATATTTTCAAATAAATATTTATGTTTAAAATAATAGCAAGCAACCATCCCTTTAAATATATCTACAATAATCTACATTGTACATGACAATGCATATTTTGTCAAGGAGAAGAGTTAAACATTGGAGGGCTTGCACAACCTTGCCAGCCTAGCCAGGCTCCTGGAACTCAGCGCCAGACTGGAATTGAGCCCCAGTCCGACCCTTCCTAAAAAGGATGCTGATCAAGTAGGGTGCAGGGGATTATGTCGCCCTTTAAGTATGTTGTCATCAATTTAATAAGGCACCTAGGAATACCACTTTTTGGGGGTCCTACCTTCTGGGAGGAATGGGGGATACTTCAAATCCAGTCCCCGGCTTTAACATTATTATTATTAGTTATTTGTAGAGTGCCAACAGATTCCGCAGCGCTAAAATATGGGTTTAATATGCAAGTTAACAATTATGGAAGACAAAGGGATAGAGGGCCCTGCCAAAAGTTTCACTGTTGTAATTCAGGTCTCATAAAGGTAATCTACAAAGTAGGCTCATAGGCTTAAATGCTAAGGGGGTTTAAGGGGATATTTAAAGGAGGAGAAGAACTAAGAGAAGAAAATGTTCTTGTATTTTATATTCATCCCTGAACAGTCTTTAAGGACCGCTTGAAAGTTTGAAAATTAGGGGAAAGTCTTGTGGAGCGAGGCAGAGAGTTCCACAAAATAGGGGCCAGTTGGGAGAAGTCTTGTAGACAGAAATGTGAGGAGGTGACAAGAGAGGAGGAGAGAAGGGAGTCATGAGCATAGCGAATTGGGCAGGACGAAGAGTATCTAGAGACTAGGGTGGAGCAGTGTTATTGAGAGCTTTAAAAGTTAGAGTTAGGATTTTGTGTTTTATTCTGGAGGTTAGAGGAAGCCAGTAAAGGGACTGGCAGAGAGGTGCAGCAGATGAGGAGCGATGTGTAAGAAATATCAGCCTGACAGAGGCATTTATTATGGATTGTAAAGGAGATAGACAGCAGCTAGGGAGTCAGAAGAGGATGGAGTTGCAATAGTTAAAGGGACACTAAACTATGGAAAAAAGTTATCTTTAATCGCAATATTATTATATTACAATGATCTTAGTAATGTGCATTGTGTTTCATTTTCTTACCGTTCTCGATATATTCTTATTTGAAATTTTATTGCTTTCCGAACCCACCACTGGCTATTCATATGCATCCTCCAATCTTTACCGATAACCTAAGTTATCAAAATGTCTGACTTAGTTAGTTATGCGCATGCGCGTCCGTTATGTGCATGCGCGATCTTAAGCGCTCGTCCGTTATGCGCATGCGCGATCTTAAGCGCTTTTCCCTCACCATGAAACCAGCAGACACTCTGCAGTAAGTATGCCATCAAAGGTATAATGTGCGCGTGCGCGAGTCAACATATTACAGCACGCATGCGCCTGGTGACGAAATCGTCCATTAATGATATGCCAAAAAAACGCAATCGGATTGGCGATAAAGTTTTGTAAGTGAACAGCCCATAAAAGAGGAATGGTTTAGTGACGTCATACTCAAAATAAAAATTACAATTTTATTCTATTCAGAAACATCGTTTTGCTGTAAAGTCGGTAAGTTATTAGCGCTAAACGTTTGTGATACGAAATTGGTAATCAAATTGTGCTTAAAATGGAAAAGTTTTGGAATCCTTTAAGGTAGGTAATGATGAGAGAGTGGATTATAGTCTTAGTTGAGTCTTGTATGAGGAAATGGTTAATTTTGGAGATGTTTTTAAGGTAGAGGTGGCAGGAATTGGTCCCTGACTGGATGTGGAGAGTGAGAGATCTGAGTTAAGTTTGACCCTAAGACATTGGGCATGCAAAGTTGGGGTAATGATATTATTTTTAAAGGTTAGAGAAAGTTGGGGGGTAGCGATTTTGGAAGAAGGAGGAAAAGTAAGGAACTCAGTTTTCGAGAGATTTAGTTTAAAGGAACATTAAACATTATATAAATGATGGATAAAAGTATGCATCCAAAGTATTAGTAAGAAAATAACATGCAGATGTATTTTTTTAAAGTTTAATTAGGTGTTTAAATATTGACAAAATAAGTGTAAAGTTTTAGTGTCTATAAAACAATGGGAGCTTATATATTGTAACTTAGGTTACCTTCTCGACTGTGGCCAATTAGGGACAGTTATAAATAGGTCACTAAAGTGTGCAGCCATTGGCTGTGTGGAATATTACAGTGTTCTGCACTTTCATTTCTAACAGGAACCGAAAATCTCACAATTTTAGAATGGAATTACAGGAAAAGGGGACAAAATAAATAATTAAAGTTTATTGCAAAGTTTTTTTATTTATACATTTTATAATTTTATATTACCATCTCAAAGTGTTTAATGTCCCTTAAAGGTAGTAAGAGGACATCCAGGATGAAATATTAGAAAGATAGTTAGTGACACGAGTTAGTAAGGAAGGGATAGGTCTGGTGCAGAGATGTAGATTTGGGTATTATCAGTATACAAATGGTATTGAAACCTATGGGACTGTATTAAGGAACCTAAGGATGATGTATACATTGAGAAGAGAAGGGAACCAAGGACAGAGCCTTGTGGTACCCCAACAGAAAGTGATAAAGGGTTAGAGGATGTGCCAGAGAAGGTTATACTAATGGTCCAGTTAGATAGGTAAGAAGAGAGCCACAAGAGTGCTGTGTCACAGATGCCGAAGGATTGGAGGGTTCGGAGATAAAGAGTGTGGTAAACAGTGTCAAAGACTGCAGACAGATCAAGGATTCACAGAGAAAGTGGCCTTTTGATTTTGCTGTTATTAGGTCATTAGTAATCTAAATGATTGCAGTTTCCGTGGAGTGTTGGAGGGGAAATCCAGATTACAATGGCTCAAGGAGGGAGTTTATAGTGAGGAAATGTGGTAAATGTGTATATATGTGCCTTTCCAGAAGTTTTGTGGCAAGTGGGAGTAGGGAAATAGGGTGATAGTTGGATGAGGTTGATGGATAGAGAGAAGATTTTTTGAGGATGGTGTTATTAGTGCATGTTTAAGATATGAGGGAAATATACCAGTGCTGTGGGAGAGATTAAAAATATGTGTGAGGATAGGAGTAGAAGAGAGAGAGAGGACAGTAGTTTTGAGGGGATAGAATCAAGGGAACAGGTAATGAGGTGAGTGGAGGATATAAGGGCAGAAACTTCTTCCTCAGTAGCAGGAGTATTAAAGCTGAATCTGTTGGTTTTGGACATCAGTGATTAGTTGAGGGGGTTTGAGACTGGTAGTGTGTTGAGAGATGATTTAATTTCTGATGGAATCTATTTTGTTGGTGAAGTGTTTGGCTGAGAGAGAAGTGGAAATAACGAAATTTATGCTTACCTGATAAATTTCTTTCTTTCTTGACACGGTGAGTCCACGGATCAGCAATTACTGTTTGGAATATCCCTCCTGGTCAGCAGGAGGAGGCAAAGATCACCACAGCAAAGCTGTTAAGTATCAATTACTGTTGGGAATCAATACCCAAGCTAGAGGACACAGATGATAAGGGAGGGACAAGACAGGTAACCTAAACAGAAGGCGCAACTACTTGCAGAACCTTTCTCCCAAAAGAATCCTCAGCCAAGGCAAAAGTATCAAATTTATAGAATTTAGAAAAAGTGTGCAAAGAAGACCAAGTCGCAGCCTTACAAATCTGTTCTACAGAAGCCTCATTCTTGAAGGCCCAAGAAGAAGACACCACCCTAGTGGAATGAGCTGTAATTCTCTCAGGAGGCTGCTCCCAGCAGTCTCATAAGCCAAACGAATAATACTTCTCAACCAGAGAGAAAGAGAAGTAGCAGTAGCTTTCTGCTCCTTACGCCTTCCAGAAATGCAAACAAAAAATGCAGAAGACAGACAATATCCCTTCGTAGTCTGCAGATAGATTTTAAGAGCACGCACAATGTCTAAAATGTGCAACAAACGTTCTTTATGAGCCAAAGGATTAGGACAGAGAGAAGGAACCACAATTTCCTGATTAATATTTCTGTCCGAAACAACCTTAGGAAGAAAACCAAACTTGGTACGGAGAGCTGCCTTATCTGTATGAAATATGAGATAAGGAGAATCACACTGCAAAGCTAAGAGTTCACTGAGCGAGCATGCATAACTGCAGAGGTCTTAAATGGAACCGAGTAAAAGGAACTATGTCTGTGGAAGCCACCATCAACCCGATTATCATGCATTGGGCCACTGATGGTCATGCCGCAGCCTGTAGGGACAGGCAAGTGGACAGAATCTTGGCTCTTCTAACCTCCGTCAGAAATATTTTCATAGATAGAGAATCTATGATGGTTCCTAAGAAGGTCACTCTTGTATTCGGAACAAGAGAACTTTTCTCCAAATTGATCTTCCAACCATGGGACTGAAGAAACGCCAACAAGATCCCAGTTTTTTACCCAAAGAATCCTTGAAAGAGCAACAATCCTCAATAGGAATAGTAGTTCTCTTGGCCAAAGTGGAAATCGCCCCTACCACCTTTGGGACCATCTGCCACGACCCTTTGATGGAGTCAGCCACTGGGAAAATTTTCCTAAAAACAGTAGAGGGAGAAAAAGGAATTCCTGGCCTCTCCCATTCCCTGGTAATAATCTCCATAGCATGGTCTGGCACTGGAAACACCTCCACAACAGCAGTCAAAACACTGAGCCACCAATAAAAATAAGCATTTATAAAAATAAAATAAATCTTACCTTCTCTCCAAGGACTTAATGTCCTGGCCACAAAAGCAGTACCCTGCATCCTGTCTCATGTATCCTGAGCAGGATAACTAAGCCCCATTATAATGCATAATAATCATAAAGTGTCAGGGTTTCTTTCAAAAACTAAAATGGCACTTACCTGCATCTCTGACATCTCACCTGGTATGAGAGGAAGCCACTCCTCACAGAAACCTAGGATAGAAGAAGGAACAGAGTAAGCCTACTCTGGAATTCTGATTGAGGGCAGCAACTTTTCAGGAAAATGCAGTGAGGACCACCCCACCAGTGGAGTACAGCTAAACCCAGCTTATGATGGAAGATCAGAGCAAGCCTGCTCTGGCTTCAAAATAAAAAAAATCTTGATAGAAGAATCTTATATAGACACCAATAACTTCACCTTCTCCTTGTACTGAAGGCAAAGAGAATGACTGGGGTTTGTGGGAAGGGAAGTGATACTCTTTGCCTCCTCCTGCTGGTCATGAGTGATATTCCCAACAGGAATTGCTGATCTGTAGAGAAGTAATCCTGCTTGAAGAGGTTAAGGGCAGAAAAGTAGGTGTTTAAGATGAACTTATAATGAAGGAAGTCAGCTGAACACTGGGATTTTCTCCAGTGTTGCTCAACAGATCGGAAAAATCTACGTAGATAGCATGTCAGAGGAGTATGCCAGGGCTGAGGATGAGTGCATGACCTTTGGGCTATGGTGGGAGGTGTCAAATTGTCAAGGACCGCTGTAAAAGTGGAAATATAGTGAGAGGTAGATTGATCAGGGCAGGCAAAGGAAGAGATGAAAGAGAGTAGAGGTTTGAGAGAGTGTTAAAGATGTTACTGATCAAGTGACTTAATGCTCCTGTGGAGTTTAGTGTGGGGGTTGGAAGGAGGGAGAGCAGTAGAAGTGTTGTGATGTTACAAGTGAGGAGATGATGGTTAGAAAGAGGAAAGGGAGAATTTGTGAAGTTTGAGAGAGTACATCTATAGCTAAAAGTCAGATCAAGGCAGCGTCCATGTTTGTGAGTGGGAGAGACTAGACCACAGTGACAGACAATAAAAGGAAGTGAACTGGAGAAGTTCTTTTGCAGCAGGATTGTTGACAGGGAGGTTCAAATACTCAAGAATGAGGGCAGGGATGTCTGTGGAGAGGAAATAAGGTAACCAGGATACAAAGTGATTGAGAAATTGAGTTGAGGAGCCAGATGGGCGATATATAATCACAATTTTAAGAGAGTGAACAGAGAATAAACGAGTCATGTGTGTTTCAAAGGAAGAAAATGGGAGGCAAGAGATGGGTTGTATTTCTTGAAAGTTGCAATGAGAGGCAAGTAAAATACCTGTACAACCCCTTGCCTCTGGTGTTGCTGAAGTGGAGACCCCCATGTGACAGTGCAGCAGGGGAAGCTGTGTCTGAGAGAGAGAGAGAGAGAGAGAGAGAGAGAGAGAGAGAGAGAGAGAGAGAGGTTTTTGCGAGAGCCAGAAGGTGAGTGATTGGGAGATTAAGAGGTTGTGGATAAAAGTGAGTTTGTTGCACACAGAGCTAGAGTTCCAGAGTGCATAAGTGAAAGAGGTATTGGTAAGGTTGCCAAAGTTCTGGTGTTTAGGTCAAAGGCAAGGTATACATGGGTGGGTGAGTTTAGGAAGTTGTGGGGAACCAGATTGGGGGATATATCACCAGCAGTTAGTATGAGTAAGAGGGAGAATAACATAAGATGAGGTACAGATTTGCAGGGGGGAGAGTGAGAGTTTAGGAATGTGTGAAGTTCATGAGAGCAGAAGTGAGTGGAGGATACAAGGAATGGGCCAATGAATGTAGTAGGTGGTGAGGGGGAAGGAGTAAATTAAAAATATTGTTAATTGAATCGACAAAAGGTAGCGAAAAGGAACATTTTGCAAAAAAAGGAAACAGTGAAATACATAAACATAATATTACAAAAGTACTTGCCTAGCGTCTTGTCCCTTGTCCATTTTTGTATAATTCTTAGCTTAATTGCCTCACTTACAAAATGTTCACTTCAGAAATATGAACATATACTATTGTTTAATTGGAAACTGTCAAGGCAATGCACCCCCTGTGTAATGCACACCCCAAGCTAGTGTTAAATATATAGGCAGGGCAGTTAGTTGGGTCCACTAAATCAGTTTATTGCTAAATTAAAGACAGTTTAAAAGACCAATTGGAAAGTTAGATTCTGGTCAAGTCAGGGGAAGAAGTAAAATTTAGTGGAGGTTGAAGCTGTGCCATAAGACAGCTATAAATTTAAGAATAATAGCAAGTATTGATAAAGACTGAACATCACATGGCAATTGACAAGTCCTTAGAAATAAGATATTGGAAATAACATTACAATAAATACAGGACTTATTTAACAACCTATAATCATATGCTAAATTCACATACATATCAAAAAAGAGAGTTACACAGGAGGGGAGACACACCAGAAAGCAGTGAATAGTGTTAGAGACCATATATATGTCTAAATATGTGTGTGTTTATACACATACAGTCATGGCCAAAAATATTGGCACCCCTGCATTTCTGGCAGATAATACACCACTTCTCCCAATAAATTGTTGCAATTACAAATGTTTAGGCATTCTTATGTTTATTTATTTTGTTTGTATTGGTATGACACAAAAAAGTGGAGAAAAAAAGCCAAATCTGTCAAATTCCACGCAAAACTCCAAAAATGAACTGGATAAAATTATTGGCACCTTCTCAAAATTTTAAGAAATAATTGTATTCCAAGTTTGTAATGCTCCTGTAATTTGTAATTAAACTCACCTGTATCAATTAACAGGTGCTGAAAATATAGAAATCACACCACTTAAAATGGTGAAAAATTGACTCAAACTTTCTGTTGTGTGTCTCTGTGTGCCACACTGAGCATGGAGAAGAGAAAGAGCAGCAAAGAATTGTCTGAGGATTTGAGAACAAAAATTGTGTAAAAGCATGGACAATCTCAAGGTTGCAAGTTCATCTTGAGAGATCTTAATGTTCCTGTGTCCACTGTGTGCAACATTGTCAAGAAGTTTACAGCCCATTTCACTGTAGCTAATCTCCCTGGACTTGGACAAAAGAGAAAAAATATCAAACATTGCAGTGAAGGATTGTTTAAATGGTAGATAAAAAACCTCATTCAACTTCCAGAAAAATTCAAGCTGACCTTCAGGCAAGGGTACAAATGTGTTAGCTCGCACTATATGTCACCATCTGAAAGAAAAGGGATGCTATGGTAGGAGACCCAGAAGGACCCCACTGCTGACACAGAAAAATAAAAAAGCCAGATTGGAGTTTGACAAAACTTACCTGAGGAAGCTAAAATGTACTGTGGACAGACAAAACAAAATTATAGCTTTTTGTTAAAGCCCATCATTCTACTGTTTTCTGAAAAAGAAATAAGCTTTTAAAGAAAAGAATACAGTCCCTACAATCAAAAATAATGGAGTTTCACTGATTTTTTTGGGTTGCTTTACTGCTTCAAGCACTGGATGTCTTAACTGTGTGCATGACATTATGAAATCTGAAGACTACCAAAGAATTATGTGGTACAATGTAGGGCCCAGTGTCAGAAAGTTGGTTCTCCGTCAGAGGTCATTGGTCTTACATTAGGACAATGACCCAAATCACAGGTCAAAAAGCACCCAGAAATGGTTTAAGACAAAGCACTGGAGAGTACTGAAATGGCCAGCAATGAGTCCAGATCTCAATCCCACAGAGCACCTGTGGAGAGATCTCAAAACAGCAATTGGGAAAAGGAACCCTTCCAATCTGAAAGACCTGGAGCAGTTGGCGAAAGAAAGGTGGTCCAAAATTCCAGTAGAGAGGTGTAAGAAGCTCATTGATGGTTACAGGAAGCAATTAATTTCAGTTATTTTTTCCAAGGGGTGTGCTATCAGATTTGGCTTTTTTTCTCTATTTTTTTGTGTCATACCAATACAAACTAAAGAAATAAACATGAGAATGCCTAAACATTTGTAATAGAAAAAATGTTCTGGGCAAAGTGGTGCATTATCTGACAGAAATGCAAGGGTGCCAATATTTTTGTCCATGACTGTGTGTGTATGTATATATATATATATATATATATATATATATATATATATATATATATATATATATATATATATATATATATATATATATATATATATATATATATAAATAAATAAAAGTCCAGCACTCACTCACAAGCTCTCAACTAAGATAAAAAGCAGCAATGGAAGAGTTAGTTACCGCATCTGGCCAAATGGGAAAAGCCCGGGTACCTTGTCAAGGTCTCTTCCAGGGTGCACAGGCTTATGTAATCTCCCCAAACATATACAAAACACGGGTGGGGTCAGCACTCTCAGGCCGGACCGGGTACACATCCTATGACCCTGCAACATGCACAGCCCTAGGTGCAAACCAGCACTCTCAGGAAGCTGCACTGTCACCAGAGCCACAGGCAGTTAAGGCCTATCTGGGGTTAACTGCCTGTGGCTCTGGTGACAGTGCAGCTTCCTGAGAGTGCTGGTTTGCACCCAGGGCTGTGCATGTTGCAGGGTCATCGGATGTGTACCGGGTCCGGCCTGAGAGTGCTGACCCCACCTGTGTTTTGTATATGTTTGGGGAGATTACATAAGCCTGTGCCCCCTCCATTTTTTCACAGTTGCTTTTTTTTCACAGTTGTTTTATTGCGAGCCTGCATTGTGTGGCCATTTAGGTATCCAGGTTTTTTGGAAGAGACCTTGACGAGGTACCTGTGCTTTTCCAATTTGGCCAGATGCGGTAACTATCTCTTCCATTGCTGCTTTTTATCTTAGTTGAGAGCTTGTGAGTGAGTGCTGGACTTTTTCTGTGTGCTATATTAATGTATTATTTTTTTTTTTAATTTTCCCTGTTTGGGCCTTGCACCCAGGCCTGTCTGGGGTTAACTGCGTGTGTACATATGTATTTATATGTGTATATATGTATTTACAGTCATAAATACACATATAAACACATAAATACATATGTATACATATCTATATATATATATAAATATATATTTGCATCGGAGCCCATTGCAGCCAAGTAGAGGAAAACATGTAAAAGCATATTTATGCAATATTCATATTTAATAAATGTTTTAACTTTGTATTTACTGTAATTATTTCACATTCCAATGTTCTGCACATATGTTCTATGTATTTATAAATAGATATTCCTATATATATCTGTATAATATTATTGTAATTGTTATTATCAGTTATTTGTAGAGCACCAACAGATTCTGGAGTGCTAATCTGTATATATCTGTATATATCTATACCTTTATTATTATTATCAGGTATTTGTAGAGCGCCAACAGGTTCCTCAGCGCTATGAACATAGGCGGTATGCAAGATAACATTTATAGGGATCAAATGGCTAGAGGGCCCTGCCCAGAGTTGCACTGTTGTAGTCGGCTCTTATGAAGGTGATCTACAAACAGCTGGGCTTAACCCCTTAATGACCACAATGTACTCTGTATGTCACTGGTCGTTGAGGGTTTTTTCAGGACATAATAGCACAAGTCTAGCAAGAACACGCTATTAATGCCCTCCCTCCAGCAGACTTTGTGGAATAGAGCAGTCTCAACGCTGGTGGCAAGACCGCACTATAAAACAATCAAGTCCGAAAAAGAGGCCAGTGACATACGGGGTACGTCGCTGGTCCTTAAGGGGTTAATGGGGTTAGGAATAGTTAGTGTAGGTTGTATGTATCCCTGAAGAGTCTTTAGGGAGCACTTGAATCAGATATATAGGTATACATGTATATTGTAACAAAATACCATCAGATATATGTAGAAATATGTATTTATGAATAAATTGATCATATTCTTCTTTGTGAAGAACATTGGAATGTGAAAATATTCATATTTTTCATGTTGGGTTAGTGTGCGAGTAGGGTGTTAATTTTTCCCCAAAACTTTTTTGCTCCATTGACTTCTATGAGGGAATAGGTTAACACACGTGCAATATTCTCATTTTTAGCACATCAGATTTTCAATTTGTTATATGTGTGCTACCCGCTGTGCACAAAAAGCTTACTTCTAGTTATCGTTCGAGCAGAAGTGCTAAATAGTGCTTCACTTGTAATTTAGCCCTTGATAATTTAAAAAAAGCTAGAAATCTAAGTTGCCTATTTTTAATGGTAAGTATTTTACATACTTTCCTGGGGCTATAAAGGCATTGTAATTTATGCTAGAATGTCCTTTTTCTGTTTGCTGCAATCAAAAGAGGGCATTAACATAAGTAGAGTCGTAGACAATTCAAAGACAGCCCCATAGCATCTCCTTTTAAGAATCTTCATTGTTGTTTGTACTTTATGAATACTGAGCTAGAAATGTTGCAGTTAAGTGTCCCAATAAAAAGGAAGATAGTTAAAGGGCCATTATAGTTGGAAAAAAATGACAGCTCTAATCCGTTTTTTGTTTTTTTTAAGAACATCAATTATTTTATTGAACTTCTCTTTTTACAAAAATAAACAAATAAAAGTAGCAGATTTAAAACCTGGAAATCGTAAACACAGAACTTCTTTCAATAATATATGACCAATGTGCACATCCAAATAGATGACCGACCACCTCCTTATCTGCAGACAACTTAAAGAAGACAGCAATTTTGTATACTGTTTAACCTAATTTTTATGTACTGACTAACGTTCATAGTACTGTTTAGTTCTGTTATACCTCTATAACCTCACTTATCACTCAGTTGCTATTTGTATATATAGAATTTCAATGAAGACGCCCAGCTCTCCGTAGTAACAATTGGTTCCATGAGGCAACTTGAGACACTATTAAAGGGCATGCGGATAGTTAAGGCTCCTACAGCAGGGTATTGGTTGCCTGCTATTTTGGACTACATACACTGTGGAAGCTGCAATTCGCCCCATGGCCCCTAGATAATAGCCCTAATTGACTATGCCACATGCATCACTACAAAAGTGAACATAAGATGTCTGAACCAAGTTAATTTATAATCTGGTATGCCCATATGGAACCCCCCAATTCAGTGGGTGTCATAAAATTAAATAATTACATAGACTCACAGTTCATGTGTTTAACCATAAGATTACCCAGACTTCATATATATCTATGGTTCCTCCTCTATCAACATCTGCCAAACTCCTCTACAAACCAATATAATATAACCAGCTTAATATGCTAATCTATATGGCCCAGTATTTCTATAGTAACCCGATTTGGTGAATTATTTAGCGGTATTAACCCACTGCTTGTTTTCTCTGTTACAAGTTGCTATACTTAAAGCATATATATTTGAGTCAATTAACTCCTTCATATACACTATAAACACCTTATTTGCTTGTTTTAGTAGGGAATCATTTCACAGACAAAGTCACCATCCCACCTTAAAGCTGAATTTCCCTAACTCCTTCCCTTCCTTTCAATCATCTTTTTTCATGATTCAGATAGAGAATACAATTTTAAACAATTTTACAATTTACTTTTATTATTTATTTTGCTTCCTTCTCTTGTTATCATTTGCTGAACGGTTTATCTAGGTAAGCTCAGGAGCAGCAAAGAACCTAGGTTCTAACTGCTGATTGCTGTCTGCATATATATACTGATTGCCATTGGCTCACCCATGTGTTCAGTGAGAAACTAGTAGTACTTTGCTGCTCCTTCAACAAATGATGACAAGAGAATGAAACCAATTAGATAATAGAAGTAAATTAGAAAGTTGTTTAAAATTGTGTTTGCTATCTGAATCATGAAAGAACATTTTTGAGTTTCATGTTCCTTTAAGGTATTGATGACTAGAACCTAGTATAATTATTCGGTGTAACTTCTGAACATTGAAAAATGACTCCTTAATCGCAATGCTATAATAGATACAACTTGCTTCCATTCCCCTTTTTTATAAATAAAGTTTGCATCTCATTCCTCATAATATTTAGTTAGATATCACTATATCAGGTGATTTAATTAATCAGGGAGAATATTCTGATTTAAAAAGATCAGAAAAAAAGGTATCATGCTATTTTCTATGTATTAAAGGGCCACTGTAAGTAAATATTTTCTATGCCTGTTGCTAACTAACTACCCCAAATACGCTTTTTATCAATAGCATTTCATTAACATATCTCTACTGTATATCAGAAATCTTGTCTGCAAATTTAATTGTTTTCCAAACCCACTCCGTGGGTATCCTTTGCTCTGTACCAATCCGTTTACAATACCTAGGTTTCAAAATGGCGCTTTAAACACAAAGTTATTGGTTTAAGTATTTTGAACATGCAGTGCTGAAAATAGTGGGCAGGATAAAGTGACATCATCGGCGAATAAAAGATATAACTTTTAGAACGTTATGAAACTTTGTTTTGGAGAAAATATAGGTCAGTAGGTTTTAATTAATGTTTATTAACTTTAATATGTTAGTTGTTTAGCTTAAAAATTATAACAGAAAGTAATCCTTTAAGATCAGCAAAGTTACTATTGTTGATCGGACTCCCTTTTCTGTCCAAGAATTCTTGTTAGCGGTATTACAATCTTTCCCTACCTTGGGCAGGGGGATGTCTGGTTATTTCAGCTTTCTTTTAATGCGTTATTGGCATTGTGGCAGTAACCACAAACATTGTACATATGTTTTGTATTGTCTGATTTCATTATGTCATAGGCCTCTAGTTACCAATGTCTGTCAGACCTGATCCGACAGTGCGGATCAGGTCCGACAGACCTCGCTGAATAGACAAGAGCTGCTGGTGAAACGCTGCCCCCTGCAGACTCGCGGCCAATCGGCCGCCAGCAGGGAGGTGTCAAGCAACCCGATTGTACTCGATCGGGTTGAATTGCGGCGATGTCTGTCCGCCTGCTCAGAGCAGGCGGACAGGTTATGGAGCAGCGGTCTTTGTGACCGCTGCTTCATAACTGCTGTTTCTGGTGAGCCTGCAGGCTCGCCAGAAACACAGGGCATCAAGCTCCAATCGGAGCTTGATACATATGTTTGTTGTCATGCTAAATACCTCAATAAAAATCTTTGATTATCAAAAAAAAAGAAGACAGCAAATTAGCACCTTTAATTAAAGGCCATTATAATCAAAATATGACATGCTCTAATCCATTGTCTACAGATATGGAGGTGAGTCATCTATTGACTATATAAGTTCTGAGTTTACAATCTCCAGTTTTTTAATCTGTTACTTTTATTTGTTTATTTTTGTAAAAGAGATCATTTTAAAATAATTGACGTTCTTAAAAAAAATTGTCTTTATGTTTATGAAGATTTATCCCTATCTACCAAGAACAATTTAAAAATGGTATTAACAAGTAAACATGTGATACCTGAGTATAATTTGTGTACAGATGTATTTCCTGTTTATTTCAGTATTCCATTTGATAGATTTAAAGGGACATGAAACAAAAACATGTATTTCATTATTCAGTTAGAACATTCAAGTTTAAACTAATTTCCTATTTACTTCTGTTAGCAGATTTGCTTTGTTGATGAGGAAGCAATGCACCATTGGGAGCTAGCTGAACGCATCAGGTGAGACAATGACAAGGGGCATAAATGTGCAGCCACCAATCACCAGCTAGCTCCTAGCAGTGTGTTCCCACTCCTGAGCCTAGCTAGGTATTTTTTTCAACAAAGGATTCCAAGACACTAAAATAAATTATATAGTAGAAGGAAATTGAAAACTACATGCTCTATGAATCTTTCTGTACCTTTAAGTTTATAAGTGACATAAAAGTGGACTGAAATATACAGCAATGCATTTGAAATGACAGCTAAAAAAAAATGTTGCAATAAGGTTATTTTGCAGAAATGTTTTTGCCAATGTTATCACTGCATCTGTAAATAATTGGATTTATGATACTGAATGTTATGCAGCATTAATTTACAGCGCATTTCTCCAAAGTACAAGCTACAAACTAGCCAAAGTTTGTGACCTGATTTGCGTTGGCTCACATGCAGGGCCGTTTGTAGAGAATCTAACTCCTGGGAGGAAACTTCAGAATGTGCCCCCCCAATGCCGAAGTGCAACATTCATGCTCCTGGACCTTTCATGCTATTGACATTCATATGGACACACATAAAACATACACCCACCCACAAGCTCCAGATACCCACAAGCATATGTACATCGGAACATACACAAAACCAAGCAACAACCAGAGTAGATTCTAGAGATATATTTAGGGACACACGCACACACAGGAAACCACACAGGCAAACATGCACACACCCACCGGGGGCACACAAGGACAAACAGACTTATACACAGGGGGGCACACAAGGACAAGCAGACTTATACACAGGGGGGCACACAAGGACAAGCAGACTTATACACAGGGGGGCACACAAGGACAAACAGACTTATACACAGGGGGGCACACAAGAGCACACACAAAGGGGCTACACAAGGACACACATTAGGGCACACAAGGACACACACACACAGGGACACACATTAGGGCACACAAGGACACACACACATGCAAATACACAGGGATAGAAACAGAGGCACAAAGGGACACACACGCAAGCACACACACAAAAAAGAGAGTTCTGATTTGGTTCAAGATTTCAGGGACTATGTGACATGAAAGAAGTCTTAGCTGAATGTTTTTCAAGTTACAAAATATATCATTATGATTAAGGGACATCAGATTTGATCTGTCCCCTTTTCATTGTTAGATGTTCCATGCTGTCCTGGCTGCGCTGGGCTTTAGCACCGTTAGGACAGCAGGAAAAGTCCTAGCCGCTTGGCTGTCCTGAAGCCATAGCCGCTCCCTAAATGGGAACAATTGCGTGATTTAAATTTTTACTTATTTGTTTACATTGGAACTTTGTACCGGTGTAAACAAATAAGTCCCGGCAGGAAGGGACTATTCTACTGTGCAGCCTTTATTACAGATAAAAATGCTACATACATAAACACAAAGGGGCCTAGTTATCAAGCCGTCAACCTCAAATACGCTGGAATTCCGCAGCGTATTTGTGGCGAGGCTGATTCACCTTAGTTATCAAAGGCTAGAGACCGGCAAAAGTAGAATTTTGTGACGTAAACTTCGATCCGCCGGACTCAGTCCGACACAGATCGATTCTTACGTCACTCCAGATGTTCCGCACACAAGTGCGGCACAATCTGACTACTTTTGCTAGTTATCAAAAAACTAGCAGGTACGCTGGGCACTTTTACGGCCCAGCGTACCTGGTTACCAAACCGCCACCCTGGAGGCGGCGGATCCCATAGGAATCAATGGGAGTCTGACCATATCGAAAGTACAATTTCGCTGCTGCCAGACATCCCATTGATTTCTATGGGAGATGTCTGCACCTAACACCCTAACATGTACCCCGAGTCTAAACACCTCTAATCTGTCCCCCCCCTACACCGCCGCAACTAAATAAAATGATTAACCCCTAAACCGTCGCTCACGGAGCCCACCGCAATCTACTCTATACATATTAACCCCTAAACCGCCTCTCCTGGAGCCCACCGCCACCTACATGATACCTAGTAACCCCTTATCCTGCCCCCCCTATAAAAAAGTTATTAACCCCTATCCTGCCGATCCCGCACCTCGCCGCAAATAAATAAATAGTTTAACCCCTAAACCGTCGCTCCCTGACCCTGCCGCAACCTATATTAAATTTATTAACCGATAATCTGCCCCCCCTACACCGTCGCCACCTATAATACATTTATTAACCCCTATCCTGCCCCCCACTACACCGCCGCCACTGTAATAAATTTATTAACCCCTAAACCTAAGTCTAACACTAACCCTAACACCCCCCTAACTTAAATATTAATTAAATAAATCTAATCTAAATCATATTTCTATTATGAACTAAATTAATCCTATTTAAAACTAAATACTTACCTATAAAATAAACCCTAATATAGCTACAATATAAATAATAATTATATTGTAGCTATCTTAGGATTTATTTTTATTTTACAGGTACCTTTCAATTTATTTTAACTAGGTACAATAGCTATTAAATAGTTATTAACTATTTAATAGCTTACCTAGCTAAAATAAAGAGAAATGTACCTGTAAACTAAAAACTAACCTAAGTTACAATTACACCTAACACTACACTATACTTTAATAAATTATTCCGATTTAAAACTAAATACTTACCTGTAAAATAAACCCTAAGATAGCTACAATATAATTAATAATTACATTGTAGCTATCTTAGGATTTATATTTATTTTACAGGTAACTTTGTATTTATTTTAGCTAGTTAGAATAGTTATTAAATAGTTATTAACTATTTAATAACTACCTAGCTAAAAGAAATACAAAATTACCTGCAAAATAAATCCTAACCTAAGTTACAATTAAACCTAACACTACACTATCATTAAATTAATTAAATAAATTACCTACAAATAACTACAATTAAATACAATTACATAAACTAACTAAAGTACAAAAAATAAAAAAAGCTAAGTTACAAAAAATAAAAAAAATAAGTTACAAACATATAAAAAAATATTACAACAATTTTAAGCTACTTACACCTAATCTAAGCCCTCTAATAAAATAACAAACACCCCCAAAATAAAAAAAATGCCCTACCCTATTCTACATTAAAAAAGTTCAAAGCTCTTTTACCTTACCAGACCTTAAAAGGGCCTTTTGTGGGGGCATGCCCCAAAGAATTCAGCTCTTTTGCCTGTAAAAGAAAAATACAACCCCCCCAACATTAAAACCCACCACCCACATACCCCTAATCTTCCAAACCCCCCTTAAATCTGTCATCTTCCAAACCCCCCTTAAAATAACCTAACACTAATCCCCTGAAGATCATCCTACCTTGAGTCGTCTTCACTCAGCTGAGCCATCGATAGAACTGAAGAGGACATCCGGACCGGCAGA
The DNA here is from genome assembly GCF_027579735.1 of Bombina bombina. Taxonomy (NCBI): domain Eukaryota; kingdom Metazoa; phylum Chordata; class Amphibia; order Anura; family Bombinatoridae; genus Bombina; species Bombina bombina. Next base: position 588,255,644 of record NC_069504.1, read on the forward strand.
AGTGATCATCCAAGGGGCGCTGAAGAAATCTTCCATCTGATGAAGTGATCCTCTAAGCGGCGCTGAAGAAATCTTCCATCCGGGCGATGTCATCTTCCAAGAGACGCTGAAGAAGTCTTCTATCCGGGCGAGGTCATCTTCGAAGCCGGGTCTTGAATCTTCATCCCGCCAACGTGGAACATCCTTCTTTCCCGATGGACTACCGACGAATGAAGGCTCCTTTAAGGCACGTCATCCAAGATGGCGTCCCTTCAATTCCGATTGGCTGATAGGATTCTATCAGCCAATCGGAATTAAGGTAGGAAAAATCTGATTGAATCAGCCAATCAGATTCAAGTTCAATCCGATTGGCTGATCCAGTCAGCCAATCAGATTGAGCTTGCATTCTATTGGCTGATCGGAACAGCCAATAGAATGCAAGCTCAATCTGATTGGCTGACTGGATCAGCCAATTGGATTGAACTTAAATCTGATTGGCTGATTCAATCAGCCAATCAGATTTTTCCTACCTTAATTCCGATTGGCTGATAGAATCCTATCAGCCAATCAGAATTGAAGGGACGACATCTTGGATGACGTCCCTTAAAGGAGCCTTCATTCGTCGGTAGTCCGTCGGGAAAGAAGGATGTTCCGCGTCGGCGGGATGAAGATTCAAGACCCGGCTTCGAAGATGACCTCGCCCGGATAGAAGACTTCTTCAGCGCCTCTTGGAAGATGACATCGCCCGGATGGAAGATTTCTTCAGCGCCGCTTGGAGGATCACTTCATCGGATGGAAGATTTCTTCAGCGCCTCTTGGATGATCACTTCTGCCGGTCCGGATGTCCTCTTCAGTTCCATCGATGGCTCGGCTGAGTGAAGACAACTAAAGGTAGGATGATCTTCAGGGGATTAGTGTTAGGTTATTTTAAGGGGGGTTTGGGTTAGATTAGGGGTATGTGGGTGGTGGGTTTTAATGTGGGGGGGGTTGTATTTTTCTTTTACAGGCAAAAGAGCTGAACTCTTTGGGGCATGCCCCCACAAAAGGCCCTTTTAAGGGCTGGTAAGGTAAAAGAGCTTTGAACTTTTTTAATGTAGAATAGGGTAGGGCATTTTTTTATTTTGGGGGTGTTTGTTATTTTATTAGGGGGCTTAGATTAGGTGTAAGTAGCTTAAAATTGTTGTAATATTTTTTAAATGTTTGTAACTTATTTTTTTTATTTTTTGTAACTTAGCTTTTTTTATTTTTTGTACTTTAGTTAGTTTATGTAATTGTATTTAATTGTAGTTATTTGTAGGTAATTTATTTAATTAATTTAATGATAGTGTAGTGTTAGGTTTAATTGTAACTTAGGTTAGGATTTATTTTACAGGTAATTTTGTATTTCTTTTAGCTAGGTAGTTATTAAATAGTTAATAACTATTTAATAACTATTCTAACTAGCTAAAATAAATACAAAGTTACCTGTAAAATAAATATAAATCCTAAGATAGCTACAATGTAATTATTAATTATATTGTAGCTATCTTAGGGTTTATTTTACAGGTAAGAATTTAGTTTTAAATAGGAATAATTTATTAAAGTATAGTGTAGTGTTAGGTGTAATTGTAACTTAGGTTAGTTTTTAGTTTACAGGTACATTTCTCTTTATTTTAGCTAGGTAAGCTATTAAATAGTTAATAACTATTTAATAGCTATTGTACCTGTTAAAATAAATACAAAGTTACCTGTAAAATAAAAATAAATCTTAAGATAGCTACAATATAATTATTATTTATATTGTAGCTATATTAGGGTTTATTTTATAGGTAAATATTTAGTTTTAAATAGGATTAACTTAGTAAATAATAGAAATATTATTTAGATTTATTTAATTAATATTTAAGTGTTAGGGTTAGTGTTAGACTTAGGTTTAGGGGTTAATTATTTTATTACAGTGGCGGCGGTGTAGTGGGGGGCAGGATAGGGGTTAATAAATGTATTATAGGTGGCAACGGTGTAGGGGGGGGGCAGGAAAGGGGTTGATAAATGTAATATAGGTTGCGGCCGGTTCAGGGAGCGGCGGTTTAGGGGTTAAACTATTTATTTATTTGTGGCGAGTTGCGGGATCGGCAGGATAGGGGTTAATAACTTTATTATAGAGGGTGACGGTATAGGGGGGGCAGGATAGGGGTTACTAGGTATAATGTAGGTGGCAGCGGTGTCCGGGAGCGGCGGTTTAGGGGTTAAAACATTTATAAGACTTGCGGCGGGGTCTAGAAGCGGCGGTTTAGGGGTTAGTAACTTTATTTAGTTGCGGGGGGCTCCGGGGGCGCCGGTATAGGGGGTAGAACAGTGTAGTTTAGTGTGAGTGCTTAGTGACAGGCTAGCAAGAAAGCTGTCAAACAGCCGAAGAGCAGCGAGATCGGATGAGTGATAACTCTCACAGTCCGCTGCTCATCGCCCCATGGCTTTTTGAAAGCTTTACTTGATAACTTAGGCAAATTTTTTCAGGTCCGCGGCGGCGATGTAAGGCGAGCTTAGGCGGGCGTATTGGGCCGGCGAAGACAGGAAAGTTGACACGTTGATAACTACCCCCCAAAGTATTGACACTACCCTGTGACAGGTTAAAGTGAAACAGACATTATTTAATGTATCTTCACTAAACAATTGTGGGCTAGATTTTGAGTGGAGCAGTAGTTTAAGCTCACTTTCAAACGTTAAAACCACTAGAAGGGGTCATTTTTTTGCGCTTGGAGATTCACGCTCATATTAAAAAGTGGGAAGTTAAAAGTTTGCACTCTTGTGTTTGCAAAGTCATGGTTATAAATAGACTTTAAGAAGTCACAAACCCAAAATCGCATTCCCCCATAGATTTCAATGTAGACGCAATAGTGGAGTCTGTATCAGTCGACCGGTGATCTTTGTTTGTCCTGTTGCTACACTCTTAGAAGGAAGCTCCTCTCACTTTTTTTGATGCAAGTATCATTTTTTTAACAAAGGAAGAGAAAAAGAAGGTGCTCCAATGGCGTATTATCTCTCGAGTAAGGTCCCCCCAAAATGCACTGATTAGCCCCTAAGGAAATATACTCACAGATTTCAAGCACTTATCACAAAGTGATAATATCAGATAGTCTTTGTGATTAGGAGCTCCCCAGATAGCTCTCATGCGGTATAAGCAGTGTCCTGGGTACCCACAGCGTTCACCAAACACCATACAGGATCCCAATAATGTAGATAAACACACTTCCAATCATTTCAAATAACAAGTGATTTATTACAAGTGCTAGAGCACATATAAAATTAAGCCAAACAGGTTTCACAAGTTAGACTTGCTTCTTCAAGCAGCATACATAAAAAGCGCTTATACATGGATATATATACAGACATAAAATACAATTAGTAATAATGATTACTTTAAAGATAAACAAATAAATATTAATAAGTCTATAACTACATTATCAGTGATGTGGACATTGTTTGTATGCATTCTTTTTACTTTTTATTTACTATTACAAGTGTTCATACTGAGAGCCTATGATATATATTTTAGCAATACCTGGTATATGGGAACATTAGCTAAATTAGAAAGTTTATTACTGTCTTGCATCTTTTTGCTTGTTTTGTGTAAAGTTTTTGCTGTTGTTCTGTACACAATTATGATACCTAATTACTTTTGCAACATGTCTTTCTCTAGGGGTTAAATATCCAGAGGGCGTTTACTCAGCATCAGCTTTTTCATTGTTTCATCTATCAATTAACCAATAAGAATTGTTCTTAGGGTATATACATGTCTAGCAGTGTATAATACATAGGTCACAGATGAAGGCATGAGCCGAAACGCGTCTGACCACTTCTTGTCTACATGTAGTTTCTTTTATGACTTTAACCATTTTACTTTCCATTTTGTGCTCACAATAAAGGTGCTTTTTTTCACCTTCCGCTCGAGACCCGTTTTTTCTGTGTCTACTCATTGATTTCCTGGCTTGGGGATAGCCAGTAGCGGTTGGCCAAGTGGAAGATGGATTACAGTCTCTTATTGGGCAGTCTACCCTCCGGTAATTTACCACAGCCTTCTATCTAAGGAACTTTGTCTGTAAACAGCACTTACTTGGTGCGCAGAGGATCATCAGCTTTGTCCGGTGCCTGATGAGTGTGGGCATCGGCCGACGTGGAACTTTTCTTCTGCCTTGGGTTGCAGGGGGACCATTGTAGGAGACGGAACTGGGAGCAGAGAGTGTCTCCGGAACTTGTTCCTCATTTCCAGTGACGTCAATGGGGCTGCCGATGCGCTGACCGAGAGGAGCCGACATCGTGGAGGAGTTGTTTTATCACATCCCGCTGGGCTCTCGTTTCATGGTCTGACTTGCAGACTACGGCCCGTCAACTTTAAGGACACTCCAGTTACTCCGCTACCCCCTACCGGTATGGTACTTTTTGAATACTGAGTGACCTGTTGTACAGACTTTTTCATTTCTGAAGGCATAGTGGTATTATATAGACTGTCCTGCATCTGCATACTAATCGTTCCTGGTTTTAAATTGGTGGGGGCAATTTTGAAGTGGTTTGTCAGGAATTTTCTGTGTGTTTGGATATTTTCTTGCAAATCAAGGAGAGTTACTATCACAGATGTTTTTTGTAAATTAGAGGATCTCCTTATTAAGGAACATAAAATCTGGTGGGATATCAATCTCATGGAAAAATACCTAAGTTTGGATATGATCCCCAGGGGTTTGAGGATTGTCAAATTTCCTACATTTATGGTTACTGACAAGGTCTTTATAGAAAGATGGAATTCTGTATTAACGGACTGCTCAATTAGATTAATGAACATGCTCATCTTATATAAAAAGGAGCAATTAGAGCAAAACCCGGGGCGAAATTACTACAGTTCAAGAAGACCTGAATCAATTTTTGACACACAAAGACTATAACAAATTTGATGATATTCTCAAGGGGACTGTCACCTCTGTTAAAGAGGACATTGATGCTTTAAAGTTTAAAAAGTTTGATAGAGATCTGTTGGATTATAAGAATAACATGGTGTATCTTTAGTCTAGTTATAAGAAAAAATCAAGGAGATTTAACAATAAGAAAAATCAGAAAGCACGTGTTAAACAGGTTTCTTTTTCAGATACGGATGCGTCCTCAACAGAGGAAGATGGTTCCAAATCTACCATACCCCCTGAGGTACAAGAAGAGCAACAAGATAGATATGATCATCCAGATAATATCAGTATTGGAGGTAATAATATGACCACACAGGAGATTCCTCAATCACATACCTCAGATATTTCAGGCAGACCTAGTCAGGAATCTATTAGAACTATCAGGCCTACCTTTGAAATAGTTCTAGATGATAGAGAGGTGATAGTCAATACACAAGGTTCAGATAATACAAACCAAATTGTCTCTACACAAGCTTCCACACAGGTTTTTCCCAAAGAACAGAGAACAAAAGGCATAGGTTTAGAAAAAGAAAGAGAAGGGGCAAGCGGATTAGCACAAACAGACAAAAAGTATGTACTGAGAGGGAATCGTCAGAAAAACAAATTTTAGGTTTTGTACCAGCAGAAGACTTTAATGTTTTTGATACAATCATAGATGTCAATAGGTTTATACGTAAATTGACATTAAAAAAGTTTTTTGCACAGCAAAATATGTTGCCCTCCAGTACTTTAAACAGTTCATCTGATCCATGTCCCATGGGAGTTTCTCCCATAGATCTATCATTTGATGATGTGCATGACTATATGTCTCTTTTGGAATTAGAATTGGAATCCAGTAGGACACATTTAGGAGTTATAAGCACACATGCAGGTTTCAAGCCCCCTTCTATCTTCTATCCTACTAAAAACAGTGGTAATGTTTTGGAGTTTTTCCAAAAGAAGGTAGAGGCGGATTTGAATAACCTGCATGACAGTTTGAATACTTCTAAGAGGTCTCAAAACTTGTCCTTATTACAGAAGCAAGCTCTTAAGTTCCTACAATAAAATTCCAATATCATAATAAAACAAGCAGACAAGGGAGGGAATGTGGTGATGCTAAATAGAGATGATTACATTGATGAGGCTTATCGCCAGCTCAATGATACCAATGTTTACGTGAAATTGGGAAAAAAACATACTTTTGACTACCAGAGACTTGTGTATGACCTTTTGGATGATGGAAGAGAAACTGGATTTTTTGATAATGACACACAGGATTACCTTTATGTAAAGAATCCTATTGTCCCTATCTTTCACCACCTTCCAAAGGTGCACAAGTCTCTGGAGTCCATTAAGGGTAGGCCCATAGTCTTGGGCATTGGTTCTCTTTTGGAGAGATTATCGGCTTGGGTTGACAGTATCCTTCAACCTCTAGTTCAACTTGTCCCAAGATATTATCTGGATGATCATATCTATCTTGTTGCTCTTCTTGTACCTCAGGGGGTATGGTAGATTTGGAACCATCTTCCTCTGTTGAGGACGCATCCGTATCTGAAAAAGAAACCTGTTTAACACGTGCTTTCTGATTTTTCTTATTGTTAAATCTCCTTGATTTTTTCTTATAACTAGACCAAAGATACACCATGTTATTCTTATAATCCAACAGATCTCTATCAAACTTTTTAAACTTTAAAGCATCAATGTCCTCTTTAACAGAGGTGACAGTCCCCTTGAGAATATCATCAAATTTGTTATAGTCTTTGTGTGTCAAAAATTGATTCAGGTCTTCTTGAAGTGTAGTAATTTCGCCCCGGATATGCTCTAATTGCTCCTTTTTATAAAAGATGAGCATGTTCATTAATCTAATTGAGCAGTCCGTTAATACAGAATTCCATCTTTCTATAAAGACCTTGTCAGTAACCATAAATGTAGGACATTTGACAATCCTCAAACTCCTGGAGATCATATCCAAGCTTAGGTATTTTTCCATGAGATTGATATCCCACCAGATTTTATGTTCCTTAATAAGGAGATCCTCTAATTTACAAAAAACATCTGTGATAGTAACTCTCCTTGATTTGCAAGAAAATAACTCATCCAAAGTAGGCCTGGATCCGTCCAAATCAGCAATTGCTCTTAGGGAAAAAGGTTTAACACTTTCCATGTTAAATATAAATGCTCACAAAGGGACTGAGAAATATATATATACAGACCCAAGAAAAACAAGCAATATATAAAGATATAATATATATTGCGTGGAGCTGTCTCTTAACCCTGGAAAAAAGTGGGTCAATTGAGTGGAGAAAGGCAGTAGGGATTGATTGGGATTTGTGAGAATCCAAACACACAGAAAAATCCTGACAAACCACTTCAAAATTCCCAAAAAGGTAATTGGTTGACTACTATAGGCCACTTTAAGTGTGGTAAGATCAACTGTAAAGCTTGTGGTCATGCTTTGGTTATTAAGCAATTTCAATCTTGTGTCACCCAAAGGATTTACAATTTGGAACATTTTTCAAATTGTAGGAACAAATATGTTGTCTATTTAGTCAAATGTCAATCATGTAATTTACAATATGTGGGTATGACCACAAGGGAAGTCCGAGAGGGGATTAGAGAACATCTTAATGATATCTCCAACATCTCCCCGTGCTCAGCATTGGCAGAACACTTTATAGTCAAGCATGACTGTAAGGTGAATACATTCAAGTGGCTTGTGATTGAGCAAATTCGACGTCCCCAAAGAGGGGGAAATCTGGATGAAATCCTTTCCAAAAGAGAAGCCTTTTGGATTTTCATCTTGAGAACCAGAGTACCGTCTGGTTTTAATATTGATTCAGACATTATTAATGTCTGGCAATAGTTTTATAGATCACCTAGATTGTACAGAGTTGGTCACACTATAGGTACAACATCTTTACTTATGATAATATACTTAATGCAGTCAACAAATGGTTAACATTTAACATTATTGTATTGTTTTGATCATCCTCATTCCTGTTTTGGGATTAGGATCATCTCTAAGTCTTGGTGAGGATAAATTGAGGGGTGCCCACATGATTCCAGACTTTGGTTCTGTATACGCACCCCGTTTATAGTGCTGTCAGCGCTATGGAATTAATTTCTCCTTTTCTAACTCATTTTTCCTCACTAAGAGATTAGTAGTATGATCGGGGACTATAACAATGGTGATAATTGGGATCAACAATACGATGGATCCAATATTTGCACCTCTTTTTCAAATGAGGGTTCATATTGATGTTTTCATCATTACACAACAAGCAATAGATATTGTATTTTAGGAAACTAATACCTAAGAATATCTATTATGGCAATGCATTAGTATTTTCTATTTCTTTGTTCTCTACATGGTAAATCTTTTAGGACTCAGTAAATTTAGGTTTACAAAACAGTGATATGAACCTTGATATTTAGTAATAATGATTACTTTAAAGATAAACAAATAAATATTAATAAGTCTATAACTACATTAGCAGTGATGTGGACATTGTATGCATTCTTTTTACTTTTTATTTACTATTACAAGTGTTCATACTGAGAGCCTATGATATATATTTTAGCAATACCTGGTATATGGGAACATTAGCTAAATTAGAAAGTTTAATACTGTCTTGCATCTTTTTGCTTGCTTTGTGTAAAGTTTTTACTGTTGTTCTGTACATAATTATGATACCTAATTACTTTTGTAATATGTCTTTCTCTAGGGGTTAAATATCCAGAGGGCGTTTACTCAGCATCAGCTTTTTCATTGTTTCATCTATCAATTAACCAATAAGAATTGTTCTTAGGGTATATACATGTCTAGCAGTGTATAATACATAGGTCACAGATGAAGGAGTGAGCTGAAACGCGTCTGACCACTTCTTGTCTACATGTAGTTTCTTTTATGACTTTAACCATTTTACTTTCCATTTTGTGCTCACAATAAAGGTGCTTTTTTTCACCTTCCGCTCGAGACCCATTTTTTCTGTGTCTACTCATAAAATACAATTAAGCATCTTAAATTACAAAAATTTTTGGCAATCATGGTCCGGCCACTTTGGATGCATAGTATCGGATATTGCTATAGTAACCGTTTGTTGTAATCTGGGCTCTCCAATCCACGCAAGATATGTGACGTCATCTTGAGACTCGCGAGCGCATGCTTTGAATATCGCAGCATACATCTAGCCGTGCCACTTCCGGGTTTGGTTCATGGCTTACAGGATTGGCTGCTTCATAAAGCCTTTAACAGGTGGCTTGTGTGTAATCACACTACTGAGTGTTTAATGTCTGGGCCTCATTGAGGGGATATTCTGATCGTACTCAGGTGATCGTTTATGTATGCGTATATGATCACAATCATTGTTAAAGGGACACTGAACCCAAATTATTTATTGCGTGATTAAGATAGAGCATGCAATTTTAAGCAACTTTCTAATTTACTCCTATTATCAATTTTTCTTCATTATCTTGCTATCTTTATTTGAAAAAGAAGGCATCTAAGCTAAGGAGTCAGTCAATTTTTGGTTTAGAACATGGACAGCACTTCTTTATTGGTGGGTTGATCACCAAAAATGGGCTGGCATCTAAACTTACATTCTTGCTTTTTAAATAAAAATACCAAGAGAATAAAGAAAATTTGATAATATGAGTAAATTAGAAACTTGCTTAAAATTGCATGCTCTATATGAATCACGAAAGAAAACATTTTGGTTCAGTGTCCCTTTAACCTGTTTGTAATTTAAGATGCTTAATTGTATTTTATGTCTGTATATGTATCCATGTATAAGTATGTATACTGCTTGAAGAAGCAAGTCTAACTTGCGAAACGCGTTCAACTTATTTTTATATGTGCTGTAGCACTTTTAATAAATCACTTGTTATTTGAAATGATTGGAAGTGTGTTTATCTACATTATTGGGATCCTGTATGGTGTTTGGTGAACGCTGTGGGTATCTAGGACACTGCTTATACCGGATGAGAGCAATCTAGGGAGCTCCTAATCACCCAGACTATCTGATATTACACTTTGTGATTTGCTTGAAACCTGTGAGTATATTTCCTAAGGGGCTAATCACTGCGTTTTGGGGGACCTTACTCGAGAGATAATACGCCATCGGAGCGCCTTCTTTTTCTTTTCCTTTGTTATTCAGATATCATCCACTTTTTTGAAGAGCTGCCCTTTGGTTGGACTATTGGAATTATCATCAACCTCTTGTGTGGTGCCTCTGTGATCTTCACTATCACTGTTTGCAGTGGGAACTGAGTATCTTTATTGTTTTAAAATTTATTTTTAAAATCCCCTTGCCTGGTTAAGAGGTGAAAATCCAAGTTTGTAAAATTATTATTATATAAATATATATATATATATATATATATATATATATATATATATATATATATATATATATATATATATATATATATATATATATATATATTTAAAAATACATAGAACATATTCTGGTATTTGCAGAACATTGGAATATGAAATAATTACAGTAAAAAACAAGTATAACACTTTATTAAATATGAATATTGCATACATATGTATTTATATGTGTATATATGTCTGTAAATATATATATATATATATATATACACACATATAAATACATCTGTACAAACATATAAATATATATATATATATATATATATATATATATATAGTCCATGTAGAAAACCAGGTAACAGCACCACAGTACACAATCTTCTTTTAAAGGTGAAAAATCTTTATTTGAGGTTTAGCAACCAGTAAAAAGCGACGTTTCGGACCTACATAGTCCTTAATCATGCATAAGTTAAAAACAAACAGACAGACTTTAATATGAAAAAAGAAAGTGATTCCCTTGTCCTCTATGAAACAGACACTAGAGCTGTGATCCTTAAAAATAGTAACTTTATTTGTATTCCATAAAACAAGACTGGTGCTCCAACAATGTTAAAAAATAGGGAAGAAAAGAGTTTGACCGGTTTCAGTCAAAAGGACCGTAGTCATAAACTTAAAATCTACCTGGTGTGCAGGGTATTTAAATGAAATGGTGTCCTCCAATTGGAGAATCCAAATCATCCCATTTTTTAAATGTTTATTCACTGTTTCAAGAAAAGCGTAAATACACATTTGTAAAGCAGATAATTCATAAAAGTAACACATATCAATATCTATGAATTAACAACCTATAACATAATGGACTGATATGGTAGTGGATAAGGAGATATATATATATTTATATGTACAAAAATATATACATGCAACTTTCTCAAACCTAGATATTAATTATTAAATCCGGATTGTGTAATTTTAACCTGAGCTGATAATACTAGTACTAAATATATCATTTGACTAAATGGAAAATAAGGACATATAAAATATAATATAAATTACATATGCCCTAAATCCAAACATAAATATAATCAAATAATATATTTATATTTAATTCATTTCCATTGCTTATTCACAAGTGTGCAAATAAGCAATATGCTATAATATAAAATAGCGTATTATTAGATATTCAGGTATTCATATGAGAAGTGGAATATCCTCTAAAGCTATCAAGTATGACCATAGAGAACCAAAATACTGCTTCACTATCTATAAAGATAAAGTATCAATCTCTACAAGGGAAGAAAAAACCCTTTTAAAAATATATATATATTAGTGATGCTGGTGGAAGGAAGTTTCACCTATTCCAATAGTTGATGATATCAAACTCGGAGTTGAATCCCACAGGTAGCAGGCTACCCAGTTTATGTATCCAGTATATTTCCTGTCGTGAAAGTATCTGGAACTTATCACCCCCTCTAGGGGGTTTCTGGATCTGTTCTATAGCCTGCCACCTGAAGGAACCAACATCTCCATTGTGTACTTCCAGAAAATGTCTAGACAGAGCCGAGACAGCTCTTTCCTTACTGATATGGGCCAGATGTTCTTTCACTCTCGTGCCTACCTCCCTGGTGGTTCTACCGACATATTGTCTGGTGCAGGAGACACACTCCACTAAGTAAACTACATATTTACTTTTGCACTTAACACAGCCTCTTGTTTCAAATATTTCTCCAGTAGTTGCAGAGACAAAACTATTGGAGACATGGATATACTCACAGGATCTACAGGTGCGCTTACCGCACCTATAGGTACCCTTGAAATGTAACAGACTTTAAAAAGGGTATCTGGACCAATCAGGCTTCAATTCTCAATATTAATTGGTTTAACCCATACCTATCCAGGTTTATAAATTTCAACAACACAGTGACCTCTAGTGGTACCAGAATATATTCCATCATTTAAAACCATTATAAAAACAAATACAAATTATAATCTCTATTCAGACCATATGAATGTAGTGTGTTCAAACGTTTAATCCACCATACTTCTTTCTGTTTTAATTTTAGTTCCCTATTACCCCCTCTTATATGATGGGGGATATGGTCAATCACTTGAAAGCGAAGTTGGCTTACTGTATGACCCATATTTGTAAAGTGTGCAGATACTGGAAGTGACATATCTTTTGATTTAATGGATGCTTTATGTTGACTAAACCTATCCCTGGTGGCTTGGGTGGTCTCGCCAATGTAACAAAGGCCACATGGGCATTTAAGTAGGTAGATTGCATAATTAGTTTGGCATGTATATAACCCATTGATTGTATATTGCTTTCTTTTGTCATTTTTGTCATTTTGTGCTAAATATTTCCCTTTTATAACTGAATTGCATTGAGCACAGTGTAAGCAGGGGTAACAGCCTTTATTAGGGGTAGTTAAATAATTTACATCAGACATTTTAGTTGTACCTATATCATCTTTATATATATATATATATATATATATATATATATATATATATATATACAGTATTTACATACATACATATTTAGACATGTGTATGTACATATCTCAATGCTAAAGCCATCTGCAGTCTTTTTTTTTCTTAGGCCTCATATCTTTGAGCCCTTATAACTCACATTTTATTAAGTAATAAAAGCTTTAACGTACACTTTATGGCCAAATGTAAATGGACACCTGACCATCACACCTATATGAGCTTGTCGGACATCCCATTCCAAAACCTTTTCTTCTGGGATGGCTTTCCACAAGATATTGGAGTGTGTCTGTGAGAATGCATGTCCATTCAGACTGTTAGGTCAGGAACTGATGCTAAACAAAAAGGTCTGGATTGAAATCTGCATTGCAATTCATCCCAAAAGTGTTCAGTGGGGCTGAGGTCACGGCTCTGTGCTAGACACTTGAGTTTCTTCAAAACCAAAATATTCAAAGCACATCTTTATGGACCTTGCTTTGTTCACAGGGGCAAAGTAATGCTGGAGCATAAAAGATCCTTTCTCAAACTGATGCCACAAGGTTGGAAGCACCCAATTGTCTAAAATAGCTTTGTATCCTGTAGCATTATGATAACCCTTCACTGGAACTAAAGGGCCTAGCCAAAAACATCCAATGATATCGACCTAAAAAAGAAAAACAGAAGAGTGGCGCCAAATGGTGTAGTATAGACAGGATCCACCTGCAGAGAGTAGAACACCCAGAGCCCTTGGCAGTGGAAACTCACAAAAGAAACGGCATGAACGGAGTGCCAGACAAAGCAGCACGGGACCCTCAGAGTCACCTGTATGACTCCCAGCTATGACTGGAGCGTCCAACGTCAGGTCAGATGACTAGCGATGGCCAATCCAGGAGCACCAACCGGCTCGAAGGTGCAGGCAGAGGATACAATAGGAGGGTACTGCAGGTATTGGCAATACAGGCGTGATAAAGCCCAAATAAAATGGTATGACTTTTTAGAGTCAGGAGTAAAACGAAGAGCAAGTGAAGGTATAAAAAGTGTATATTTATTAAAATACACAGATATATAGCAACGCGTTTCTCAGCAAATCATGCTGTTTCATCAGGCTGTATAATTACACATCAGCTTGCTCCATATATAAAACTTTAACTAACCAATCAGTAAACTGACATAATGCCGCACCTTCTCATGTATCAAATTGCACACTGCCAGGTGTACTCTTGGTGTGGAATGTCAGTCATTGATAGGTAGAGTAGCAGTAAAATAATAAAATATATATAAAATATATAATATATTATAATGGCATGAATACATTCCAGTGTTTAATAATACATGTATAAAAAATAAAAAGTAAAAAATAAATAAATAATAAATGATAAATATATGTATAAATAATAGGAAACATTTCAGCAACTTTTATATATATATATATATATATATATATATATATATATATAAAACTAATTAAAATATAAACATAGTAAGTAATGATGTGCATGTCAAAACACATAGCTCATAGCAGGAAAGGCACAATCATAAATGGCATGAAATTGTAAATATATAGGGGTATAGCTATGTGCTGCAAATATACTGATAAAGATTCCGTGACTCTACTTCAGATATATGTCTAAAAATTATAAAATAAATACATAAATAATGTGCTAAATAACTATAATATGTAATGTAAAGTATAAATATAATGTTTGTATATTAACTACTGACCTAAAGAGTTAGTCACCATTGAAATAAGCCGAAGATATATATTGTTAAAAGACAGATTTACTTCAGAGAAATCATAAAATAAGTAAATGTATATTAAAGATATGCTGACACATATGTATTGGTCTATAATTTAGTCATGTTTAACAGATGGAGAAAAATATATATCTAGAACTATACTAAGCTAGAAAGCGACCCAAACTTGATGGCATTACACAAGACGGTCCAATACCAAAATGGAAATCCAGCTATAGTTGGAAATATGTAGCATGGTCAGGAGATCTAAAGATCTAAAGAGGATGAGTTCATAAGGGAACAGGAGAGATGGATTTTAGCAGAGGTTAGATACAAAAAAATCCAAGGAATAACCAAATATGGAGTACTTTAATTGAAAGCTGCTAAATCTATATTGAGATTGAGCCCAGTAGGGTGCAAGCTCTTAAGGACATGGATCCAATAAGTCTCCCTCTGCCTTAACGTAAAGAATCAATTATATAGATGTGAAGGGGGAATGAACTCTATTGGAGTGATAGAGTAGCAGTTCTTCTTACCAAGATGTTTCAAATTACAGTGTCTTGGGACACTGTGATTTTTATAGGTATTTTTGATATTACGTTGATGTTCAGACCATCTGATGCTTAGTCTTCTAAACGTGCGTCCAATGTATTGTACTCCACAAAAACATGTGAGGAGGTATACAACATATTTAGAAGAACACGATATGTGGCCTATGATAGAATAATGTAGACCAGTCACATTAGATTTAAATGTCTTGATCTTATGTGAGATATCACTACATAATTTTCATCTCCTGTTGTAACATTTATAACTACCAGAAGAACTTACTATTGGCTTACTCTTCACATTAGAAGAAGCCACATTCCTTTTATTTCTTACAATCTTGCTGGGGGCTAAGATTGTTTTTAGAGTAGGTGCTCTTTTATAAACAACCTTTGGTGCATTTCCTATTACCTTGCCCAAAATCGGATCTTTAGTCAAGATACCGAAAAGTTTGGTAATAGCATTCTTTATCATTTGATGATTACTAGTAAATTGAGTGATAAAGAGAGGAGTTTTTAGCATTGGTTCTAATTCAGTTGTTGTTTCTTTGTTTTTTTTATGATTACCGAAATATTTGTTCCTGTCATCAGATTTAGCTGTATAATAGCTCTTATTGATAATGTTTAAAGGGTATTTCCTTTCTAAGAAACGCTCTTTAAGAATAGAGCTTTGTATTTCATAATCCGCAATGGTACTGCAATTGCGACGTACACGCTTGAACTGCCCATAGGGTACATTACGTTTCCAAGGCAGGTAGTGATTGCTGGTGAAATCAAGATAACTATTGCAGTCGACTGATTTAAAATAAGTTGTGCTAATAACTTTACCATTACTAAACTCAAGGTTAAGATCAAGAAAAGTAATCTTTCTAGGGTCAATAGTATTGGTAAAACATAGACCCCTATAATTTTGATTAAGATAATCTACAAAAAGATTGGCAGAGGTGACATCACCTTTCCAAATAAAAATCAAATCACCAATATACCGGCCATAGAGTACCAGGTTCGCCCCATATGCTGAACCCTATATGTACCTTTCTTCAAAAAAGCCCATCTTTATAGACCTTGCTTTGTTCACAGGGGCAAAGTAATGCTGGAACATAAAAGAGCCTTTCTCAAACTGATGCCACAAGGTTGGAAGCACCCAATTGTCTAAAATAGCTTTGTATCCTGTAGCATTATGATAACCCTTCACTGGAACTAAAGGGCCTAGCCAAAAACATGAAGAATAGCCCCAGACCATTATTTCTTCTCCACCAAACTTTATAGTAGGCACTATGCATTCCGGTAAGTAGCATTGTCCTGACATCCACCACACCCAGATTCTTTCATCAGGGTGCCATATAGGTAATTCATCACTTCACAGAACTCATTTCCACTGCTCTAGTGCTGTAGCAGTGTGCTCTATACATCTCCAGCCAATGCTTGACATTGTGCATGCTGATGTGAGGCTTCTGTACAACTGCTTAGTCATGGAAACCCATTTCATGAAGTTTCTTGATGTTGCTCCAAGAGGAAGTCTAGAACACTGTTAGGAGTGCTGTAACAGATTATAGGCTATTTTTAACTGGTGAACGCTTCAAGACTTGGCGCCTCTGCTCTGTAAATTTGTGTGGTCTACCACTTCATGGCTTGGCTGGTGCTCATATGCTTCTATTTCACTTATAGTTAATGTGAGCAGATGTAGTAGGGCAGAAGTTTCATGAACTGACTTGTGGCAAAGATGGCATTCTAATGTGTAGCTTAAACATTCTATTATTTTATACAAGATATCAGACATTATCAGAAAAACATTTTCTAAATTATTATTTCCAGTCTCCAATTTCCACATCCTTTACACTGGTGTGTTTTATGCAAATACTACACTAAACTTAATTAATCACTCCATTCTTTAGTGATACAGCAGAATAGGATAACATAGAATGTGGTGAAGATAGATAGACTAGAAACACTGGAAAGTAGAGAGTGAACAGGAGGGAGACAAAATAGGCAAAAGAAGAAAACATATTACTTAAGTCCTGCAACATAATAGACTAAATGCAAATATACACTCATATTTTAGCCATGCATGATCCATTGAATGGTAAAATCTATATCTAACAAACATTGGGATTATTTATTTACATGCAAGAAGATATTCACCTGATATATAATTGATTTAGGAATTAAAACTCTTTAAAGAGGTGATGTGGTTGCTTAAATGACTTTTAGCAAAGTTGATATATTTTCAAAGTGGTATATTTCCAGTAAAGAAAGAACTTATATGTACCCATGTTAAATCTACCTTCCACCAATGAGCCAGATTCATTAATAGCTCTATAAATATAAACTGTAGACTTACTGCCCTAATAAAACTCAGAGTCACATAGCTATTAATTAAGAATGGCAGCTTGGCACCAAGTCTGTGGAGACTATGTACCAGAAATGGATATATAAAATAATATCCAATGTAAATTAAAGCAGAAATACTATGTTAGATAAACTATATTCTTTAAGATGCATTAGGGGATACATAATTCACAGATACCATTATCCTTAAAATGTGTACAAATTAAATTGCTTATTGCATACGTGTCTTAATGTATATATATATATATATATATATATATATATATATATATATCTATCTTATATATATATCACATATATATATATATATATATATATATATATATAGTATATATATACAGGGAGTGCAGAATTATTAGGCAAGTTGTATTTTTGAGGATTAATTTTATTATTGAACAACAACCATGTTCTCAATGAACCCAAAAAACTCATTAATATCAAAGCTGAATATTTTTGGAAGTAGTTTTTAGTTTGTTTTTAGTTTTAGCTATTTTAGGGGGATATCTGTGTGTGCAGGTGACTATTACTGTGCATAATTATTAGGCAACTTAATAAAAAACAAATATATACCCATTTCAATTATTTATTTTTACCAGTGAAACCAATATAACATCTCAACATTCACAAATATACATTTCTGACATTCAAAAACAAAACAAAAACAAATCAGTGACCAATATAGCCACCTTTCTTTGCAAGGACACTCAAAAGCCTGCCATCCATGGATTCTGTCAGTGTTTTGATCTGTTCACCATCAACATTGCGTGCAGCAGCAACCACAGCCTCCCAGACACTGTTCAGAGAGGTGTACTGTTTTCCCTCCTTGTAAATCTCACATTTGATGATGGACCACAGGTTCTCAATGGGGTTCAGATCAGGTGAACAAGGAGGCCATGTCATTAGATTTTCTTCTTTTATACCCTTTCTTGCCAGCCACGCTGTGGAGTACTTGGACGCGTGTGATGGAGCATTGTCCTGCATGAAAATCATGTTTTTCTTGAAGGATGCAGACTTCTTCCTGTACCACTGCTTGAAGAAGATGTCTTCCAGAAACTGGCAGTAGGACTGGGAGTTGAGCTTGACTCCATCCTAAACCCGAAAAGGCCCCACAAGCTCATCTTTGATGATACCAGACCAAACCAGTACTCCACCTCCACCTTGCTGGCGTCTGAGTCGGACTGGAGCTCTCTGCCCTTTACCAATCCAGCCACGGGCCCATCCATCTGGCCCATCAAGACTCACTCTCATTTCATCAGTCCATAAAACCTTAGAAAAATCAGTCTTGAGATATTTCTTGGCCCAGTCTTGACGTTTCAGCTTGTGTGTCTTGTTCAGTGGTGGTCGTCTTTTAGCCTTTCTTACCTTGGCCATGTCTCTGAGTATTGCACACCTTGTGCTTTTGGGCACTCCAGTGATGTTGCAGCTCTGAAATATGGCCAAACTGGTGGCAAGTGGCATCTTGGCAGCTGCACGCTTGACTTTTCTCAGTTCATGGGCAGTTATTTTGCGCCTTGGTTTTTCCACACGCTTCTTGCGACCCTGTTGACTATTTTGAATGAAACGCTTGATTGTTCGATGATCACGCTTCAGAAGCTTTGCAATTTAAGAGTGCTGCATCCCTCTGCAAGATATCTCACTATTTTTGACTTTTCTGAGCCTGTCAAGTCCTTCTTTTGACCCATTTTGCCAAAGGAAAGGAAGTTGCCTAATAATTATGCACACCTGATATAGGGTGTTGATGTCATTAGACCACACGCCTTCTCATTACAGAGATGCACATCACCTAATATGCTTAATTGGTAGTAGGCTTTCGAGCCTATACAGCTTGGATTAAGACAACATGCATAAAGAGGATGATGTGGTCAAAATACTCATTTGCCTAATAATTCTGCACTCCCTGTATATATATATATATATATATATATATATATATATAGCTCAGCTTGATATATATGTATATATATATATATATATATATATATATATATATATACATAAATACTAAATACATAGATACATACACACACACTCATACATACAACCACACTGAAAGTATAGGTAGGACACCCCTATTAACAAAGTGCAAAAAATCCAAAATATAACCATAGAATTTAATCAGACAAACATTGGCAGTACATACTGAAGAGCTCAGTGTCTTTAAATATGGCATTATTATAGGTTGCTACCTTTGCCATAAGTCAGTTTATGAATTTTCTTCCCTTCTAGATCTGCCATAGTCAACTGTAAAGGCTATTATTGTGAAGTATCCACACACCACACAGTGCCATTCCCAAAAACAGATAATAATGCCTTGATCGGATTTAGTATTTATGCACAGTATGCAAACTCCACTAACTCCAGATAGTGGAGTTTTTAGATTAGGTTTTGTTTTGGGGTGGGGGTTACTTTGGTTTTAGTATAGTTATATTTGTTGCAAAAGAGCTGTGATTACTTCAACTAGGACATTTTTTTAGAATAGTTTTTTTTAGGGGGGGGGGGGTTGTTTTAAGGGCACTTAAGTTTTAGCATAGGGCTTTTATTGGTAGTTTTTTATTTTTGGTAATGTTGTTTTTTTAAATGTTTTTTGTTGTAACATAGTCTTTCTTAGGGTAGGATTCTTAGGGTGGTAGCAGTTAGGGGGTTAAGTAGTGTAAGAGTAGTTTGCGATGAGGGTTGTGTTGATTAGGGGGTAGTTTGGGATAGGGTAATGGTGATTTAGGGGTTAATAGAGTAAGGGGTTATTGCAGTGGGGATATTGGTGGTTTTGGGTTTAAGTAGAGTAGGGAGTTCATTGCGGTGCAGGTAGTGGCTGTTTAGTGGTTAAGTAGAGTCTTTAGTTTATTCTGATGGGGGTGTGACAGGTTAGGGGTTAATAGTGTAAGGGGTGGATTGTGTAGGTGGAAAAACTTGGCACAGTGTTCAAATTTTCATGATCTCGCGATCGTGTTTGCGCTCCTCATGCTAATGATAGCAATCCACCTGTAATCTAGCCCCTTATTTACAGTAGCTTGCGTGTTTAATAGAGAAACAGAAATGTTTGTTAATTAAATTCTCAGCATAGCTGGCAAGAATCAGGTAAGCTAATAATCATGGCAAACCATAAGAAAACAGATAATATTATTACCAAGTTCCTGACCCAGCTTTATTGTGAACAGATAAGACCAGGTTTACAGGAATTACCTAACAAAAAGCCAGAATTGATTAACTCACCTAAATAAAATATCAAAACTTTAAATATAAATGTAAAGAACATAAATAATATTAGCATGTTTCACCTGCAATTATTTCATAGTTATGAATAGACTTGTGCAGCTTCAAAAAATTTGTTTCGTTTCGGTTCGGATCGATTCGGATCGATTCGAATTTTGGTTCGGCTCTATTCGAATTCGGAAAAATTCGAATGAATTAGTTTCGGATTCATTTGGATTCTTTCGGATTTGGAAAAAATTTGGTTCGGTTCAATTCGGTTCGATTCGGTTCGAATCGATTCGGAAATTCGGAATTTCGGTAAGTGTTAGGTGGGATGTGCTGTGTATTACACTAGTATTATGTACTGTATATTAGTTTTAACCCATAGCAGAGTAATAAAACCTAATATACTGTACAATACTAGTGTAATACACAGCCATCCGAATCTACCGAATACATCCGAATCGATTCGGATGTATTCGATTCGATTCGGATTTATTCGGTAGATTCAGCAGTATTTTAATTCAGAAATTCGAATTGATCCGAATCTCCGAATTTTCCGAATTTCCGAATCGATCCGAAACGAATCGCACATGTCTACTTATGAATAATGTGGAATTGTTCTCTGTAATCCAATGTAAATTCTTAACTTACCCCTGCTCAATCTCTCGTCATTTTCATGACTTATCTGTTTGGTCATCTGGACATGGTGTTGTGTATGCTTTATGTTTTTACCCTGTATGGCCCCCTCTTGTGTCAATAGTTATGGCAGGGGTGGTTTAGAGAGCTGTTTGTGGGGATCGGGTGGTTGGGGGAAAATATAAAATTTACATATATATATACAGTGGGGCAAAAAAGTATTTAGTCAGCCACCAATTGTGCAAGTTCTCCCACTTAAGAAGATGAGAGAGGACTGTAATTTTCATCATAGGTATACCTCAACTATGAGAGACAAAATGTGGAAACAAATCTAGACAATCACATTGTCTGATTTGGAAAGAATTTATTTGCAAATTATGGTGGAAGTATTTGGTCAATATCAAAAGTTCATCTCAATACTTTGTTATATTTCCTTTGTTGGCAATGACAGAGGTCAAACGTTTTCTGTAAGTCTTCACAAGGTTGTCACACACTGTTGCTGGTATGTTGGTCCATTCCTGCATGCAGATCTCCTCTAGAGCAGTGATGTTTTGGGTCTGTCGCTGGGCAACACGGACTTTCAACTCCCTCCAAAGGTTTTCTATGGGGTTGAGATCTGGAGACTGGCTGGGCCACTCCAGGACCTTGAAATGCTTCTTACAAAGCCACTCCTTTGTTGCCCGGGTGTTGTGTTTGGGATCATTGTCATGCTGAAAGACCCAGCCATGTTTCATCTTCAATGCCTTTGCTGATGGAAGGAGGTTTGCACTCAAAATCACACGATACATGGCCCCATTCATTCTTTCATGTACATGGATCAGTCGTCCTGTTCCCTTTGCAGAGAAACAGCCCCAAAGCATGATGTTGCCACCCCCATGCTTCACAGTAGGTATGGTGTTCTTTGGTTGCAACTCAGCATTCTCTCTCCTCCAAACACAACGGGTTGTGTTTCTACCAAACAATTCTACTTTGGTTTCATCTGACCATATGACATTCTCCCAATCCACTTCTGGATCATCCAAATGCTCTCTAGCATACTTCAGACGGGCCCGGACATGTACTGGCTTAAGCAGGGGGACACGTCTGGCACTGCAGGATCTGAGTCCCTGGCGGCATAGTGTGTTACTGATGGTAGCCTTTCTTAAGCTGGTCCCAGCTCTCTGCAGGTCATTCACTAGGTCCCCCTGTGTGGTTCTGGAATGTTTGCTCACAGTTCTTGTGATCATTTTGACCCAACGGGGTGAGATCTTGCATGGAGCCCCAGATCGAGGGAGATTATCAGTGCTCTTGTATGTCTTCCACTTTCTAATTATTGCTCCCACAGTTGATTTCTTCACACCAAGCTGCTTGTCTATTGCAGATTCAGTCTTCCCAGCCTGGTGCAGGTCTACAATTTTGTTTCTGGTGTCCTTCAACAGCTCTTTGGTCTTCACCATAGTGGAGTTTGGAGTGTGACAGTTTGAGGTTTTGGATAGGTGTCTTTTATACTGATAACAAGTTCAAACAGGTGCCATTAATACAGGTAATGAGTGGAGGACAGAGGAGCCTCTTAAAGAAGAAGATACAGGTCTGTGAGAGCCAGAAATCTTGCTTGTTTGTAGGTGACCAAATACTTATTTTCCACCATAACATGCAAATAAATTCTTTCCAAATCATACAATGTGATTGTCTTGATTTGTTTCCACATTTTGTCTCTCATAGTTGAGGTATACCTATGAAGTGGGAGAACTTGCACAATTGGTGGCTGACTAAATACTTTTTTGCCCCACTGTGTGTATATATATATATATATATATATATATATATATATATATATATATATATATATATATATATACTGTATATATATATATATATATATATATATATATATATATATATATATATCTCCAAAAGAACCCAGCATGCTCACAGCATATGCATCATCCGGGGTGCACTTCAAACACTGCACATAGAGATCCCAAAAGAATGGAAAGCACTCTCCGTTTTTTAATAAAGTTTTCACTATGCAAAATACATACGTATGTATTTTGCATAGTAAAAACTTTGTCTAAAACAGGAGAGTGCTTTCCGTTCTTTTGGGATCTGTCTCTCTCTCTCTCTCTCTCTAAAAATTACATTTTCATACTGGCAGACTGTCTGCCAGTATCTAAGATGGGGGTGACCAGTGGGGGGTGAGGGAGAGCTGTTTGGGAGGGATTAGGGGTTGGGAAGTGTCATATGGCAGGGTAATCTCTACACTAAAGCTAAAATTAACCTTTTATGCTACCTAATTATCTCCTTCACTGCTGGGAATAATAGAAGTGTGGTGCACAGCTGCAATTAGCAGCATTCTAATTACCAACAAGCAATGGCAAAGCCAAATATGTCTGCTATTTCTGAACAAAGGGGATCACAGAGAAGTTTTATAACCATTTGCGCCATGATTGCACAATACCTTTGGTTGTCTGCTTAATAATATATATATAGTCGGGCGTGTCTGGGCAGCGTTCAAGTTAAGACACAATATCTGGAGTTCCTGACTTGACCAAGCTAACCCGCCTGTTAATGCTGATCTCTTTCAATATTCTTGGCTAAATCAGCGATATTACATATCTACTCATCCTCATGAACATTTTGATACCAGGATTATTGTATTCATGATTGCAGGAGTCAGATCCGGACCGCTGAGGCCTTAGGCGGCTGCCTTTCACGAGTCCACGGCACCCCGCCCCCGATGATTTGGGTTTAAGAGCCATGGAAGTCAACATTCAGCAGCTTTTACAGGACCTGAGTGCTCTAATGGACAAATGCTTTTCTCAGTTGTCCCATCACATAGCTGCATGTTTTGGCGCACATGAATATAACACCCACACTGGAGATGGCAACCTTTCCCTCTATTATGAGGCGACCAAGACAGCGGTAATCAGAAATTTATGTGATCCAATAGACACCACTAGCCTGATACCAACCCGTTCTTCCAGTGGGCACATGGAAGATGTCGACGAGAGTGCGGAGCAGAGAGGATTCATATACAGGCATACAAAATGGAGATGGAAAAGATTGAGTGAGATTCAAATTGTGCATGATGCACTCACATTGGGGCTAAGAGTATACAGAGGTCAGGTGGAAGATCCATTTACAGACCCAGAGTTACTCTGTATCATAGAGAATCAAGAGCTTAGCTGTAACCCTTCTCCCTATCAGTCGGAACAAACGTCAGCCTCAGTATTCACTTGTGTCGCAGTGCGCATGCAGCAGTATACACGCCACAACGGATCTCAAAACTGCTGTGTGGTAGATTCATTACAGGTACTATATCGCCATATCGCAGGATAGAAATGGATGTGCGATCTTGAAATATGTTCAGCGTTTTCAGAAGAGTCTGATCCGAGACTTGGTTGTATGACTGATCATTTAAGGATTTATGACAAAGACACTTTGCCAGTTTAGGACTCTATGTCTCTACTACAGTTATCCAACTTCATATTGGTGGAGTTAGTTGTACGTTAGAATAAAACAGAGTTATGAGATGTTTTACTAAGTTGTTAAAAGGAAGTGATTCACTGAGTTCTCTTTGTTTAATACCTATGTTCTTGTTTTATTTGTATTTAGATTAGCGTACCATTGTAACTCTCTGTGGGCAAATTTCAATAATGGGTCTGTATATTTCAGAAGAAAGTAACTCTACAATATATGTTGGTCACTTTTATAGACCATATAATGAACACATCTATCATAGCACTTAACTATTCCTAGTCCCAAGGGCTTTATATTTCCTGGAAAAAATTAATATCTCTTGTATGCTAGTCCCATGTGTTGTAGAATTTATCTATATATAAATGCACATGTTTTATAGTTCTCAGTGGGAGCTTACATGCAATGATTACATTCTAATGACATTAGGTTGGTTCTTCTATCAGCGGCCGGGATGATGGACTTAAACCAAATTTAACCCTCATTTACTTGCTTTAGGAAATAACAGAGCACTTTAGGAGATTAAGCCTATTAGTGATGTGAGACTATCCCTAAGATTAATATGCCAAGGGACATATGAAACTCTATCACCAATACATATAATTACCAAGATATAATTCTTCACTACAACTCCCCTACGCTTCCATCCTCAGCTTGATTTGGGTTGCTTTTCTACCAACAAACTGCCTTTAGGCTCGTTATAAGGGTCATCAAGGATCAACATTTGATAATATAAGATGTTAGCATGTCTAAATTATGAGCTTTTTCACTCGGGTCACTTGAGCTACTTGTTTATCCTAGACTTTCATGTCCAGTCAATATCATTGAGCTTCTTCTAAGTGTAATTCTAGTTTAACATATTATATCAGTATCATATATCAGAATTTTAACTACTCTAAGATACCATAGGTCCAAAAGTGACCGTTTATATCACTATATTCCCTCTAGAGACAATTGTAGAGTATTAGGGTCCATGAGTGGCTCAATGTAGAATGGGAGGGACTTATGTTATTCAAAAAGAGGTTTCAGTTTTGCTTGTTTATTATTACAATTACTGTGATATCATTCATTATTTTGTCGGAAATCAGTCAATTGTATTATTATACACTATGTCCATATACTTTGTTTAAATGTTTTAATCACAGTGAACATGTCATTGAATAGACATATAACATGTATATCTAACTTTTGTATTTTATGATAACCTCAATAAAAAAAAATAGTATATATATATATATATATATATATATATATATATATATATATATATATATATATATAGTTTTGATAGGTAAAAAAATAAAAATAAAACAAGGCTCTATTTCTGTTTAAATGGAGTGATAGCAAAAATGCTAAAAATTATCTGGTATTTTGAGCATTTTTTTCTCTTAAAAACCTGGTAGTGAAGGGGTTAATGCATCTTTTAGGTTATCAGGATGGCCAGACACTGTTTTTCTATCACTTAATGGGCCTGACAACTTTCACAATGATTCCTTTAAACTATTTTTTTTTCCTCTTGTTTGTTAAAGGACCCTTTCCATTTTACAGGATTTTCACTTCGTTAAAACTGTAAATCCACTGCCTTGCTGCTTTGCCTCTTTCCCAGAGACCTTAAACGAGATTACGCAATTTTGAACAGGCTTTTTTAGGGGATGAGCCTCCATGCAGTCCAAACTTGTTCATGAGAGTACATATATTATTACACTAACGGTGACTAATGTTTGTTCCAGATTACAAGTTCAAAAGTATATGCACTCTTATGAGTTTGGACATGGAGGCTGGTCCATAAAAACCCATTCACGAATGTGCAATCGTATATTATAATTGGTAGGTGTTAACCCCTTACATACTGAATAAATGTAACATACAAAACATATACACTACACAAGGGTATTTAATTAATCATGCTCTATACTATTAAACATTTTCTTTCAAGGAGTTACATCTTTATGTATTGTAGGCACAGTTATATTTGTAATAATAATCATATCCTATAAATTGCTACAATATCAAACAAGCTAAAACAATTTTTATTTTGTAGCTGAATGAAAGGGACAGTCTAGGCCAAAATAAACTTTCATGATTCAGATAGAGCATGTAATTTTAAACAATTTTCCAATTTACTTTGATCACCAATTTTGCTTTGTTCTCTTGGTATTCTTAGTTGAAAGCTTAACCTAGGAGGTTCATATGCTAATTTCTTAGACCTTGAAGCCCACTTCTTTCAGATTGCATTTTAACAGTTTTTCACCACTAGAGGGTGTTAGTTCACGTATTTCATATAGATAACACTGTGCTCGTGCACGTGAAGTTATCTGGGAGCCATCACTGATTGGCTAGACTGCAAAAGAACTGAAAAAAGGGGCAGTTTGCAGAGGCTTAGATGCAAGAAAATCACAGAGGTTAAAAGTATATTATTATAACTGTGTTGGTTATGCAAAACTGGGGACTGGGTAATAAAGGGATTATCTATCTTTTAAAACAATAAAAATTATTGCGTAGACTGTCCCTTTAAATCTGTGCTGAACACTATATTTGACATACACAACAAGAATTTTAATATATGGAACAGTGAAACCATCTGCACATGTAATTTTAATTTACCCATTTTTTGAATAAACAATAAATGTTACATTTTACAGTTGTGTGATCACATCTAAGAAATATGTTTACAAAAGGAACCATGAGTGCTATTAAATGTATACTTTTTAGTCAGTCTCTATACTGAACATGTGTTTAAAGGGACAGCGTAGACCAATTTTTATATAACTTTATGTAATAGACACTACTATAAAGAAGAATATGCACATATACTGACCTAAAAGATCCAATATAAAACCCTTTTAAAAACTTACTTACTGTTATGCCTCTAAACTTCTCTCACTCTTAAACTCCTTTGGTCTCTCAAAATCCACCCTATTCCCCACTCACCGCGATAGACACTCTATCGATCTTGTATTCTTCTACCTCAGCTCCCTTTCTGATGTCATATGCAAAAATGGTAAACCCTTAACGGTAGATAAAAGCAACTCTACAAGGTGCGGTTTCCCAAAACCCTTTCTGATGTCAACCTGTCGCCCATTTCCCCTCTCGGACCACCATTTTCTCACCTATTTCTCTCTCCCGCCCCTGCATCTGTAGAAATCTGTACACTGTAGAGCCTCTCCAAATTTCCAACCTTATTCAAAAACGCCTCCACCACACTTCCACGGTATCCTGCCCTGACCTTGCTACAAACCACTATAAAAATACTCTCTCCTCTGCACTCGACACCCTTGTTCCTCCACAAATACGCAAAACCCCACATTGTCAGCTCCAGCCCTGGCCCTCTCAGCAAACACGCTATCTACAAAAATGCTCCCATGCTGCTGAACGTGCCTGGAGGAAATTCCACTCTAAACCCGATTTCCTACACTATAAGTTCATTCTTTATTCTTACTCCTCTGCCCTTAACTTAGCCAAGCAAAACTACTTCTCTTACATCTTCTCACCCCTCAAACCCTAAACGTCTCTTCTCTATTTTCAACACTCTCCTCTATCCACCTGCACCACCCCTTCATCTGCCTTTAGTGCTCAAGACTTGTCAGACTACTTTTTCAACAAAACACTTACCATCCAAAGTAACATCCCACCACAAGACTGCAACCTTCCATCTCCACCCCCGGTCACCTCCTCCACCATTCTCAGTACCTTCCCCCCAACCACTAAGAAAGAAGTGAGTTCCCTAATGTCTTCCTCACACCTCACTACCTGCCCACTTGACCCTATCCCTTCACATCTAATACCTTCTCTGTCTTCTACCCTCACTCCAGCTCTTACTCATATATTCAACCAATCCCTTACTACTGGTTCATTTCCATCTTCCGTCAAACATGCAAAGGTAACCACCATCCTCAAAAAACCCTCCTTCGACCACAATTCTCCTGCAAACTACCACCCCATATCACTGCTCCTGCTCACTTCAAAAGTCCTTGAAAAACTAGTTTTTGATTGCCTAACACACTTCCTGTCCTCCAACTCATTGCTTGACCCCCTGCTATCTGGCTTCTGTCCCCAACACTCAACTGAAACTGCCCTCACCAAGGTTACTAATGATCTTCTTACTGCTAAAAACAATGGCCACTACTCTATACTTATCTTACTTGACCTATCTGCTGCCTTTGACACTGTTGACCATCCCCTCCTCCTACGAACTCTCAACTCCCTTGGGCTCTGTGATATTGCCCTCTCCTGGATCCACTCTTATCTCTCTAATAGGTCCTTTTCTGTCTCATTTGCTGGCGACTCCTCCTCTTCATTGCCTCTGTCTGTTGGAGTACCTCAAGGCTATGTCCTAGGCCCTCTACTCTTCTCTATCTATACTTCCTCACTGGGTAAACTTATCAGTAGCTATGGCTTTAACTATCACCTCTATGCTGATGATACTCAGATCTACCTATCCACCCCTGCACTCTCTCCTTCTGTCCTTCTGTGTTTATCTGGCATTTCTTCCTGGATGGCCTCTCACCACCTAAATATCATCATGTCCAAGACTGAGCTTCTTCTTCTAATCCCTACATCTAATTCTACTCCAGTTTCTAACTTTACCATCACTGTTGGTGACACCACTATCTCCCCATCACCCCAAGTCCGCTGCCTAGGAGTTACACTTGACTCCAATCTGTCCTTCATACCCCACATCCAATTGCTCTTCTCTCTTCATCCTGTCGCAACCACCTACATAATATCTCCAAAATTCATCCTTTTCTGAGTGCTGAAACTACTAAACAGCTAATCTATTCCCTAGTAATTTTTCGGCTTGCCTACTGTAATACCCTACTAACTGGCCTTCCTCTCTCCTGCCTCTCCCCCCTTCAAATCATCCTAAATGCCTCTGCTAGGCTAATTCACCTCTCCCGATGCTCTGTATCGGCTTCACCCCTATGTAAGTCCCTTCACTGGCTCCTCATTCACAGCAGAATTAAATAAAAAATTATCACTCTGAGCTACAAAGCCCTTACCAATGCAGCTCCCCCTACCTGTCCTCACTCATCAACAAATATACTCCAGCCCATCCCCTAAGATCCAACAACGATCTACTCCTTGCATCTTCTACCATCACCTCCTCCCATGCTAGACTACAGGACTTCTCTCTGGAACACACTTCCT
The DNA here is from genome assembly GCF_027579735.1 of Bombina bombina. Classification (NCBI taxonomy): domain Eukaryota; kingdom Metazoa; phylum Chordata; class Amphibia; order Anura; family Bombinatoridae; genus Bombina; species Bombina bombina. Next base: position 588,285,391 of record NC_069504.1, read on the forward strand.
CGAGCTGTCAGACTTTCCCCCAACCTCTCCTCCTTTAAACGCTCCCTAAATACCTTCTTGCTCAGGGGAGCCCATCACCAAATCAGTAACTAATGAATTCCACTTGCCGAATAGTTGCCCTCATCTAACTCCACACTAACATCATTCCCACCTTTGCAGCTCCCAGCTCCTGTTTCTCACCCTCCTACCCATCTAGATTGTAAATTCTCACGAGAACAGGGCTCCCAATTCCCCATGTATTTGTTTGTTAAATTTTGTCTGGCGTCTCATATTATACCGTCCTTTTATCTTTGTAACCCATGGACAACGCTGCGAAATCTGTTGGCGCTTTATAAATAAAGAATAATCATAATAAATAATATATATATATATGTCTCTAAATACATATAAAAAATAAATACATATGTACACACACACACATATATATATATATATATATATGTGTACTTTGTAAGTTCTGAGGTCGTGCTAACCTGACGCACATTAACTTTAATTGCACTCCAGCGAATGCCTTTACTTTCAACTTGTAATATGAGCAGAAAACCTGATGAGTGCAAACAACCATGATAAACCCCTTATCGCTCATGCAAAACTGTTAACGCGCCACTCGTAATCTGTTCGTATGAAGTCAGAGATACTGAGCACATTTCAACCTTATGCAATCTGTTTATGAAGACTCATAATGATTTGTAAGGGTGGTCCCTGTGAAATGAGTAAAAGTGGTGCCATTGGTCCTTAATAAAATTATTATGCAAACAAGATGTTATTTTTTTATGTTCCAGGGTGTTTGAAGGCATTCTGGTGACAAAGTGCAGTTTTTTAAAAGACAGGACCCATGTCATTGTCATTATTTGTTTACATTTCATCCTTCAATTCTAGAATCACAAACTTAACAATGGAAAACATAATGGGCCCCATGTATGAAGTTACGGGCGGACAAAGTTCCTGACTTGGAAACCTGTCTGTCTGGATTGCAGTGAATGGGCAGTGGACACTGTACTTTCAATGTCTGTATGTGGAATTGGGGTGATTTAGAACCCCCAACTCAGGTTGGATAACCACTGCTGACACTGTCTCTTAAAGGGCTCCATAGCAGTATTTGCTGCTTAGTACATGGAGCCCATTTTTCTTTTCTTGCAGTTGATCACAATCCTGTAGAAAGTTTATCAAAGTTTTAATATAAAAACTCCTCATAGGGGCCGATTTATGAAAGTGCGAGCGGACGTAATACAATGTAGAGTATTATGTTCGCCTCGCCGCACATCGATAAATGCTGACAGCATACACTGTCGCCATTTATCATTGCAAAAGCAATTCTTGTGAACTGCTTGGGCAATGGTGCCCCCTGCAGATTCGCGGCCAGATTAAATGAATTTCTTTATACTGTCACTTTGAACTTCTAAAAATAAAAGAACCTTGTGTTGCTTTATTCTGCATGGCTGCTATCTATAATGTTTATAATTCTCCAACCATGATCCTAATAGTCAACAATCTCATCTGATATAAACTCTACTAGTTTACTAATTATTTTATGCAACCTAAATTCTCTCACACTCCTGTATGAGGAAAGCATACAAACAGAACATCATTTAAAACTACAAACTCTTTTAAAGGTAAACACATCTTTATGGTAAGATAATTCCTCTCTTTGAAAAACATCAGGAATGACCAAATTCACTTTGCAGATACCATACCAATTAATAAAAGGGAAAAATACATTTGCTTTCATAAACTATAATTATGCTATTCCCTAAACAAATATTTTTCTGTATAATTAATATAAACTTCTAGCTGAGACATGTCCCCCTTATGTTCTAGAGGGTGAAGGGTCTAAAATATTATTATATATTGCAGCATTTTCCTTAAACATATTTTTATACTCAGTGGGCAATTCAATAGGGTACAATACTGCACAGTTCACAGTTACATTTATCTAAAGGGTTACTTTGTTAAGCACATAAACTACAATGTGCACTAATACCAGTAAAGCATATGATCTCTTATCAACAATATGATCAATAAAAATAAAACAAATACAAGAGAATACAAAACAAGCAATATAAGGAATCGAGTTAAAACAATACTCCCCAAATTTAATTGGTTGACCCTGTAACAGCATAACAGGTCCTCCATATCGAGCGGCAAGGCACAGTCCAGTCTTTATGTCCTGAAGACACACATCAGAGGAAACAGTCATGGATTACCCAGAGTCCAGTTCTGGGGCTGGTACCAGCATGCAAAGCAAAGAATGGATCCAAAGATAGTTCAGCAACTTTTACTGCAGTATGGTGGTTAAAACAAGCTTGACAAAAGGTCTTTCATCTTCATCTTTTCTTTCTTTAAAGGTTTACTTGCATTCAATCTTTAATCTTTTGAAGAGTGCACTTATAGAATTTTGTCTGTACAGATTTTACCTAAATATGGAAACTCAAAAAAAATTCAGTTAGTGTCTTTTAATCTCTGGATACAGCAGCATACTCTCATCCTGCAAATACAAATATAGTGTTAAAAACCAAATAGAAAAATAAAACATTTTAGGCATCTGAAATATGAGAGCAAAATACAACACAGAGAGACCATGAAGAGATATAATCCCCCAGGGAGGGAAAAAGGAGTGGGGTCTGGGTATACAAGCTACGACCGGGGTGGCCATCAAGGTAGATGATGTCCGTGTAAAATCTGGATTGGATGAGACTCTTAAGCGCTTGTGCTTAATTACCCAGTAAGGAAAGATAGTCTTACTATGTAGTTGGATTCAATGAGATCTATTTATTTTTAGAATTATAAATACATACAATAAAATTTAAAACAATAGAAATTGATTCTTAAAACAAATCTAACTGGTTGGCCAACCATACAGTGTGAATAAAATGATATAATATGTTTTCCAATCCCTGTTACTTAGTGTATTATACAAACATATCTGTATATTTGAATTTTTGAATTTTGGTTTAATTGCAGATATTTTTTATGGATTTGGTATAGTGGACTTGTGAAGAAGTATGGTATCCACAAAGAATATTCGCAATATTAATTCTTAATTACCATATTTACCATATTCGTTTGTTTAAAGCTGAACATACATAATTAAAATAGCGTCAATGGTATCAACAATATAATTAAAATAGCGCCAATGGTATCAACATTAGTAACAAATAATAAAAGTGAAACAAAAATAAAGTGATACAGTAAAAATCGTATAAGTTATGAAAGATAAAGTCTTTCTGCCGTGATCGTTAGAGTAATTGTTAATTGCTTTTTGTTAAAAGCGCTGTTGTTAAGTCCTCCGTGGGGATAGTATGTGCGGGCGTGCTGCAACACGTTTTTGTCTAATTGCTATATATATTGCGATTATAAGTCACTGTTAAGTAGTTTTGGTTATCTGTCCTTCACATTAACTTCCTTAGTTGGTGTAGGTATAATAAATCTTACCCGTTGTTTCTTTTGGGATACTTTGTTTCTGGTCTAGTTTCTTTTTGTACCCAATTCAATCTTTACTGTGATAAATGTGGATCGGAAGCCGGGATAGCCGCTGCCGGTGTTGTAGTGGTTTCAGTATGTCGAGTTGGTTTGTCTCTGCAGATACACACACTTGAAGGAGTAGATGCTGGGGTATTGTGGTAGTGTGCTTTAACCGTTAATCCTTTCGTCAGATGGCTGGGCTTTTTGCCCGGTTCAGGTTTTCAAAACCTCTTGACTATAAGATGTACAGACACAAACATAATATATCTTATAACATGCACAAAATGTGACAAACAATATATAGGTGAAACGGAAAGGATGATAAAAGAACGAATAAGGGAACACATATTATCAATAGAAAAATCGGAACTAGAAAGAAATAAAGACCTGCCAGTTCCCAAACACTTCAGAACTTGCAATAACAGCAATCTAAAATATTTCAACTACACAGCTATACAAAAAATTAAACAAAATATAAGAGGTGGTAACCAGGCAAACAACCTACTTAAAAAAGAAGCAAAATGGATCTTCGAAATGCAAACCTTAAGACCAAAAGGTCTGAATATAGACTTCAGTCTAAACTGTTTCTTGAATACTTGAACCACAAAAAACCCTGCATGCCAACACCAAAAACCCAATCTGATAACAACACTTCATAAACAATTCAAAATTTCACCAAAAATTTAAAAAAATCGTTTTAACCTGCTCTTCAAGAAAAGATTATAAAAGAACGAACACTAAAAATAAATAAATTACAAAAATAAGAATAAAAATTCCAGAACCAATAATAATGCATCTGATAACAACACTTCATAAACAATTCAAAATTTCACCAAATTTTAAAAAATCATTTTATGATACCCTCTTTCAACAAAGGCTAAAAGAGAACAAACACTCCAAATTCAGAAGAGAAACCCAACAGATTGATACACAACTATTAATAATGGATGTTTTATATCCTTGAACCAATACAATTGAAATGATGAATACCAAAAGATTAACCTGCTCTTCAACAAAAGATTATAAAAGAACGAACACTAAAAATAAATAAATTACAAAAATAGGAATAAAAATTCCAGAACCAATAATGCATGTTTCATATACTTGCACCAAAGCAATAATAATGGAAATAACGATTATTAATAAAAAACCTGCTTTTTAACAAACGATTACTAAAGATCAAACAAGAGCACGCAAAATTGAAATTTCCCATTCCACTGTTATATTAAATTGCATCATCAAAACAAATGACTAAACCTCTAATTTACCAACCCTAGAATTGAACCAACAATAAAATATGAATTCTTGCACTAAAGGACTAAAAAGAACATAATAAATATTCAAATTGGCATATACCAAAAACCTTATACTGACTCACAAACCCTGTAAGGACAGATTCTCTGATGTACAAAAAGTTATTTATGTTTTTATTATAACAATACATTCGTATTTGTGTTTACTACTTAACAAGTTTTCATAACGTTTTATGCATTTACTTGGTCATCTGATACAAATAAGTGAAAATTCCCCCATCACCGTGATAAACTGAACCATTAATAGGTCACATGCTAAGGAATGACCAATCAAAAGCACCGACACAACAACCAATAGGATCACCAGATTGTAAAGATACAACTACCTAGGGGATCCAATAGAATCAAATCACAGAATACAAAAACCCACTGTTTACAACTGCAAGGTTATGCTTGATAAAGGCTGTATTAATCAGCTGAAACGCGTTGCCTACTCCTTGCTACACTAAACATTTTCATAGTCCACTTTCGAAGTGGACCGCCAAGACTACATCAAACCACGGACCAACAAATACGCTTGAAAGATATTCTGAAGTGTTCAAGAACAACCTTCAAAGCACCTAGTCTTCCTTTTAAAGGACCGCCAAGAACAACTGAAATACCTTACCTAATAATTGGGCCTAAAGAAACCTGTGGACACCTGCAGATCGGATACTCTGAAACAAATAGAGTACGGATCTAAACAGAACACATTCGCAACAATTCAAGAGGTTTTGAAAACCTGAACCGGGCAAAAAGCCCAGCCATCTGACGAAAGGATTAACGGTTAAAGCACACTACCACAATACCCCAGCATCTACTCCTTCAAGTGTGTGTATCTGCAGAGACAAACCAACTCGACATACTGAAACCACTACAACACCGGCAGCGGCTATCCCGGCTTCCGATCCACATTTATCACAGTAAAGATTGAATTGGGTACAAAAAGAAACTAGACCAGAAACAAAGTATCCCAAAAGAAACAAAGGGTAAGATTTATTATACCTACACCAACTAAGGAAGTTAATGTGAAGGACAGATAACCAAAACTACTTAACAGTGACTTATAATCGCAATATATATAGCAATTAGACAAAAACGTGTTGCAGCACGCCCGCACATACTATCCCCACGGAGGACTTAACAACAGCGCTTTTAACAAAAAGCAATTAACAATTACTCTAACGATCACGGCAGAAAGACTTTATCTTTCATAACTTATACGATTTTTACTGTATCACTTTATTTTTGTTTCACTTTTATTATTTGTTACTAATGTTGATACCATTGACGCTATTTTAATTATATTGTTGATACCATTGACGCTATTTTAATTATGTATGTTCAGCTTTAAACAAACGAATATGGTAAATATGGTAATTAAGAATTAATATTGCGAATATTCTTTGTGGATACCATACTTCTTCACAAGTCCACTATACCAAATCCATAAAAAAATATCTGCAATTAAACCAAAATTCAAAAATTCAAATATACAGATATGTTTGTATAATACACTAAGTAACAGGGATTGGAAAACATATTATATCATTTTATTCACACTGTATGGTTGGCCAACCAGTTAGATTTGTTTTAAGAATCAATTTCTATTGTTTTAAATTTTATTGTATGTATTTATAATTCTAAAAATAAATAGATCTCATTGAATCCAACTACATAGTAAGACTATCTTTCCTTACTGGGTAATTAAGCACAAGCGCTTAAGAGTCTCATCCAATCCAGATTTTACCCCCACTTTGAAGTTTGTGAGATTACTTCTTCGAGACTCCCTAGCTGTTACCCCCACAGCGCATAGTTTATTAACCCAACACACCAATACACCTAAGATGATGTCCGTGGCCAGATTCCCAATGAAGGAAAGTTCTAGACAACCCTAGGGACGTAGTGCATCCTGCATAGGGATAAGACAGGGAAATTTAGGGCACAGCTGGTGGTTAGGCAATAACATTGTAAGAGGAGATTCAAAACGTTTTAGGTTCACCTCCTAAAAACAATCACCCCATTACATAAAGATATTCATCAATACTCATCAATACTTCCCCCTTGTTTGCGTGAAACATCCCATGTGACACGCAAACACAACATAACAAGAAACTAAACGACAAATCATGCACTCCACTCATGCAGCAATAGCAAGCAAAATCAAATACACGTCACTATTCAATATGCTGTCCATACAGCACGCTTCCACACGTAGTCACAAAAGAGAAAAACATAACAAACATTGAAAACCAATTGTTCTTTTTTTTCACAAAACAAAACATTAGCTGCCGACACAAACTTCAAACAACCACAATTAACCTGAAATTTAACACATATTCTGACATTCACTGAAATGCAACACTCGCAAAATGCCACAAACAATTAAAAACATCCCCCTAAGAACCATCTATACCCAGGCTCTGCAACGTCTACTATGTACAAAACTTTGATATCACACAAATAAAGCAATCACAGCAGATGCTCAAGAAACTTCAGTTGCATATTGTACAAATAAAATTGCGCTTATTTGGGAAAGATCAGATAACCATGGTACAGCTGCTTCTGAGCAGATAACAGTATCACCTCAGAAGCAGTGAAGGGAGGAGCAGAAGGGTGCACAGACACAGAAACTAGAGTTTTATGAATTGTACCTTGGGGTTTATGACTGTATCTTTTGTGAACTGCATTAAAAAGAGTAACACAATTTAGCATAAAAGGTCCTGCAAGAAAGAGTCTTTGCCTTCTTTTGGGGACTCCAGCCTCCTTTTTGGGTATTCTAATCTTCCATCAAATGGGGTGGACCTCGATCAGATGATCTAGAGGAGGAATCCATTACACAAAGCAGATTCATCAGATGCAGTGTTATTTCCCTGGGATCATCTCCCTTTTGCGCCCTACACTTACCTCATAGGATTGAGGGTGTGTCCTGTAAGTAGTTAATACAAACATTTCCTCTGGATACATACTTCTGTGATTACTACAAAGCAGTATACAGACTTGTTACAACGCATTTAAGAATTATACTGTTTTATTCATTCAGGACTCTCAGATTATACACCTCAGGAGTTATTTATATCATTGCAATTATTACTTTTTGTCAATTATCTTTTGCCAAATCTCTCATTTTATTTGGTAAAAAACTCCTGTTATTGCGTTGCATACATTGTTATGAACTTTGATCTCTTCGATTATTTATTTATATTGTATTTATTTGTATTATACTTTGAGTGGGCACACTAACAGGCGCAGTAATCCTTCTAGTACCTCTTTTCACAATAACTTTCTTTTTCTAAGGGATTTCCAAGAAAGGGATCTCCCGCTCACTAGTAGGTCATTTACAGCATCCAGTTCTTGTGTGCCCTTTTATTGATACCCATTTGCACTCATTTATATAAGTATTTGTTTGGTTTCTTCTTTTACTGAGGAGCAGTGAATTAATCCATTCCTGTATTGAAATTTATATTGACACTTTGCAAATGTATTTTATACTAAGAATATAATTTTCAAACTGAACATATTTGAAATAACAGAAACTTATTTTTGGACGCACTTACCAATATATAATATATTTCTTTTGATACATTCAAAGTTATAGTTGCTCCTCATACAATTATATAAGTGAGTTTGTATTCTTCACTTCAACATTCAACTCCTAATTGATTATACTTACAAAACATATCCAATTTAACTGAGTTTGTGCGCACTCACATCCAGGGAGCTTGTACTTGTACTAGTTGAATTTACATTCTACTTGTTACACCATTAAATATCTGGATATATATATAAAAAATATACGTGAGTTAGAACAAGTGAAATAAACATATATGAATATATAATCAAAAAAGGGATTAATAATAAAAGTCCATAATAATTTGTGGTATATATGTCGAGTCAGCTCTTCTTCTGGCAGGATTGGACTTGCAAGAAAGATCTAAAAAAGATATAAAGAAGAGCGCCTCATGGTGCAGTTTATCCAAGATACATTTCTAATAGAATCAAGGTTTCTGACAAGTGGTTAATCACAAGGCTGTGTGCACTAAATGGAGTGCAATATGTACAGGCTGGGCTTTGCAGTCTGCAGCTGACTGATCGGGGCAATATTCTCCTACAGATGGCGATGGAATCGGTTCAGGATATATTAGCCTTTTAAAACATAAAGGACACAGAGCTTCTCCTAGTGCAGGTAAAACTAACAGAGTAATTCCAGGAAAGTAGTAAAATGGATACTCACATTTCAATCTGCACCGTTGATTTGTGCAAATAAAGCATGCTGGATGTTACAGACACCAGCTGTCTGAGTTTGGTCTCCCTGGATTGCTCCTTCAGACAGTTGGAAAAGTGGGTAGGTGGAATAAAGTGCTCCAAAGTAAAAAGTAGTTTAAAAGCAGACTATTTAATATCACAAATTTATTTTAAAAGTGAATATACATGTAACGCATTTCTCGGCTGGCTAGCTGTTTCATCAGGCATGTAATCAGTTTGTATGAAGAGCACTATATATACACATATACTTCCAATTAGTTAACAGTGGGCGTATTCATTTCCAATTAGTATTCTCAGTATATAGCTTCCAGAAAATCATATAGCAGTAAATATAATAAAAGACATTGCAATAGAAATACAAATATGATAAAAGATATACACCGTAAAACATATGTAATAAAATTATGTGCATAGGAAAAATGTGCATAGAAAAATTGTTAGCTTTCCACTTTGACAAATGCCTGCTGTTTTTTGTAAGATCCTATTGGTCAATAAGTGATCACATGTTTCTTGCACTGTATTGATCAGCTTGTAAGTGAATTAATTAGCATATGCTAATTGGCGTTTTCAGATCAAAGAGCCGATTGGATAGTGAACATCTCGTCACTGTTAGTGACGTACAGTATAGTATATGTTTTAAAACATTGAATAAGCGTAACGGGTTACATTGCAACTTTTCTTGTTTTAAAAAACGCATTGTGTTTTTTCAAAACAACTTTGTCAATTTATGGGCATTGGTTACATATAACCAATGTGGTTATTACTTTGTATATGGGCAAAGGCATGTAAGACTTTGTCTGTTGTGGGCATAACTTATGATAATTTTGACAACGGCCAATTATCTGCTTTTAAAATCGGCATTAATTTTTAATCAAAGGTTACGGCTTACTTTTGTCAGCAGTGGCGTCACTAGGGGGGGCGCACCCGGGTGACACCCTCCAGGGGGTGACACCAAAAAAAAAAAAAAATTTTTTTTTTTTTTAATTTTATTGAAATTCAAAGAAATACAATGTTGAGATGCATAGATTATTTTATTAGAGGCTGGCATTTGTGAACATTAGTGGGACTGGGGAAGTTGTAGACACACAATTTTTTTGCCCCTTGAGCCAGTGCTGCAATTTCAACAAATAGTTTTCCCGGCTGCTTTTGCTTGTTTGTACTTTGCTCCTCCCCTGCCCAATTTCACTATGAATGTTGTGGGTGTGCCGTGGGGCTTGCGCTGCTGGCGCTGCTAGCCTAAACCTGCCTGTCTATCTGTGCTCACTGCTCAGTGACATGCGGCCCAGGGCTGTGCACTGACAGACTTGGAACAGAGTCAGAGAGCAGAATTTTCATAGTTTGCGCGCCTAAACCTTTTCTTAAGTGATTTATTTTAGAGTGCTCTGTTTATCTTTCATTTGATGTTCTGCTGAGCCAGGGAGCAGCTCTAGGCATGAGCTTCATAATTAATGCAGTGCAGTTTACATATTTAATATGTGTGTCTCAGTGTTTTTGTGTGTGTGTTATTGTGTGTGTCTGAGTGTGTTTCCGAGTGTTTGTATGTGCATCTGAGTATGTTTTTAAGTGTGTCTGAGTGTTTGTATGTGTGTTTGCCTGTGTTTTTGTGTGTGTCTGCTTTCTGGGGGGGGTGACACCATAACTTACCGCACCGGGTGACACCAACCCTAGTGACGCCACTGTTTGTCAGTGAGGATAGCTAGATTTAAAGAGTCTTAACACAGCACCAAATTAGAAGTTTATAACCAGATAAAATTCATGTGCTATTGTAGTTACGGCTAACAGTTGTAAGAGAGGATAGCTAGACTTAAAAGATTAGTCATAATACGGCACCAAATAGAAGTTTATAACCAAGTAAAGTTCATAAGGAATAACATTTGGAAATTCTATGGTGTGTTGTTTGTTTTATTTTAATCTATAATGTAATAAGTGTTTGTAACTAACTTGTGCACGGAATTCAGTGACGTGCAGGCATAGGAGGCATGTGAGGCAGCGCCTCACCTGTCCTATATGCATAATTACACTTTTTTTAATAATGTTTAACTAAAAAATATATATATTTTTAAGTTTTTATATAAAAAAATTGTATTCCAAGGGACCCCCCAACCCCAATACCCCCTGCCACCAGCATGCAAATATTGCAAAGTAAATAAACAAGTAAATAGAATCGTATCCATATGCGCAAGGAGAGGCTATGAGCCGTTTAGCTCGCCTCCCTTTGCGCAATATGAATGTCTTAGTGCAAATTTTGGTATGAGCCGCTAGACACTGCCACCAAGTCTAGTTTGCGGCCCATACCGCTCCCAATAGAGGCGCCTCTCTAAACAGCCTCAGGAGACCCTGCCCCCAGCCAATCAGCGCTCGCCTCTTTCTTTCATCATCAAGGAGATCTCTTCTGGACGTCGGGTGGGAAGATGAAGAGAGAGCACAGAGTGAGCGAGCAGTCACGTGTGGGTGAGCCGGTGAGGAGGACACACACACTGTCACTGTGAGTACTCAGGAGTGGACTGACTGTCTCTGAGCCCTGCACTGGCCTTAGCCATAACTTAGCCATTAGTCCTTAATAACTTGTGGAACTAGAACTTTGTTACCGGTGTAGTTGGTTAGGTAGGTGGCGGTCATGGTGCTGGTGTAATATGCAGGGGGGTGGCAAGCCTTTAAGTGGGGGAAGTACTAGTGTATTAATGGTGGTTCGGTTTGAATATGTTAGGTATTGGTAAGGGCAGGGTAACTGGAACTTGGTTACCGGCGTAGTCGGTTAGGTAGGTGGCGGTCACGAAGCCGGTGGAATATGCAGGGGGGGGGGGTGGGCAAGCCTTTTAGTGGGGGAAGTAGGTACTAGTGTATTTAATGGTGGTTCAGTTTGAATATGTTGGGTAAGGGCAGGGTATACTTTGGCTGATCGACAATGTTGTTTAGAATTAGTTTACATACTAAACTTACTGTTTCAGTAGTTACTTTATTTGGTTAGGTGTCATTTTTTTCACTTGACATCACGTGTTTTAAGTTATTTTTTTACCTATGTTGTGTGCCCTATAATTTTCTTATTTTCTGAACTTCTGTCCTAGAGGTGTCAGTGTATGTGTGTATCCTCAGTCTTACTGCTGTCAGTGTATGTGTGTATCCTCAGTCCTAGAGGTGTGAGTGTATGTGTATCCTCAGTCCTAGAGGTGTCAGTGTATCCTCAGTCCTAGAGGTGTCAGTGTATGTGTATCCTCAGTCCTAGAGGTGTCAGTGTATGTGTGTATCCTCAGTCCTAGAGGTGTCAGTGTATGTGTGTATCCTCAGTCCTAGAGGTGTCAGTGTATGTCTGTATCCTTAGTCCTAAAGATATCAGTGTATGTGTTGTATCCTCAGTCCTAGAGGTGTCAGTGTATGTGTGTATCCTCAGTCCTGGAGGTGTCAGTGTATGTGTGTATCCTCAGTCCTAGAGGTGACAGTGTATGTGTATCCTCAGTCCTAGAGTTGTCAGTTTATGTGTGTATCCTCAGTCCTAGAGGTGTCAGTGTATGTGTGTATCCTCAGTCCTAGAGGTGTCAGTGTATGTGTGTATCCTCAGTCCTGGAGGTGTCAGTGTATGTGTGTATCCTCAGTCCTAGAGGTGTCAGTGTATGTGTATCCTTAGTCCTAGAGGTGTCAGTGTATGTGTGTATCCTCAGTCCTAGAGGTGTCAGTGTATGTGTGTATCCTCAGTCCTAGAGGTGTCAGTGTATGTGTGTATACTCAGTCCTGGAGGTGTCAGTGTATGTGTGTATCTTCAGTCCTGGAGGTGTCAGTGTATGTGTGTATTTTTTTTTTATGATTCAGATCAGGTATACAATTAATTAGAAAATTTACAATTTACTTTTATTATTTAATTTGGTTCCTTCTCTTGTTATCCTTTGCTGAAAGGTTTATCTAGGAAAGCTCAGGAGCAGCAAAGAACCTAGGTTCTAGCTGCTGATTGGTGGCTGCATCTATAAACCGATTGTCAGTGGCTCACCCATGTGTTCAGTTAGAAACCTGTAGTGCATTGCTGCTCCTTCAACAAATGATACAAAGAGAATGAAGGAGATTAGATAAAAGAAGTAAACTGGAAAGTAGTTTCAAATAATTGTCTGTTCTACCTAAATCATGAAATTTAGGGTTTCATGTCCCTTTAAGAAATACAATTGCAGTTGGTTTGTAAGGAAGGATAAAAAATAGAGAATACAAACTGGAATGTGTCACTTAAAGGGATAGGAAAGTCAAAATTAAACTTGAATGTTTGAGATAGGGCAGGTCATTTTAAGACACTTTTAAATTCACTTCTATTTTCAAATGTGCTTTTTTCTCTTAGCTTCCCTTGTTGAAAACTAATACACACATTATACACTAGTGGGAGCTAGCTGCTGATTGGTGCCTGCACACATTTGTCCCTTGTTATTGGCTAACTAGAAGTGTTGTATTTTCTATCCAAACCAGGAAAGAACATTTTGGGGTTTTCTGTCCCTTTAAGATGTATTTTAGTAGATGAATGTTAATTTGTTTTACAATGTTAAAGGAGCATTAAACACAACTTTTTTCTTTCATGTTTTAGATAAAAAAAAAAAAAAAATATTGAACAAATTTACATTTGACTTATTTTATCTATTTTGCTTTTTTCTTTTGGTAGCATTTGAAAAGCATACCTAGGTAGGCTAAGGAGCAGCAATGCACTACTGGGAGCATCTGGTGATTGGTGGCTGCACATATATGCCTCTTGTCATTGGCTCATTTAATGTGTTCAGTTAGCACCCAGTAGTTCATTGCTGCATATCCTTCTACAAAGGATACCTAGAGAATAAAGCAAATTTAATGATAGCAGTAAATTGGACCTGCAACCTGCTTATTTAATCGTAAATTAATAAAAGTCCATAATAATTTGTGGTATATAATATGTCAAGTCAGCTCTTCTTCTGGCAGGATTGGACTTGCAAGAAATATCTTAAAAACATATAAAGAAGAGCGTCTCATGGTGCAGTTTATCCAAGATACATTTCTAATAGAATCAAGGTTTCTGACAAGTGGTTAATCACAAGGCTGTATGCACTAAATGGAGTGCAATATGTACAGGCTGGGCTTTGCAGTCTCCAGAAGTATATGTGTATATATAGTGCTCTTCATACAAACTGTTTACATGCCTGATGAAACAGCTAGCCAGCCGAGAAACGCGTTACATGTTTTATTCACTTTTAAAATAAATTGGTGATTTTAAGTAGTCTGCTTTTAAACTACTTTTTACTTTGGAGCACTTTATTCCACCTACCCACTTTTCCAACTGTCTGAAGGAACAATCCAGGGAGACCAAACTCAGACAGCTGGTGTCTGTAACATCCAGCGTGCTTTATTTGCACAAATCAACGGTGCAGATTGAAATGTGAGTATCCATTTTACTACTTTCCTGGAATTACTCTGTTGTTAGTTTTACCTGCACTAGGAGAAGCTCTGTGTCCTTTATGTTTTAAAAGGCTAATATATCCTGAACCGATTCCATCGCCATCTGTAGGAGAATATTGCCCCGATCAGTCAGCTGCAGACTGCAAAGCCCAGCCTGTACATATTGCACTCCATTTAGCATACATCCCAAGTCTCCCAGAAGCTCCAGGAGTCTCCCTCATTCAAATAGCTGCTCCCTGACGCCCGCAAATCAATTGGACTATCCTGGAAATACGGCAACTAACCCATATGGTAATATTTCTTCAGCTAGTAACAGAGCATGCATAACAATTTTTTGTGTGATGACAACACAAAACAAAGCGTTATGCACGCTCTGTTACTAGGCAGTAACTAAACTGGTTGTTTGGTCTCACTGTCAGCGATCGCTTAGTTTCTGGTTCTAGTTTTGTGATTGACTGCTGGCTGCTTCATTCATTGCATTCTCATCTGTCACTGTTCCACTTCCTGTGTTGCTGTGGTAACCACCCGGTACAGCTATTCATACTTACTACACCGAGGATTGAAGTAAGCAACGACAACAAAATAGCAAGGTAATTGGCTGCATGTCTAATAGAGATTAATTTTATTCCTTGGTTTAGCGCATTTGCTTTATCCTCGGTGCCCAGAGCAATGCAAAGAAATGGCATCCTCTGGGTCTTTGTTAGCTGGCAAGTTAGTCTGGCTCACGGTAGTACTGGGGATAGAAGTGTCACTCTTGTCCTCCTCTCCTAACTTGGCACTTGTGGGTATCTAGGGGGTGCGTGGGGGGGCGCAGCATGCAGTCTACTCTTTCCTACCCCCCCATAACTCAACTGTTCCAAAGCCTCCATGCTCAGACCCAGGGACACCGATACAGCTTTGCAGATCTCCTTGGCGCAGGTATTGTGCTCCGATGTAAACCTGTAAACTGCTGTTCTACTGGTAATCCCCAATACAAAGTTTTGTCTCCCTCTTGATATGCTTCTCAGTTATTGCTACCCTCTACAGAGTCCTATAACTCTTATGTTGTGCTCAGCCTCACTGCCCTTTAGATATCAGTTGCTATACTTTACCAGCCCTGTCTCTCCCTATTTCCCATAAGATTTTTTTTTACAAAAATTTTTGTTGGGGGGGGGGGGGGTGCGCAGTAGCTGGTGAAGCCACCTCCCTTAAATGAATATTTGCAGGTTGGGATGTCTGATTTAGTGCATACAGCCTTGTGATTAACCACTTGTCAGAAACCTTGATTTTATTAGAAATTTATTTTGGATAAACTGCATCATGAGGCTCTCTTCTTTTTATCTTTTTTAGATGTTTCTTGCGTCCCTGTTGACAATTTGCAACAAAACGTTTAAAGGTTCTGTTATCACGCCCCAATATCTTAGCAATTTTGCCTTTTAAATCTCTTTTTTGGCCCATTTTGCCTGAGGAAAAGATGCTGCCTAATAATTATGCACACCTTGATATAGGGTGTTGATCTCCTAAGGCCACACCCTCCATCATTACACAAATACATATCACCTGATATGCTTGACTCCAATAAGCATTCAAATTTATACAGCTTGGAGTTGGACAATATGCATAAAAATTATGATTTGGGGGGGCGGAGTCTAGCCACGCAGGACGATGGCAGCAAGTTTCTAGAGCTCCATGGCAGGCAAAGTATAACAAATAAGGGTTAAAACACTCCATCCATCTTTATAACATAATATAAACAGAGGAAGAAAATTCAAGGAAGAAAGAAAGAAAACAAAGAATAAGGAGGAATAAGATCCCTAAACAACAGTGGTGTCCGGCAAAGGCAATAACTAAAATATACCCCAGCTGAAGACCCCAATTTACTTTGACAGTGGAGCAGTTATTGAGAACGCAACTCCGCATAACAGAGTGACTGCTGCAGGCACATTGGCTAGGCGCTATTACAGAAAGGGCAGAGTAATGGAACCTACTACTGCAGACTACCCGACCCCTCCAATATACACGTCGGCAGAGATAAGGTAAGAAGTCCAGACCAGCCGTCCCTCACACTTACCAAGATAAAACCCTGGTAGCACGATTCAATGTGATCCACAGCCATTGTATTTTTAAGAGCAGTGCTCTGGATAAACTTTTGAATATTGTGGGCACAATAGCGGCCATCTTAAATTAGGCCCAGGCTTAGGAATGTATTAACTGCGTCATCAGCAGCACACACACACAAAAAAAAGGAAAACGGAGTCTTGAGATATCAGGCTGTGCATCGAATGCTGAGAGTGGATTAATAGAAGAGAAATAGTGACAAACTATCCATATAATTCACTAAAAAAAGGGCATCACAGCACTGGCTTAATAGAGGGTAATTTGATTAAGGTCCTAGAAAACCGCAGGCATATATAAAACCCATCTTAGAGTAAGAAAATTGACCTCCACAGGTTGCTGCAGCATAATATTAAAAATAAAGCACAAGATACTATTTATATGTGAGATAAGACATGACAAGCAAGGCATCATCTAAAGGGGATAAAAACACCAGATCCAGGACACTGGGGCAATATCTGAAACCAATGGAGCCTCAGGATCCTATGCTAATTAACCCCTCCATCTCTGGAGGATCACAAAATGACAATATAACCTCAATTCACAACGATTTGCCCTCTAATTATGTTACAAAAAGTGACCTTGATTCCCTAACTACAAAAGAGGATATGAAAATGTTTATGCATGAAGTTAGATACTTATATAAGGATCTTCATAAAGACATCACAGCAGTATCGGATAGAGTGACAACTATAGAAGAAGAACAGACCACTGTTAACACTAACATCACTCATCTAACAAACAAAATTCAAGCCCAGGAGGACATGATTCAATCTTTAAATAATAAAATTGAAGATCTTGATAACCGCGGTTGCCGCAATAACTTGCGCATAAGAGGAGTCCCAAAGTCCATATCTACACCAGCACTAGGGGGATATTTACAAGATCTGTTTTGGACGATTAAAGATAAACCTAACTCCCCAGAGATCCCCATTGAAAGAGCTCATAGGGCTTTAAGGGCCAGACCACCTCCAAAGGCCCTGCCACGGGATGTCATACTTAAGCTATTGAACTTTCAAGATAAAGAAGAAATTCTGAATAATGCAAGAGTTAAACATCCCCTCCAACATGCAGGGATACCACTACAGATCTTTAGTGACATTAGCCCAACTACACTACAGAAGAGAAAGGCTTTGTCACACATTACAGCTACCTTGCAAGCCAAAAAAAATCCATATCGCTGGGAGTTCCCGGTATCCATTATTGCTTCCAAAGACAACAAGATCACAATATACCGAAATGAAAATGACCTGGAACAGTTCTGCCAAGCTCTCTCAATCAATATTCCTGCTACTTTGAGGCCCTTGGGCTCTGTAGTATCTACAACTCTCCAGGGTGCTGATCCTGACGGCACTATGACAAGTTAGGGCATGACTGTGAGGCCAGTGACTAATTTTGCCTACTCTTGGAGGGATCAAGAGAGCAGAAAGAGAACCAGCACCTAGAAGGGTAAGACATCTATGGATCTACACCACATACACTGAAGGTATAGTAAAATGACTTTTTGCTACACACAGTCAAGATCGTATTCCGAATTGTATCAGTCTCCTATCTGGGAGCTTAAATTAGAACACGAAGCCGATAAACTGTTAACTGCGTGACAGCATTATATAGTGGATTACACTTCTTAGCAGTCTGCTACACAGAAGGACTTATGCAACAGACTTCCATTGTTTTATGTTTACTTTCATAATCATTTAAGAGTTTCTACCTTATATAGGGGGTATAGAGGATAGATGGATGTGTGCAAGATCGGTGGAGAAGGGAGTATGCCAGACCGGAGGTAATCGGAGTAAGTAAGAATTGGCACAAATCTTGATCAAAACCTCCATTTATACTAAACACATTCAGAGAGTAATTGAATCTTGTTATTTATTATAGATAGTTCAAGGATAGTCTGATCAGTTGGTATTTCTTGCCTTGTTATGGTTATTCATGGAAGGAAAATGTTGATAAGTCACATATATAAAAAGTGGAAAATAATAAGAACAAAAAAAAACAAAAAATAAACATTTTATTCTCATATAAGCTAATATATAAGGGAGAAAGGGGGGTACAAAAAATTGTACTAAAAGCATAACAAAGCTTAATAAGACAGAGTATTGTCACATTGGCACAAGATAAATCCTTATTATATGCTAAGTTCAGACAATTGTAAAGTGTTATATTACAACTGTTATTGGGAAGTTTTAAGTTGAATTATGGCAATCTTAGTTCACGGTAGTATAATGTAAAAGTTGCATAGTATTTGATTTCCTTCACCCCCCTGAACACTAGATGGAGGGCACTCTTCCAAAATACCTAGTTAGGTTACAGAATATGTTACACGTCTTCGCCATGGGGACACATCCCCGGTATTGCCTTTTTCTTTTCAGGCATCTGTTACCTGAATCTTATTTCAAGTCTACTTTTCTTTTCTCAGTTACTTTTCCTATCATCTCTCCCCGTATCTCATCTATTTTATGCCTTTCCCTGCATATCTGCCCTTCCCATATTCCCCACATACCTGCCCCATAAGATATTTTTGTTGGCAGGGTACCGCAGTCACTTCTACATCTTATTGTATTGAACAATTCAGCCCAACATATCTCACATAACAAACATGCCCTCCGTGTCGTATAAAGCAAACAATATTCTCGACCACACTATCACATTAATGACACTAAATGTCAAGGGACTTAATAGCCCAGGCAAACGGTCAATAGCAACGAAAGAACTGGCTAGATACAACCACTCCATTGTTTTTATTCAGGAAACACACTACCAGAGAGGAAAGGAACCAAAATGGTTTAACCTCAAATATCCAAACATTTTCTTTGTTTCTAACTAAAAAAAAAAGAATGGAGTTGGGATCTTACTTCACAAATCCATACTTTTGCAAACAACATCAGTGATTAAAGACCCAGAGGGCAGGTACATATTAATTGTGGGTCTATTATATGGAAGGCCTATATCACTTTTAAATGTATACTTTCCAAACACGGAGCAATGCCGTTTCATCAAGAAAATATCACAATTAATATTAGACAATCGAAAAGGAATGCTCCTACTGGTAGGTGACTTTAATCTCTCTTTTGACCCCCAATGGGACACCTCAAATAACCTTTCTAGTGTACCCAAATCCACCTTAAGATCAGCCAAAAACAAACTAACTGACATTAATCTACATGATATATGGCGTACTCTAAATCTTACAGCTAAAGATTATACCTACTATTCAACCGTTCACAAAAAGTACTTGCGCATAGACTACTTATTTACAGATTCAATAGGTCTGACTACGATAGTTAAATGTGAAATAGGTATGATCTCATGGACCGATCACGCCCCAGTCGTTTGCACAATGCTATGGCCAGAGACACCCCTTACGGATTTAATTTGGCGTATAGATGACCATCTCTTGACAGATCTGTTAATTACGGAAAAAATAGGGAAGCTAATCTCAGAATATTTCACACACAATCCAGAATCAGAAACATCTAGCTCTACAACATGGGAGGCCCATAAGTGTGTTATTAGGGGAGAGTTGATAAAAATAAGAGCGAGACAACTGATAGAGAAACGGACCAAACATGAACACCTACATCCTACCATACAACGATTAGAATGTTCACATAAAAAGGAACCACATAACTTGACAATCTTCACAGAACTTACCCAAACCAGAAGGGAACTATTACAGGAATCTCAATGACAAGCAATGTATCTTCGCCAACTGTATTATGACCAGGGGAACAAACCGGGCAAATTGTTGGCAAGAACCACACAACGTAAAAAATACAAATCCTACATACACTCATTGATAGGAGAAAACTCCACTCTAATAAAAGATAGTAATGGAATAGCAAAATAATTTAGGCAATACTACCACAATTTATATAATTTGAAAAATACACAGTCCGCGTCCTCAGTGTCACATTCCCAAGATAAACAAACAAGAATTGCGAATTATTTCACAAATCTCTCCCTTACTAGGCTTAGCGAGGATGAAAAATCGGCATTAGACTCCCCTATAACTGAACAAGAAATAAGACTGGCAATTAAAGACCTCCCATCTGGAAAAAGCCCAGGCCCTGATGGGTTCTCTACTAAATATTATAAAGTTTACAAACATATACTTATACCACATCTCCTCTCCTTGTTTAATGACTTGATATCCACTAAAACACTATCACCTAGAATGTTAGAGGTGCACATTTCGGTGTTACCTAAACCAGGAACATCACTAGACAGACCCAGTAATTATAGACCAATCTCACTCCTGAACACAGACGTAAAAATACTAGCTAAAATATTAGCCATCAGACTCAACAAATACCTACCCAGACTTATTTCTACGGACCAAGTTGGCTTTGTGCCAGGTAGGGAAGCCAAAGATAATACCATTAGAATACAGCACATCATAGAATATGCAAACCGTAATAATTACCCACTGACCCTATTTGCATCCGACGCTGAAAATGCCTTTGATAGGGTGAATTGGTCTTTTCTCAGAGAAACCATGATTAACATGAATATGGGAGATAATTTTCTCCACATGGTTTTTTCCCTATATTCAGGCCCCAATGCGAAGGTAAAAGTGAATGTTACAGTGTCGGAAACATTTTCAATATCCAATGGAACCCGTCAGGGCTGCCCCTTATCCCCTTTGTTGTTCCTCCTTTCTTTCGAAACCCTGGCCCAAAAAATCAGACTCAACACAAAGATTGAGGGTGTTTGAATAGGGGAGAGAGAACATAAACTGATGATGTATGCAGATGACATACTGTTTACCCTGACCAATATTGAAGATTTCATACCAGAATTGTTAACGGAACTATGGGGACATAGCCAAGTTTCTAACTTTCACTTAAATTTGTCCAAATCAGAGCTTCTTAATATTACCTCCCCTACAATCTCATACATCAACTAGCCTCAGAATATGGTTTAACATTGGCTTCAGAAAAACTAAAGAATTTAGGTGTATTCTTAGCGGCCATGTCAAATTCTCTATTTACACATAATTATTCACTACTTAAGAAAGAGATAACTGATGATTTGTGTTCATGGAACTGCAAGCCGCTCTCGTGACTGGGCAGAGTGGGCATAGTAAAGATGAACATTTTGCCTAGGTTACTGTATTTATTCCAGACTATGCCAATCCCCCTACCCGACCAGTTTTTACGGCAATTACAAAGTACAATTGAAAACTTTATATGGGGAGGGAAGAAAAGCAGGATACAAAGGCAGAAGCTGTTCTTGCCTAGAGAGCAGGGCGGATTAGGTGTACCAAATTTGGCACTATATAGAAGAGCAATTTTGCTACAGCAGATAGTAGAATGGAGCCATAATACTGGTCAAAAGGTGTGGGTCCAAATAGACAATTATATAATTGAGAGAGGCAATTTGGCATCTCTTATGTGGGCCGAACCTAGAAAGTGCCCAGATACAATACACTACTACCCCAGCATATCTGAAACATTCAAAGAATGGGATAAGACCATTGCCACTAACCCACATATTTCAACCAGAGTTGGTCCACTTCTGCCTATTAGAGAAAACACTGACTTACCGTTGGGCATCACAAGAACCATTCATAAGCCCCCATACAAACTGAGAGAGGGAACATTATATTTTGCGATTGAGAATGAGACAATAGCTCCAATAGAGAAATTACAACAGTGAGACGCGAAAGCATTCCCCTCATGGCTAACTCGTATGCAATAAATACATTATATAGCTACACATAGACAAAAATCCGGAATGCAAAGAGACCTTACGCCTTTTGAAAAATTGTGCACACAAGAAACTCCACCTCGACACACTATTTCATTAATATATAAAATATTACTAATACCAAACGAGACAATACTGCCAAATTACGTGAGATCTTGGAACATTGACATACAGAATTTGACACCAAAACATGGTTTGAGTCATTTCGAATGGCTACATCTGCCTCAGCAGCTGCCACAACACAGGAAATGCATATTAAATTTGTTAGCATAAATCCAACCCACAAATTAGTGACAAATGTTGGAGGGCGTGCGGGCAGGTAGGCATGATAAAGCACATATGGTGGGAGTGCCCACATATAGCAGGATTCTGGAGAGCGATATTCAGATCTATCTCATCTGTACTGGGGGTTGACGTTGAACCTAGTTTCCACTTATTAATGTTCATAGAGATTCCGAAACGACAAAATAAGCTGCACAAAATCATCCTCCTTATAATGCTAAATAGCGCTAAGAAATTAATTCCTAGGAGGTGGAGATCTTGTGCAATACCGACAACCCAAGAATGGCACTCACAGACTACAGATATACTGCAATTAGAGTGATTACATTACTTAACAACAAACAACATACAATTTCATCAGGGACTAATAGACTTGTGGAGTGGAGTACAGCTGTATGACAACAGTTGAATTTTATAAGGATATGGCCAGCAAAACTAAATCATTAAACATAGATACCTTGATCCTCTTCCCTTCCCTTTTCCCCCCTCTTCTTTCTTTCTTTCTAAACTCTTTTTACAGTCAAAAGTCAACAATGGGAGATATAATGATGTTTAAAATATCGGTCTCATGTTTGGTTAGATTTTGATATCTGCCGGTGGAGATATGTGATAACATTTACCATTTGAAAAATTTCAGCTAAGCATCAAAGTATGTATATTATATTATGTTATTGTAAGACTCCTGTTGTTGAAAGGTTTGTCTACGTTTTTCAATAAAAATCATTAAAAAAAACAAAAAAACAAAAAACGAGCGGCCAATAAACAGTGATCTGTACCAATAATATGTGCAGAAATTAACCAAAAAAATAATAATAAAAAAAATTATGATTTGGTCAAAATACTCACTTGCCTAAATATTTAAAGAACATTTTGTTCTATGTGAAGAACATTGGAATGTAAAATATTCATAACTACCTTTGAGTTGTGTGCACTAGGTCTAATTTGGTATCGGGTTAGTGTGTGATAAGTTTTTTTTTTTAGCAGTGTGCTCCATTAAAGTGTATGGGGAACAGAAGGTAACGTGGTCTCAATATCTGAAGTAAAGAAGATAGTGTGCGTTGACTTTTGCTCACTTGTAAACTATTTACTTTCAGCATGTAATATGCACACTAACCCGCGCACATTAAAAGTTTATTTCTGGCAGTGTTTGCCCTTAAGATTAAGCACGCCAATTGTAATCTGGCCCATTATGCCTCAATATTTAATCTGATCCATTATGCCTCGATATTTAAAAACCCATTTTTATACAAGGGGAATTAGTTTTTAGGAAGATCAAAGCATATCCCAAATCTCAGCTACACAAATCAGACATACATCAGAGCCCATACAGACCTTCCCCTTACAAGAGCCTGTGAGAATTCACCCCTGAAAATTTTTTTTAGATACTGAGGAACACGAGCTGAATACAGAGTACAGACAGCAATACAGAAAGCCAAGATTTTGGAAAAATCCAAAACAAAGATTTTTTACATAGCAGAAATACACCTTAATTCTAACAATATATAATTACTGAATAAGGGTTTAAATTTTGCACCTAAATCTCTGATGAATAAGTTTGAAATGTATTTTGATGTGCATAAGTATGTAAGAAAACTTACTCTTAAACAATATTATATTAAAAAGCCTGAGAATCAGAGATCCTTTAATCCTGAATATTTAGAGTATTCAGTCATAGATACTTTGAGAAAACTTAAGGATCTTGAGAATGGAAATATTGAAAGTAGTTTTCACTCAGGGTTAAAAGGAAAATCCTCATTTTATCCTATCATTAGATGTATTATTTGATTATTAATCCAAAAACTATTTGATAAACCAATATAATGATAATTTAAATATACAGGAAAGAAAATCTCTCAAGAAACTAATAACAAAGATATAGTTATTCAGGCTGCTGATAAGGGTGGCGGCTTCATTATGCAGAAGAAACAAGATTATTTGAATGAAGCGTTAAGACTTTTAAATGATATTGACACTTATTTCCTCTTATCTCTCAGATATTGATCCTACAGTACATTTTGTAAAAGACATTGAGACCAAAAGTGATTGTATTCTTACAAATAAGGAATGTTCTTTTTTTTATGAGCCTAACCGCAATATGTCTTTGTATTACTATCTCCCAAAGATACAGTAAGATACCAAAAAAAATCTGGGAGACCTGCTGTCTCAGGTATTCGGCCTCTTTGTGATAACCTTTCAAAATATGTTGATTCATATCTACAACCAGTAGTATTTAAAACTAAATCGTTTCTCAAGGATACCACTGAGGCTATCAATATCTTTGAGGGTTTTACTTGGTAAGCTTATTTTTGGCTAATTACCTGCAATGTTGCTGCCCTATATACATGTATTCCACATGAAGTAGGTATCTGAGCAGTCAAGGAAAAACTGTCTAATTGGAATATCCCACCTAGACATACTAAATTTTTTCTGGATAGTATACAGTTCATTTTAGAACACATTATTTTGTGTTTGAACACAAAAACATATCCAAATCAAAGGCACAGTTATGGGGACAACCTTTGCCCCCTTATATGCCAACATATATATGAACTCATTTAAGAATCAATATATCTGGGGTAACAACCCCTTCCAAAAGAATATTATTAAATATAAT
This sequence comes from Bombina bombina, assembly GCF_027579735.1. Classification (NCBI taxonomy): domain Eukaryota; kingdom Metazoa; phylum Chordata; class Amphibia; order Anura; family Bombinatoridae; genus Bombina; species Bombina bombina. The sequence goes on from NC_069504.1 coordinate 588,310,510, forward strand.
AAAAAATATATTGATGCTAATATGATTATACTTTTAAAGAGGTATACTGTTGAAATTGAGAACTTTTTTATTATATCAATCAAAATTTGTTTCATTTAAATTTTGTGGGGAAATATTGATATAAAAAGATGGAATTTTTAGATCTTAATCCTTTTATAGATAGCTTGAATAAAATAGCAGTATTTAACTATAGAAAGCCCACTGAAAAGAACAGTTATATAAACACCAAAAGTGCTAATAAACGCAGCTTGATCAATGATATCCCTTATGGTCAATATCTCTGAATAAAGAGAAATTGTACACATATAGAGGATTTCAAAGAAGAATACAAAATATTAGATCAAACATTTCTGGAAAAGGGATATGATAGACAGTTGCTGGCTAAGACTAAGGAGAGAGCCTTGACTCAGGATAGGTTACTAACAAATATAACCAACATCAGATCAGATTTATTAATACATACAATGAGGGAGCTCCCCTTCCCTAATGAAGTCCCTAAGTGAGTATTAGGCTATCCTAAAAGCAAATCCCTTTGTTGGGGTCTTCTTTGGAGGACACCCCGTATATTACTTTTAGGAAAAATAAGAAAAATAAGAATTTAATTATAAGAAAAACAAGAATTTAAAAAATATACTGGCACCCAGTAAATTTAGAAATTCAGAATCCAACCCCATTAAATCGATTTGACTTAATAAAATCAAAGAAACATTCAAATGTGGCAAACCAATTTATAATATGTGTGGTCACATTGCCCATTCTGATAAATTCTATAATAATAACAACACAGATGAATTTAAAATAAACATACAAACCAACTGTGATGCTACACATGTAGTGTATCTACTTAAATGTGGGTGTGGCCTTCTTTATGTAGGCCGTTCTAAGAGAAATATCAGGAAGCATGTAAACGAGCATATTCACAACATCAAAGAAAAATTTATTAAACACAGTGACCTAGATTACAAGTGTTGCAGTACGACTATACCGCTAAAAATTTGGCCTTTGCGAGTGGAATAGTCAGCTCACCCGTATTACAAGTCGCGGCTGTATGGCTAAACTGCTAGTGTTTTAGCCTACAACGCAACAATCCATTCCGCACTCAAAAAATTTATTTTTATTGTGGAATATTCAGCTCACCCATATTACAGGTTGTGCGGTCTGGCTATTACGCTAGTGTTATAGATAATACCGCCACAATCCATTCCGCTATCAAAGATCATTAGTTATGGATTTTGCAAAACAAAAATGTTTCACAAAACTCTTAACAAAAATGTTACAAAGTACACTAACACCCATAAACTACCTATTAAACCCTAAACTGCCACCCCCCGCATTGTAAATACTATAATAAACCTATTAACCCCTAATCTGCTGCCCACCCACTTCACCAACACTAAATAAACCTAGTAACCCCTAATCCGCGGCACCCCGCATCACCAATACTAAATAAACATATTAACCCCTAAACCGCCGACCCCCACATCGCTTACACCTAAATAAAACAATTAACCCCTAATACGCTGTCCCCCGCATCGCAAAAACTAATCTAAACCTATTAACCCCTAAAACCTTCAAACACTCACATTGCAAATACTCAACTAAAACAATTAAACCCTAAACCACCAAACACCCACATCACAACAAACTAAACTATTAACCACTAAACCTAACACCCCCTAAGTTTAAATTAAACTTACAATATATGCGAAATAAAAAAAAAAAACCTAAGCTTAAACGATAAATAATCCTAACAGTGCTATTTAAAAAATATAATATATACCAAAAAAAATAATCTAAATTACAAAATTAAAAAATCCTAACACTACAAAAAAACAAAAAACCTAACATTACAAAAAAAAATAACAGTCCAAAATGATGAAAAATAAAAAAAATCTAAGATTGCAAAAAATAATTAATAAAATTATCCAAAATAAAAAAATTAAACCTAATTGAATACCCCTATAAAAACAAAAAAGCCACTCCAAAATAATCTAAGAATAAACTAGCAATAGCCCTTAAATGGGCCTTTTGCAGGGCACTGCTCTAACGTTTAACAGCTCTTTTACTTTAAAATAAACCAATTACCCCCTAACAGTAAAACCCTCCACCCACACAACCCCCCAAAATAAAAAAGACCTTACTCTTAAAAAAACCTAAGCTACCCATTTGTATGAGCAATCGGCTCTTTAGTGCCCATTAAAAAACAAAAAAAAAGCCCTAATCTAAAAAAAAAAAAAACACCTAAAAAAACCTAAGGTACTCACCATTCCTGAATTCCGGCGGTGAAGGTCTTCTTCCAGGCAGATCCATCTTCATCCAGTGCGGGGCCATCTTCTTTCTTCAGCCTCGTGGCATGGAGCGGAGCTGGAACGACGGCCACGCAGACATCCAGCGTGGAGGGTCCTCTTCATGAAGTAAGTTGTTGAACTGAGAGAAAGCAGAGGGTGTTGACATTAATGTGAGGTCATAGCAGAGCTGGAAAAATTGTTTTATAACTATCATCTCTCATCTATCTTTCGCCACTCCTTCCTCTTTTCAATCTCTCTTTTTACCCCTTCCTTCCTTTCTCAGGCCATATCTTCTCTTTACACTGTCTTTCTCAAATCTATTCACTCTTTTTTTTACCTCCACTCTTTCTTAATGTTAACATTTTCTTCACTTTCACATCTCACTTTTCCTCTCCAATCTCTCTCTGCCCCTGTTTACCCTCTCAGAAGTAACAGTCTAAGTACTAATGGGGTCCCTATAGCCCTAGATTAATAACATATTCTTGCTCTTTCCATTAATATATAATATCCCTTTAGATAATATTATAAACATTCACTCACAAATTTCCACTCGCCAATGGCTAGTGGAAATTTTGAGCCCTGAATTTTAGATATGTATATATATATATATATATATATATATATATATATATATATATATATATATACTGTGTATATATATATATATATACATATATACATACTGTGTGTATATATATATATATATATATATTATATATATATATATATATATATATATATATATATATATATATATATATATATATATATATATATATATATATATATATATAGAGAGAGAGAGAGAGAGAGAGAGAGAGAGAGAGAGAGAGAGATTCTACAGGTATAGCTATTAATTGTACCAAAATACCATCATATATATATAGAAATATATATTTATGAATGATTAGCACATTGGAATGTCGTGTTGGTGCACTTGAGAAAATGCGATCAGGTTTGCATGAAATCTTGGTGCAATTGTAAAATGTAATGATGAGATATGTAAATATGCAGCAAAAAGGAAACTAAGTACTTTACACCAGGCAAATTTAATACAAATATTCAGCTCCGTTTTAACATTTGTATTGTAAACTCACTTGCAGTCTATTAATGAAAACATTGGGGTTTTATGAGCCATCATTTCAAATATCTCCTAGAATACATGATAATTTCCCCAAACAAGCTACAATCAGACTATACATTATATCACATTAAATAATTAATAATAAATGAATATACAAATTCCTTATGGGGAGGTGTGGGGGGGGGGGGGTGGATAAAACTAAAAAATGTTGTGTAAACAATTGCAGATGTATTCTGGAATATGTCACATAAATATAAGACTATCAAACAAGAAATGTAAATTATGCCACACATGCTGTAATTGAAATTTTTATTATACATTAGCAGAGTCATCCATTTGTCTAATCATAATCAGTTCCAATAAAATCTCATTTAGGAAAGTTGAATGAGGTTCAGGGTGGATGGTTATAACAACTTCTAGGCAATGAACTCTTATCTATTTATAAAGCAGTATGAAGATACAATGTCACTTAGCTAGTCTAGACAAATTACCTTTATCTTTCTTTTACTTATAACTGAGACACACAAAAAATAATATACTACTGCTCCTTATATTATTTTCTCAGGTCTCTTTTTAGCTTGTAGAAGAAAAAAAGAACCAAACAGAATAATCAATATATAGATATCTTAAAAATAGTCTCAGGTTATTGTGTGATATAGAGTTGGGTGATTCTGGGAGGATTTAATGTTTGATGGCATTTTATGAGGTGATAAGGTGCTGGGGCCATTTGTATTAATAACTGTTGCTTTCTAGGCTCTGGTGGAGTTAAATCGTCTCAGACTTATTCATCCAGTATGGTAGACAATCCCTGTTTTAGTGCAGAGTTAGGGGTTGGGATTTACTTGTCGGCAGTGGGTGCTGGTCATTTACATCAAACTCAAGCAGACATGCTCCTCATGGTGGGAACCTTGTCCACCTAAATAGGAGCCAAACAGTGGGCAGGTTAACTTCCAGCCAATGATGTCTCCATGTCTTCTGCTGATGCCACCTGGGCAATACAAGATATGTATTTTTTAAAATGACGTACTAATGCCAGTTTTTAAGATAAGAAAATGCTAACATGATTGTTGGCCACATTTGCTACAATCAGAAATGGAACTGAATGATGTTGTCCTTAATTCATTAAACCTTGTTTTGAAAATGAGTTGCTACTGGCAGGTGTCAGGTCTACAAGATTCTTACAAAAGTTGCTAAGAAAGGGGCAAAATGCAGCAATAGAGGGAGTTTAACAAGTATTTTATATTTTACATGTACATGTTAGTAGCAATGCACTTGCTAATAGAATTTCTAATTACAACTTTATTTTGTAATGTTTGCTACATAAAATGAGATTTACATTTATGGCAAATGGGCTTGACAAGGGTATCCCTTTAGTGTGTTTGAAACATTTATTATAGGTTAATAGATGTTTATCCCTAGGGGTGTCTCTTTTTTCGTTTCACATTTGTGAAAACAATGTGATAAATTTTTTTTTATAGAACACAAGGAAATAAGTATGATGCAATATTTATCCCAATATCAAGTTTGGTATTTTTAATGATCCCTTTTCTTTTCAAATGGTGTAATCTAAATATATACCAAAAGAAAAAAAACCACACAAATGGTACGATACTTATAACTCATTTTTCTTAAAAAGCACTATTGCTATGGCAAGTACTGACATACTTAAAGGGATAGTAAACCCCAAAATTTTCTTTTATAATATTATTATTATTATTATTCTTTATTTATAAAGCGCCAACAGATTCAGCAGCGCTGTTCATAGGTAACAAAGATAAAAGGACAGTACAATATGAGACACCAGACAAAATTTAACAAACAAATACAGGAGGAATTGGGAGCCCTGTTCCCGTGGGAACTTACAATCTAAATGGGTAGGAGGGTGAGAAACAGGAGGTGGGGACTGCAAAGGTGGGAATGATGTTAATGTGAAGTTAGATGAGGGCAACTATTAGGCAAGTGGAATTCATTAGTTACTGATTTGGTGATAGGCTTCCCTGAACAAGAAGGTCTTTAGGGAGCGTTTAAAGGAGGAGAGATTGGGGGAAAGTCTGACAGCTCGAGGAAGTGCGTTCCAGAGGGTTGGTGCCGCATGAGAGAAGTCCTGTAGTCTATCTAATATAGCTAGAATATACAATTTTAAATAACTTTCCAGTTTACTTCTATTATAAAATTTTCTTCATTCTCTGGTTATCCTTTGCTGAAGAACAGCATTGCACTACTGGCAGCTAGATGAACAGATCTAGTTAGCCAATCACAATAGACAAATGTGTGCAGGCACAAATTAGCAGCAACTCCCACTAGTGTATGATATGTGCGTATTCATTTTTTAACAAGGGATACTAACGGCCAGATTACAAGTTTTGCGTTAGGAGCTATGCGGTGCTAACAAGCAGTTTTCTCTCACCGCTCACTTACATGCAGTGCTGGTATTACGGGTTTTTACAAACCCGGCGATAAAAGACAAGAAGTGAGCGTAGAGCAAAATTGAGCTCCATACCGCACTCCAATACCAGCGGTATTGGAACTGCCAATAGAATGCGAGCTCAATCCTATTGGCTGATTGGATCAGCCAATAGGATTGAACTTTAATCCTATTGGCTGATTGCATAAGCCAATAGGATTTTTTCTACCTTAATTCCGATTGGCTGATAGAATTCTATCAGCCAATCAGAATCTAAGGGACGCCATCTTGAATGACGTCATTTAAAGGATCCTTCATTCAGTAAGAAGACTCCAGATGAAGAAGATGCTCTGCGTCAGATGTCTTGAAGATGGAGCCGCTCCGCGTCGGATGGATAAAGATAGAAGATGCCGTCTGGATGAAGACTTCTGCCCGTCTGGAGGACCACTTCGCCCGGCTTGGATGAAGACTTCTCCCGGCTTCGTTGAAGACTTCGGCCCGGTTGGATGAAGACTTCTGCCGCTTCCTTGAGGATGGATGTCCGGTCTTCAGAACAGTAAGTCGATCTTCAGGGGGTTAGTCTTAGGTTTTCTTTTTTAAGGGTGTATTGGGTGGGTTTTGGGCCGCAATAGAGCTAACTGCCCTTTTAAGGGCAATGCCCATCCAAATGCACTTTCAGGGCAATGGGGAGCTCAGGGTTTTCTAGTTAGGCTTTTATTTGGGGGGTTGGTTGTGTGGATGGTGGGTTTTACTGTTAGGGGGGTTGTTTGTATTTTTTTTGTACAGGAAAAAGAGCTGATTACTTTGGGGCAATGCCCCGCAAAAGGCCCTTTTAAGGGCTATTGATAGTTTAGTTTAGGCAAGGTTTTTTTTTTGTTTTTTTTTTATAGGGCTATTAGATTAGTTGTAATTAGTTTAAAGATCTGTAATTTGTTTTTTATTTTCTGTAATTTAGTGTTTTTTTTGTGATTTAGCTAATTTAATTTAATTTATTTAATTGTATTTAATTTTGTTAATTTATTTAATTGTAGTGTAGTGTTAGGTGTTATTGTAACTTAGGTTAGGTTTTATTTTACAGGTAAATTTGTCTTTATTTTAGCTAGGTAGTTATTAAATAGTTAATAACTATTTAATAACTATTATACCTAGTTAAAATAAAAACAAACTTGCCTGTAAAATAAAAATAAACCCTAAGCTAGCTACAATGTAACTATTAGTTATATTGTAGATAGCTTAGGGTTTATTTTACAGGTAAGTATTTAGTTTTAAATAGGAATTATTTAGGTAATAATATTAATTTTTATTTAGATTTATTGTAATTATATTTAAGTTAGGGGGTGTTAGGGTTAGACTTAGGTTTAGGGGTTAATACATTTAGTATAGTGGCAGCGACGTTGGGGGCGGCAGATTAGGGGTTAAACATGTAGGTAGGTAGCGGCGATGTTAGGGGTGGAAGATTAGGAGTTAATAATATTTAACTAGTGTTTGCGAGGCGGGAGTGCAGCGGTTTAGGGGTTAATATGTTTATTATAGTGGCAGCGATGTCTGGAGCGGCAGATTAGGGGTTAAACATTTTATTATAGTGTTTGCGATGCGGGAGGGCCTCGGTTTAGGGGTTAATAGGTAGTTTATGGGTGTTAGTGTACTTTTTAGCACTTTAGTTATGAGTTTTATGCTACAACGTTGTACCATAAAACTCTTAACTATTGACTTTAGAATGCGTTACGGATCTTGGAGGTAGAGGGTGTACCGCTCACTTTTTGGCCTCCCAGGACAGACTCGTAATACCGGCGCTATGGAAGTCCCATAGAACAAAGGGTTTACGAAGTTTATGTAAGTCGTTTTGCGGTAAGGCCAAAGAAGTGTGCGGTGCCCCTAAACCTGCAAGACTCGTAATAGCAGTGATAGTGAAAAAGCAGCGTTAGGACCTGTTAACGCTGCTTTTTCATCTTAACACACAACTCGTAATCTAGCCATAAGAGAACGAAGCACATTTGAAAATAGAAGTGAATTTAAAAGTGTCTTAAAATTTCATGCTCTATCAGACTCATACAAGTTTTATTTTGACTTTCCTATCCCTTTAAGAACACTCTCTGCTCCATATGTAATGCTTGTCATATGATTAAAGGCTCATACGATGCCTCACATGTCACCCACGTACTGTGTTTCCAAATTCAAATGCCAGGACAGCTAGATAAATAATATTTTTTGTAAAACACTTGCACATAAAAACAATAGCAATATATTAATTATCAGGACTGTCACTATCAGGATGTTCACAAATGTATTTTCTAACAGAGTGTAACACTTGTCAATGTCCTTGTATTCTCACTTGTCAGTGTCCTTGTATTCTCCCTTGTCAGTGTCACTTGTATTCTCACTTGTCAGTGTTAATTGTATTCTCACTTGTCAGTGTCCTTGTGTTCTCACTTGTCAGTGTCACTTGTATTCTCACTTGTCAGTGCCAATTGTATTCTCACTTGTCAGTGTCACTTGTGTTCTCACTTGTCAATGTCACTTGTATTCTCACTTGTCAGTGTCCTTGTATTCTCACTTGTCACCGTCCTTGTATTTTCACTTGTCAGCATCCTTGTATTCTCACTTGTCAGTGTCACTTGTATTCTCACTTGTCAGTGTCACTTGTATTCTCACTTGTCAGTGTCTTTGTATTCTCACTTGTCAGTGTCACTTGTATTCTCACTTGTCAGTGTCCTTGTATTCTCACTTGTCAGTGTCCTTCTATTCTCACCTGTCAGTGTCACTTGTATTCTCACTTGTCAGCGTCACTTGTATTCTCACTTATCAGTGTTCTTGTATTCTCACTTGTCAGTGTTCTTGTATTCTTACTTTCTCAGTGTCACTTGTATTCTCACTTCAATGTCAATTGTATTCTCACTTGTCAGTGTCCTTGTATTCTCACTTGTCAGTGTCACTTGTATTCTCACTTGTCAGTGTTCTTGTATTCTCATTTGTCAGTGTCACTTGTATTCTCACTTTCTCAGTGTCACTTGTATTCTAACTTGTCAGTGTCATTTGTATTCTCACTTGTCAGTGTTCTTGTATTCTCATTTGTCAGTGTCACTTGTATTCTCACTTTCTCAGTGTCACTTGTATTCTCACTTTCTCAGTGTCACTTGTATTCTAACTTGTCAGTGTCATTTGTATTCTCACTTGTCAGTGTCCTTGTATTCTCACTTGTCAGTGTCACTTGTATTTTCACTTGTCAGTGTCACTTGTATTCTCACTTGTTAGTGTCCTTGCATTCTCACTTGTCAGTGTCACTTATATTCTCACTTGTCAGTGTAACTTGTATTCTCATTTGTCAGTGTCACTTGTATTCTTGCTTTTCAGTGTCACTTATATTCTCACTTGTCATTGTCACTTGTATTCTCACTTGTCAGTATCACTTGTATTCTCACTTGTCATTGTCCTTATATTCACACTTGTCAGTGTCACTTGCATTCTTACTTGTCAGTGTCCTTGTATTCTTAATTGTCAATTTCACCTGTATTCTCACTTTCTCAGTGTCACTTGTATTCTCACTTCTCAGTGTCACTTGTATTTTTACTTGTCAGTGTCACTTGTATTCTCACTTGTTAGTGTCACTTTTAGTCTCACTTGTCAGTGTCACTTGTATTCTCAATTAACACACAAAAATGAATAGTGGCACTACTCAGGCTTTTCCTCATTAACTTTATTTACATATATATTAATATGGTTCATATGTATTAATTGTGTCAGTCTATAGAGGAAATGGTGCTTGTGCACAAAGTTAATCCAACCGAAAGGAAAATTGATATAAAGGATACCAAAATTCCAAAAGTATGCACTTGTAGCACTCTGGTCCCTAAACTGAGGGGCAGGAATTCCCAACAGGGTTTTAAAATATAACTTTTATTTATTAAAATTAAAAAACCAAATTGTTGGTTAAAAATACACACACAATTAAAATACACACCAGTACCATATTCTAGTGGTATTACGTTTATAAGATCACAAACTGTTAAGATTAGGCCTGTATATATTCACAATTATAAGTGATCTAAATTGTAACAGATAACGTCCGCTAAATACTGTTGCAATAGGAATTGAAACAAACAGTTATAGAGAGATGTGATTTGGGTAAGTTTTGATCAAACTAGTCCATAATGCCTATCCGGTATGTTAGTGTCTCATTGAAGTCAGAGTATCTAGAGGTTGCTAAATTGGTTTAGCTTCACCTATCTTATATTTCATTCAGGTTCCTAAATAGGAATATGTCAGTATACTTGATAGTAGTATGTCAATAATATCTGGTATCTACTCAATATTACTAAAAGAACCTGAGATATATCAATTCCAGTGTGAGGTGGATCTGCAGCTCAGATTACAATAACTTCCAGAATTACTCAATCAACTAGTGTGAACTTGTATTGTATTCAAACTAATAACAACCCTTCCATTATAACTTTAAACAACTACTGCCATATAAATCACGACTGAAATATCAGTAACATATGCTAGTTTAGATTCTATATTAGGCAGTTGTCAATGTTCGTTTTGTGTTGTGAGTGTGTAATGTCACCTTACATAAATTGAGCTGATTCTTGCATAAACCGGACTATATACAGTATATATTGCGTGTTAAAGAGTATTTTCTTTAATCACAGTAAACTTATGTCGTCTTTATCAGACATCCACTATATTCAATTGCTGTATATATATAGTGAGGTTAGGTCTAACACAACCCAAGCTCTATATAGTGTGTATTGTACGTTAGAGAGTCTTTTAGTGGATCAGCTGGACAGTACTAGCCCGGTCCGCAGGCACAAATCTACAATCATTCACTAATCACTGAATTATTCAGGCACACATCATTATATCTCTCTTGAAAAGGTTAAGTTATAAGTTTGACTAAGTCTGGCACAACCCAGGCTACATATTATGTTACTGTTATAAGTTCCGTGAACCGCGGTGACTCCCCTCAGCTAATGCTGAATCACACGAGCTGAGCAACACTCTTTCAGCTAAGATGGAAAATCCTCTGTGAATAAACACAGAAAGTTAGCGTTTTATTGTCTATTATCCACTGTATTCACAGGCTGTATAAGGTTAAGCTAAGTCTGGCACAACCCAGACTATGTATATTGTATGTATTACGTTAAAAGAGCCTTGTAGTGGATCAGCACGGCAGTTACTGCCCGGTAAGCAAATGCAAACTAACAGTCATTCATTGCTCTCAGGTTTCATCAGGCACGCACCACTGCTCACATTATAAGAACCTTAATATTCAAGTAAACATAGTTTTTTTCTTTTATGTTAAATTAAATTAAATACCCAGAAGGCAACTAGTATCGTTATCGTACTAGGGTACAGATCATAGCCATACCACTAGAAAAAAACCCAAATCACTCAGTAATGATTTTATGTATAAAGTGCAATCTTAGCGGCACATAGGTATATGGTACTGGGCGGTTAAAAAGACACAAAAAAGATTGAGTGTGAAAGAATCAGCACTCTCCCCTGATGCGTTTCGCCCGATAGGGCTTTATCAAAGGCAGCGAGCCGCCGAATTTTTGGGGATTTAAACCCTGCAAACCGGAAGTCCCGCCCTTGCTCCACTCTGATTGAGTAAAAATCATGTATATGTATGTTGATTGACATTTCTATGGACCAATCATAAAATCAAATTTACGTACTTAGAGTCAATACTGAGTTTGAAAGATGAATATCATGTAATAACCTAATAATAGCCTCTGAGTTATGATGATATTGCCAAATAAAATTGTAATTATGAAAACTAATTGTGTAGCATCATTATTCAGCACTCAGAGTCAAGTGTCCTCTATTTTTTTTTTTTTTTTTATAAATAATTTTTTTTATTGAGGATTAAGCATTACAACAGAAGTCACAGCGCAGGTGACTGACACATATACATATATGCAGACATTATGTTGTTATAATAATATAGTACATATAGTTCTTGGTAAGAATGCAGAGCATATAAATCGAACATGTCAAGTATGAAATAAAATGTCTGCCGCATAGACCTCATTTTTGGTTAATATGTATAGATATATCATCTATGAAAACCTCATTTTTAAGTAATAAGAACAAACTTTAAACTCAGGGACCAAGTAATACTTCGGTCCTGTAAATTATCACAATTTTCTCGGGACTTTTAAAAGTCAGCCTAGAAATATCCATTCATACACTTCATCTGGTCATCTCAGCGCGCATCCCCATGCGGGGGGGGGGGGGGCTTTATGGAAAGAAGGAAGGGGGGGAGAGAAGGAGAGGGGGGATCAGGTTTTGGTAGGGGGTTTAGGAAAGCAGGTACCCTCGGTTAATTAGGACATTTTTAACTGGATATGGAAGTTTAATTATGATAATGGGAGTGGTCGGAAATTTTACTATGGCTATATTTTTAGCTGTGATTTCCCTGATAGTTAAACCAGGGCTCCCAAATCTGCCAATATAGCTCTTCCTTATCCAAGTTGGAATAGAAACTTTGTTCCATTTTGGCATATATCTGCATTATAGATGTAATAGCTGTAACATCTGGGGGTTGGGTTTTCTTCCAGGCCCTTGCTATCGCCAATTTTGTGGCCGCTAGGACAAAGATGACCAATTTAGAAACGTGGATTGGGACATTCCTCTGGAAGATGTGTAGGAGAGCAATTGCAGGAGTGAGTGGAATAGAGAGCCCAAGGTTAGCACAGATAATTTTTACTTGATTCCAGAGAGGTGCCAATTTTGGGCAATCCCACCAAACATGTATGTCTGAGCCTCTCTGCATACAATCTCTCCAGCATAGAGGAGACGATGTAGGGAACATCTGCGATAGCCTCGTGGGAGTATAGTACCATTTTAGGAATAATTTCATATAGGCCTCCAAGGTATTTGCACAGTGCACTGTCTTTTTAGTTAGCGTCATAGCTGTACATAGGACTTTATCTGAAATAGGTCTGGATAGGTCACCCTCCCATGCCCTCAACTGCCAGGGTCTGTCTCTATTGGTAGACGACTGTAAGAGATCATAGTGGAACGATATGAGCTTAGGAGTCTTAATAGGAAGCTGCCATAATTTTTCCCATTTAGTCAAGGGTCTATTTAGAGCCTTGGTGAATCCCCATGATGTCATAAAAGCATAAAGTCTCGAGTATTCAAAAGAGGCCCACGGAGGGGGCTCTGGGATAATTGATCTGATATTATGAGGTGTGAGTAGAGTGCCTGAGGGGTATAGGCGGGAGACCATTTTCAGGTCCCATTCACTCCACTGTTGTATGTGTGTGTCAGGGAGAGCCGCCAGTAAGGCTGGTATGGAATGAATGGGAGACGGGTGTGGGGCAATGTCTCGTAGATTTCTAAGGCTATACCAGACCTTCAAAGCATCTCCAACAATGACATTTTTTAGTCTCAAGCTATCAATGCTGTGACTAGGGATCCAGGGTAAGTCTGCTAACTTTAAGCCCAAAGGAAGGGCTAATGCTTCTATACTTTTCCAGCCCTGAGGTTCCCCTTTGTCCGCCCACGCTGTGATGTGAGAAAGCCTAGCTGCCTCATAATACCCACGTATGCTAGGCATTGCAACTCCTCCCTGTTCATACCTTTTTTGGAGTAGTTTCGCTGCAATCCGGGGTCTAGACTTGTTCCAAATATAGTGTTGTCCAAGAGCTTGGAGCTTATCTATTAAAGTGTTGGGGACATTAAGCAGGATACAACGAAAATAGTACAGCATTTTAGGCAAGATCGTCATTTTGAAAGATGCAATGCGGCCTAGCCATGAAATCTCCTTAAGACTCCAGGAGGAGGTAAGCTCAGTAACCTCTCTAAGAAGGTTTGTATAGTTAACGGTGATAACTAATTTCGGGTCTGGACCAAGTTGTACCCCTAAATGTCGAATGGTGGTTCGTGACCATTGGAATGAGTACGATGCTTGCAATATATCTAATTCAAATGCTGGGATACATACTGGTAGAGCCTCCGTTTTGGCAACATTTACTTTGTAGTAACTATGCGCTCCGAACTAAGTAATAATATCAAAGAGTGCTGGCAGGGAGCCTATTGGGTTTGCTAAAAAGAGCGTAACATCGTCCGCGTATAGTGCAATCTGCGCAGTCGTGTCGCCAAGTTGGACACCTCGTATTATGTGTGATTGCCTGATAGCCTGGGCTAGGGGTTCAATGGCCATGGAAAAGATTAGAGGTGACAGGGGGCATCCTTGTCTGGTGCCGTTAGTAATACATATTTCCGGGGAGGCGAAACCCAGACCTTTAACTACTGCAGAGGGGCAGGAATATAGGGCTTGGATTGCTGTAATCACAGCCTCTGGTATGCTGAATTGGGCAAGTGTGTGCCATACGTATTCCCATCTGACCCTGTCAAACGCTTTTTCTGCGTCCAATGACAGGGCCAGCATGGGAAGCTTCAGACGGGAAGCTTCAGTAAGTATGTTTAGCACTTTTCGGGAATTGTCTGGGCCCTCCCTGCCAAACGTGAATCCGACCTGATCTGTATTTATCACCTTCGGGAGCAGACTATTGAGGCGATTAGCCCATAGCTTGGCATATAGCTTTACATCCCCGTTTATCAGGGAAATTGGTCTGTAGCTTGTACAATGTGAAGGATCTTTGTTTGGCTTAGGAATGGGCAGAATTATTGCTTGTAAAAATTCTTTGTGGAATGAACCTGCCTCTCTAGCTTCAGCAAAGACCTTAAGGAGGATCCTGTTTAATTCTGTTTTAAACAGTTTATAGAAGGCTGACGGGTATCCATCAGGACCCGGAGCCTTGTTATTATGGGTGTGTTTTATGGCTAGACTAAGCTCATTTGAGGAGAAAGGGGCTTTAAGTGCTTCTCTATCTTCGTCTGGGAGGTTCGGTAAGCCTAGCGCCTGTAAAAAGTCTACTACTTCACGTGAAGAGGACTCTTTGGTAGCCATCGAGGGCTTAAGGCTATACAGGTCAGAGTAATAGGCTGCAAACGTCTCTCCAATTTCCTTGGGTGAGGAGACTGAGGTGTTACCTCTTTGAAGAGATAAGATTCTAGCTGCCGCTGTCCTGCTCCTTAGTTTATGGGCAAGGAGAGTGGAGGCCTTATTGCCTTGGCAATACATCAGCTTCCTGAATTTAGCATAGGAGTCTTTAACTCTTTGCAGTTCTTTATCTGCCAATTGTGTTCTTAGCTCCTTAATTTTGTCAGCTAGGCTTGTAGTTGGAGAGTATTTATTCTCTTGTTCTGCAGAGTGCAGTTCAGCCATGAGAAGGCCTAGGGACAGACCTGCTTGACGCCGTAGCATTGCTTTTCTCCGAATGCATATACCTCTTATGTATGCTTTCAAAGCGGCCCATATTGTTTGGGAGGACACATCTGGGGTGTCATTTATTCTTAAAAACTCTACAATAGAGGTTTGGAGGGAGGTTCTGAATGCTTTATCTTGGAGCATTTGTTTTGGGAATTTCCAGCTAGGTCTAGACTCTGTGGTTAGGTCAGTAGAGAGAGTGAACATCAGAATATCGTGATCCGAACATGGGCAGACCCTAATATGTGACGTTAGGACTCTATTGAGTGTCCATGAGTCAGTGAAGAAGTGGTCGAGCCTCGAGTAGGAATTATGGGGTCTAGAGAAATATGTATAGTCCCTGTCATTGTGATGTAGTGCCCTCCAAATATCATATAGATTGTGTTGGGTAATGTGTTGCCGGAACTTATTGGCAGTATTTATAGAGTAGGCGTCTATGGTTTTCCCACTCTGGACTTTCTTGTCCAGTAGGGGGTCCCATATCATGTTAAAGTCCCCTCCTAGAATTACCGTCCCAATTTTGTGTTTCTCAATGTTGGACAGTGCACCTTTCAGGAACTTAGACTGCAATTGGTTTGGGGCATAGATGTTAACCAGAGTGAATAGTATACCATTTAGTTTACAGTTAAGCAATAGGAATCGCCCTTGGCTATCTCTCTCTGCATGGATATGTTCGAAATGTAAAGATTTATGTATGGCAATCGCTACTCCTCTAGATTTCTCAGTATGAGAAGCTAAGACTACTACAGGATATTCTGGGGTCCTGTATGGAGTCTGGGTTGACGCTAACCAATGTGTCTCTTGTAAAAACATGACTTGTATTTTCAGAGACTTCATGGTGTTGGTAAGCATACTTCTTTTTTCCTGTGAGTTAAGTCCCTTGACATTTAATGTTGCAAAGGCAATGTTATTAGAGATTGTCGCCATCTTGAGGTATTTTTTTTTTATTTTTATTTTTTTTACTTTTTTGGGGGGGGGGGTACAGGAAAAGGAAAGCTGGAAGGAAGAGTTTAGGTGGTAGACTCACCCCGCCTGGAGATGCGCACCTGAGTGTGGCCCTCGTCAGGCCCAAAGCCTGTTATTTGCCCTGGCGGTTAAAAAGAGCCACCAAGGATCTCTTCCTATACGGATTGTGATTTTTGCCTAGAGGATGATGAAAAGAGAAAACCTTGAACAGATGAACAGAAAAAAGAAACACAATAAAACACCAAAAACCAACTATTCAATTTAGACAATATAATGGGTGTCTTATAGGTATAAACCAAGCCTGGTAGTATTAGTTAAGTGAGGTTTTTAAATATTGTATCAGTTATGGTGAACCACTGGATCACCAAAAGGAGAAGTGTATCTAGATACGAAACTGACTTCTCCAGTCCCCGTAGGAGGGGATAACACAAATAAAATTTGCGTATATGGGGGGGGGGGAGGTAGTACAAGTATATAACTTGTATGTAGAGATTGACTGACTGTCATTGGGGGAGTGTGAATAAAAGGGACGTACCAATGTCTTTTCATTAAGCTAGATAATACATCACATTTCTACAAGTATAGTAACACATGAAGTTAGTGATATAAAATATGCTGTAAACTCTATTATCTCTTGAAGCAGTTTAGGGCAGCAACATATAGGTGCCTGATGGAAATTAAGCAGCCTGTAGGACAAAAAGGATTGGGGAGGCTCCGTGAGTCCCAATGGGAACAGATGGTTACTTAGGGAGTAGAGCAAATACTGCTGGGTATGTGCCCATTTTCCCATGGGAGGTCAAAGGCCTCCCCCTTTCCCTTGTGTAGTAGGCACCTAACACATAGTAAATACCTCAAACATTAAATACATGCTTATTAGCTACAGGTCAGATTTATTCAATTAACATTTGGTGGGCTATATACCAGTGAATTTCCCTTAAACTATCTAATATTTCCACATTTCTGCGAGCATATTAGCATGTAACGTTAGTAGTATAAAATACGCTGTAAATTCTATTAACTCTCAAAACAGTTGAGAACACAAAGGAGTGAGGAGTACCCATGAGTTCCAGCCAAGAGGTGATAATTATTTAGGAGGTAAGGTGAGTATCTCTGGGCAAACACCCATTCCTCTGTAGGAAGTCCAGGGTCCCCCCGCTCTTTGTATATAACAAACATCTAACGTATGATAAACACAACTAGGATCCTAAATACTTTCTCTAACTTTGTATATAGAAACATTATGGTAACAGGAGTAGATCAGTAGGAAAGACCAGAGCTATTTATTGTCATTTGTTGGGTGTTTGTGGCCTGGGGGTGAAATCTGGAGCGCCAGCCCTGATTTTTGTGGCGTGAGGGAGTTCTGATCTGTTAGACCGTTGTAGCGGTAGGGTCATGCCCGTGGTTTCTGAACGGCCTCTAGAGGGCAGAGAGTCCACATCAGTCCGGGGTGTATTTGGAGCTAGGCCCCACTCTTGTAACAGGTCAAACCCCTCTTTAGGGGTGAAGATTGTGTGATTCTCACCATTTTTTGAAATTATGAGCCTTGTCGGGTATCCCCATCTATATCTGATATTTTCCGTTCTCAGAATTTGGGTCATGTGCCTGAAGGATCTCCTCTTTTGTAAGGTGTAACTGGAAATGTCCGGGAATACCGTAATTTGTTGGAATTTATCAGGGAGTTGAGGTTTGTTAACCAGCTCTCTTAGTATCTTCTCTTTATGGGTGAAGAAGTGGATCCTAGCTAGGACATCTCTGGGTTTATCTTGAGAGATAGATCTAGGTCGCGCCACTCTGTGAACTCTGTCGAGTAGGAGGCCAGGTGGATCTTATGTAGGTAGTAAGATATTGCAAAATTCCAGAACATAGGACTCCAGTTCTTGGGGGCCGACCTCTTCAGATATTCCCCGGAATCTCAAATTATTCCGTCTGGAGCGGTCCTCCATGTCGGCAAGTTTTAACTCCAGGTCAGATATCTGAATCGCAAGACTTTGGGAATAGGCCTGCAGGTGGGCATGATCAACAGCTAGATCTTCCTGCTTACGTTCTAGAGTTTCGGTGCATTCTCCCAATGCTCCAATATCTCTACGGAGCTCAGCTGTAGAACCTTTAATTTCTTTTGTTAGCGTATCTTGCAGGAGGTTCATACGCCTAGTGAGAACATCCACAATGTTTGCAGAGAGATTTTCCGATATAGGAGATTGAGAATCCATACTGCTTTCAGATTCGCTGCCCTCTAATGCAGAAGCAGATTCTCTGTACGTTTGAGCTTTCCCAGTATGTTGGTTTTTGAAATGATCTGCAACTGTTTTTTGGGGTGGATGAGGTGGTTTTGATTTTCTCTTAGTAGTTTGGGACATGGTTCTGACCCTGTCCTTGGGCTGATCAATGTATTTAGGTATTTGCTCTTTGATGTAGAATGTAGTTAGTGGGATAGTGGTGAGGAGAATGATACTAAAGTCCCCCTGACGTCAATCTTGATTTAGGCAGCCATGTTCAGCGCTTAGTTTGTAGCTAGAGAGAAATCTGCTAATATGACCGTAAGTAGTACCAGAGCTTGGTCAATCTTCGGCAGGGATAGACGAAGTGGGATTACTCAATATGCACCCTCTCCAGGGAAATTGCCCTCACTGGGCCAAGACGAAAAAAAGGAGTGAGGGTATGACCTGTTGTACCTGTATACAACAGGAAAGGGGTGGAGAGAGTGCCAGAGGTTGTGCAGAAAAAAAAGAAACTTCTGGTTGTTAGTACCTATTAGGAAATGACTTATCCCAGACTGTACTCCAATGATATATTATATAGGTTAGATAGCTCTGTAAGATTTGCAATACGTATATAGGTAAACCTTTATATTAATAAACCTGTAGAAAGAAGGTTAGGGTTAGTTGACACAGAAAACATTTCAATTCAGGCATATGCCTCAAATATAATTGCTTACTCAGCAGTCGTGGGTGTAAGGGGATCCTTGGGTACCCGCTATAGCTTGTTGCATAGCCTAAGTTGAAAACAACACCTGCACAAGCCCTATGGGCAAAATTTAGTCACACCACTAGAATGACTACCGCCACTGCAAGGAAGAAAAGTAAATGTTAATGTGCATACATTAGGTAAAAAAAACACTCCACTTTGTGTCTAACACACAAAGACAATAATGCTGACGCAGCAGCTTTGGACTAAGTATCTGACAAGTGATAGGTAGTTTGTTTAATGTGAAGGAAGAGGAAGTCTCTGATAATGTGAGTCGTGATGGAGAAAGACTTTAAGATGAAAGGGGGGTTATATAGCCCCAGCTGCAGAGTCCTGTAGATTATCAGGATATGAAGAATTAGGATTGTCACTATGAAGTATTGACACTTTAAAAAACAAAGTCCCAAAGGTGCTATTTCACTTTGTGTTGTTTTACATACTAGGAGAACCATGGAGTGTGCGGTATTATGGGTGTCTCTCTGATGAAATAGACACTGAGTTGTATAGCATTCCCCCACTATAGATTATACTCTGTGAGACGGTTTATGTCTATAAGTCTTTCCAGGGCAATAATAACAGACTTAGAGATTTTTGTGAGAGCTTCTGGGCAGAGTGGGAGAATTACAGCAGGTGTATTAGTGCTGATAAAAAACTTTGTTAGAATGTATGCTGTTCTAGTTGTTTATGTATGGACTGTAGCATTTTTAGTATCACATGTCCAGATATGCTATAATGACCACCACTCGTGTCACTGTCTTTCCCCTCCAAGGCCCACGGGGATTGACAGTGTTGTATTTAGGATAGTCTGTGCAGCTTTTCTTAATGAGCAGGTAATCAATGAATGGTTACTGCAGAGGCAGAATGGTAATAACGGATATGTCCTGCAATAAGCTCTATCCCCAATGTCCTCCAATGAAGCCCTCCTGTTAGCGTTCACCTCTTACTACTTTCTTTATACTTTGGGCCTGTTTTGGGATAATGAGATTGCCGCAACTGGTTGCTTCCCTAGCAAGGGCGGCAGGACCCAGTGGTGATTCTGGTCGATTCAGGTCGAATCAGGGGATGTTTTAAGTGAGTACCCCTCTATACTGAGGCACTATAGTACGATGCGGACTGAATATGTGAGGGCAGTCGGGAGGATAACAATATGGCGTTTTTTCGCGCCCTTTTCTTCCGTTACCTTTAAGTGTCCTCTATTTTGATGTATATATGTTTTGATGTATTATTTATTTGTCTTTAAAGTCTATCGTTACCAGAAAATTTTTGTCATTTAAATTAAATATCATGTTAGTCTTATACATAATAGTTCTATATAACACTGATGAGTTCATGTGCCATATGGGTATTAATATCCAAAATGCCTATCATAAGATACAGATTCATTTTATACTCTGTATAGTTGAGTCCTGTATGAGAGCATACTAAAGTGACTATGGGTCTGTGCTGGAAATGGGGATCAGTGCCCAGTGCATATATATCGATGCTTCTAATAACTGAAATAAATATCTGTGAAGATTCACCTTGTGATGTGTAAATAAATAATATTTAACAGTGTTTAAGAAAAAAGGGGCGAAAATTTATAATTAATAATGCTCATCTTCAGTGAAGGTCTAAGTGTAATCAAATAGGTTGAATACGTGGTACTTAGGTAAAATCATTCTGTTCTTACAGATGATTGTGTGTTAAGAATTAAAAAAAAAAAAAAATGTAAAATGTAGCATGTAAATTTTTTTTTTTTTTTTTAAATTCTTAACACACAATCATCTGTAAGAACAGAATGATTTTACCTAAGTACCACGTATTCAACCTATTTGATTACACTTAGACCTTCACTGAAGTATTGACTCTAAGTACGTAAATTTGATTTTATGATTGGTCCATAGAAATGTCAATCAACATACATATACATGATTTTTACTCAATCAGAGTGGAGCAAGGGCGGGACTTCCGGTTTGCAGGGTTTAAATCCCCAAAAATTCGGCGGCTCGCTGCCTTTGATAAAGCCCTATCGGGTGAAACGCGTCAGGGGAGAGTGCTGATTCTTCCACACTCGATCTTTTTTGTGTCTTTTTAACCGCCCAGTACCATATACCTATGTGCCGCTAAGATTGCACTTTATACATAAAATCATTACTGAGTGATTTGGTTTTTTTTCTAGTGGTATGGCTATGATCTGTACCCTAGTACGATAACGATACTAGTTGCCTTCTGGGTATTTAATTTAATTTAACATAAAAGAAAAAAACTATGTTTACTTGAATATTAAGGTTCTTATAATGTGAGCAGTGGTGCGTGCCTGATGAAACCTGAGAGCAATGAATGACTGTTAGTTTGCATTTGCTTACCGGGCAGTAACTGCCGTGCTGATCCACTACAAGGCTCTTTTAACGTAATACATACAATATACATAGTCTGGCACAACTTAACCTTATACAGCCTGTGAATACAGTGGATAATAGACAATAAAACGCTAACTTTCTGTGTTTATTCACAGAGGATTTTCAATCTTAGATGAAAGAGTGTTGCTCAGCTCGTGTGATTCAGCATTAGCTGTGGGGAGTCACCGCGGTTCACGGAACTTATAACAGTAACATAATATGTAGCCTGGGTTGTGCCAGACTTAGTCAAACTTATAACTTAACCTTTTCAAGAGAGATATAATGATGTGTGCCTGAATAATTCAGTGATTAGTGAATGATTGTAGATTTGTGCCTGCGGACTGGGCTAGTACTGTCCAGCTGATCCACTAAAAGACTCTCTAACGTACAATACACACTATATAGAGCTTGGGTTGTGTTAGACCTAACCTCACTATATATATACAGCAATTGAATATAGTGGATGTCTGATAAAGACGACATAAGTTTACTGTGATTAAAGAAAATACTCTTTAACACGCAATATATACTGTATATAGTCCGGTTTATGCAAGAATCAGCTCAATTTATGTAAGGTGACATTACACACTCACAACACAAAACGAACATTGACAACTGCCTAATATAGAATCTAAACTAGCATATGTTACTGATATTTCAGTCGTGATTTATATGGCAGTAGTTGTTTAAAGTTATAATGGAAGGGTTGTTATTAGTTTGAATACAATACAAGTTCACACTAGTTGATTGAGTAATTCTGGAAGTTATTGTAATCTGAGCTGCAGATCCACCTCACACTGGAATTGATATATCTCAGGTTCTTTTAGTAATATTGAGTAGATACCAGATATTATTGACATACTACTATCAAGTATACTGACATATTCCTATTTAGGAACCTGAATGAAATATAAGATAGGTGAAGCTAAACCAATTTAGCAACCTCTAGATACTCTGACTTCAATGAGACACTAACATACCGGATAGGCATTATGGACTAGTTTGATCAAAACTTACCCAAATCACATCTCTCTATAACTGTTTGTTTCAATTCCTATTGCAACAGTATTTAGCGGACGTTATCTGTTACAATTTAGATCACTTATAATTGTGAATATATACAGGCCTAATTTTAACAGTTTGTGATCTTATAAACGTAATACCACTAGAATATGGTACTGGTGTGTATTTTAATTGTGTGTGTATTTTTAACCAACAATTTGGTTTTTTAATTTTAATAAATAAAAGTCACTTGTATTCTCACTTGTCAGTGCCCTTGTATTCTCACTTGTCAGTGTCACTTGTATTCTCACTTGTCAACGTCACTTGTATTCTCACTTGTCATTGTCACTTGTATTCTCACTTGTCAGTGCCCTTGTATTCTCACTTGTCAGTGTCACTTGTATTCTCTCTTGTCAACGTCACTTGTATTCTCACTTGTCAGTGTCACTTGTATTCAATTTCTCACTTGTCAGTGTCACTTGTCAGCCACAAAGGTTTGTAAGATAATATTGCTCGCAGAGAGGTTAGGAAGATTGAGCTCCTTTTAGTGTTCCTTTTATATAGAATGAGCTCTGTAGGGTTTAATGCCTCTGGGATATTGTTGTTTCCTACCCTGTAGGTGATAAGTGAGTAGTCCAAGATGCAATACATTAGGTTTATAGATCTAAAATTGCTGTTATAGAGGTGTGTGCTCAAAATAGAGGATTAAAAATAGTTTTACAAAAAAGTTAATAAACACAAAATACATTTCCCCATAAAATATTACATTTTGAAAATGTACCGACAATAATCTTTTATTTGTTTTTCCTGCAATTTAACTCTGGAATTGAGAGGTTACAGTGGATCCTGCAGCATTCCCAACTCTGACCCTGAAACATTATACACAGTGATCACTTGATTAGTATAGAAGGTCATTTATATCAGCATGTGTGAGCCTGTCCCGCAAGGACTCAAAATCAGCATCCACTGCTTATTACATTGAGCCCATAGTTTTAAATAGGGGTATAATATTTAAAATTTCGGTGTCTAAAATGCTTTCCCTTGCTTTTCTTCACTTATGTACAGAGACATGGTAATACAGTATATGATACCTTTGAGTTCATTCTGTTTTTTTGCAGACATATTGTGGGAAAAGGAAAATAAACTCATTAGCTAGCACTTCTCATATTTATCTTGTTATGCTCAATGATAAACTTAGATCTATAACAGTGGAGTATTGCATGTGGGAATAAAGTGGGTATATCAAATGTACATGAAAGACTTTGGGGGAAATGTATCAACCTCAGTGTGCAAAAAGTTCCCAGCCAGGAAAACTGTCCACCTGGGTTTGGGGCAAACAGATGACATTTGCTGCTTGTATCTATTAATACACAAGCAACTGGTTGTGGAGCTCTGGCCCCTGCAACCATTCTGATGCATGGAAGAGGTTAGGTCATATGGTCTGGCCAAGCCGGCACCTTAAAGGTTATACATTACTTCCACAGATGTCTACATTTCTCTAATAGAGATTATAATATAAGTTGCTTAGTTATGCATAGTAGAAACACTATGCATTATACTTTATTTATTTTTCATCAGTCTCCAGTAATTTAACTCTACAAATGTGTTTTTCCAATTCTGACATTTGGATAGGTACATTTCAGACTTCACAAGCCTCCACATATTCTCCCAGTTTATCCTTAGCAGAAGTAATGTGATAAGACACTGCAATGAAATTCATGTTTGGCTAACACAATGAGAGTGTTAATCCTTTTCTACTTCAGCAACAGTCCGGATTCACTTCTCTAAATAACACAATTGTAAGGGGGGGGCAGTTTGGTTTATAAAAACAATTGCAGCAAACAATATGTTAATTTGTCCTGAAATCATTCACACTTGATTCTTATGTAATTTATTAAGACAACAGAAAAGTCCTCCTGTAATTACAAGGTTTTTAACTACTGGGCATGTGTCAAAAATGTGCAGCTAAACCTCTGTTGTAGCTGAACATAGTCACTTAAATTCACCAACAGAATCCAATATTGGTTATTAGTTGCAGCATCATTGTTAAGACTTAATCTCTAGGGACGGACAAGATTTTTAGGCCAATTGATATGAGATGCCAGCTATATCTCATACCTTGACACTAGATGTCAGTGAAGGGTAATTGTTGTCTCAGTTTAGAACTCAGCTGTCATATTATATCTCACGGCAGCACGATGATCATGCTTTATAGCGAAGGTGAAGCATAGCTTAATACAAGCAGATGACATATATTACAATAAAAAGGGATATAGTTGTCTAGAGTTTTTAAAGGCATCCATAAAAGAAGAATAATGAAGCAGTTTAAAAGCTAAAAGACAGCTGTCAAGCTCATTGGTTATGATAAATGCCTGAACACCCACTAGGAAGGAAACCTGCTCCCTAGAGACCACCATCCAAAAAATTAATTACTGCGATTCAGCATCTTTAAATGTGCCACTTAATATACTGCCACCATAATTAAATTTCCAGCCCTGTGACCTTGAGACCATTTCCTGAGATAATAAATGAGATCAAGGTTTAATCGATTTAAATGCAAGTAGAAACTGTCCAAGAAAGCACCAAACCATCTCCGCACAGTCAAGGTCAGGAGCGCCCAGTATGAATTTGGTTTTGGTCCCATACTTATTTTTTCCCACTTAATAAAGATGTGTGTTTTGCCTTATGTGTTACAATGTAAATTGTAAGAAAGGGGAAAAACTATAGGAAGAAGCTTTTCCTCTATGCTGATTTATGATTTTCTATTATTTCTGAGATCATAAAAAGACTAATTATACAAAAACTGATAAAACCAGTAATACACACTGAAAACATACATTGTAAGTATTTCTTTTTTTCAGATTAGATTTCTCATTTTTAAATTGATCAAGGAAAGAGAAGATAGGATTGTACTTTTTTGTTATTTTGGAAACTCCATTTGTTGATGT
Source organism: Bombina bombina (assembly GCF_027579735.1). Taxonomy (NCBI): domain Eukaryota; kingdom Metazoa; phylum Chordata; class Amphibia; order Anura; family Bombinatoridae; genus Bombina; species Bombina bombina. Next base: position 588,335,827 of record NC_069504.1, read on the forward strand.
AAAATATATTTGTTCAAATCCCATAGGGAAGCAGATGTTTTGCTATGGAGGTTTGCTTGAGTAAGGTGGGCACTCATTTTACATAAAGATATTGGAGGTTGGTCAGTATGCTATTTACATTAGGTTAAAATGTGTTAAAGGGTGATTATAATGTAGATCAAGTAATTGTAACACTAGTGACCCTGCAGTACTATGTGTTTAAACCAAGCAAATTGGTTAAACACATAGTTAAAGTATATTGTAGGAGCCACAAAGCACTGATGGTTCTTAGCGGACCTGCCAATCAGCCAATCAGTAGTGGTAGTCATATACCTGTGTAGTGTGACTGCCACCAGATTGGCTTTATTGCCATAGCATTGCAGGGTTGTTAGTGGTATAACATATATTTTTTTCCACTATAGTAAATTTCCTTAAATTAGAACATTATTTGTCCCGTAAATCTAAGGTGCAGCTCACTGTCATTGTAGCCGAAATATATTTTAAACATCAAATCATATACTTATTATTACTTATAAATATTTGATTTTTTCATGATGATGAAATTTGAACATATTCAATTATATATACAATATAAATATACAGTATATATACTGTATATACACACACACACACACACATACACAGTGGATTATGTTTTTTTTTATGTTTTTGACACGATAACTAAACTAAGTTTACTAACACTGTCAAATAAGTATAGATCATTTCCTGGCATATTTTGTTCTGCATTTTTATCTGTATACTTTGCACTTCACTAAGTTATTTTTTGTTTCTTTGTTTCCCTGTTTTTAAAGTATGTTTATAGCATAAACAATGAAAGGCATTGACGTTTATTCAACTAATGCAAATGTGGATTATTAACCCTCTTTGGCTGTATTTTAATCCATCAGAAAACAGTATTTGCATGAGGTTTCTGATGATTTTTTGTATTTCTCTTATCCTCTTAAAAGCACATTATGCCCTGTACCTCTTTTTACACAGCTTTTGTTTTAAAGTGATATAAAACCCTACACTTTTTTTGCATAACTCAGATAGATAATACAATCTTAAACAGCTTACCAACTTACTTCTGTTATCAAATTTGCTTCATTGCTATTTTTTGCTAAGTGAACAGCAATACACTGTTGGGAGCTAGCTGAACACATCGGGTGAGCCAATGACAAGAGGCACATATATACAACAAAGGGTACCAAAATAACTAAGCAAATTAAAATATAAAAGTAAAATTGGAAGTTTGTTTAAAATTGTATACTGTCCGAATCATGAAAGTTTAAGTTTGGCTTGAATGTCCCTTTAATGCTAAAACAATTCTCCAGTCACAGTTTAGAAATAAATATGATTATCAAACAGGTCATTCATGAATGCAATTAAATGGATTTTGTAAAAAATTGTTTATTAATAAATGTGTACACTAGGGGGCCGAATTATCAAGCTCCGAATGATGCCCCTGTTTCCGCGTGCACCTTCAGGCTCGCTGGAAACAGCAGTTAAGAAGCGGTGACTCTGAAGCTGCGGTCTGCAATCCGCCCGATCCTATACGATCGGGCTGATTGACACCCCCTGCTAGCAGCCTTGAATCTGCAGGGGGTGGCATTGCACAAGCAGTTCACAAGAACTGCTTCTGCAATGATAGATGCCGACGCTCATTGAAATGGGCCCCAATGACAAGTGAGGGTAAATGTTACACATTATTAACTGACACCTAGATTACAAGTTTTGCGCTATAGAGGGTCCGAAACGAACACAACAAATGTTGCATTATTTCACCTTCCATAGCGCTGCCATTACAAGTTTTAAAAAGCCGCCTTGTGCGTGCGATATGGTGGCGATGAGCTCCATACCGCACAAAATACAAGCGCTGCTTTGACGTGCTCGTGCACGCTTTCCCCATAGATATCAATAGGGAGAGAGTGTTAGAAAAAAACCTAACACCTGCAATCGGGGAATGAAAAGCTCCGTAATGCAACCCATTTGATGTCTATGGGGAAAAAAAGTTATGTTTAAACCTAACACCCTAACATAAACCCAAAGTATAAACACCCCTAATCTGCTGCTCCCGACATCGCCGACACCTACATAAAGTTATTAACACCTAATCTGCAGCTTCCAACATCTCCGCCACCAAAATACATTTATTAATCCCTAATCTGCCGCTCCCGATATCGCCTCCACTATAATAAAGTTATTAACCCCTATTCCCCACACCCCAACATGGCCCACACTATATTAAATATATTAACCCCTATCCCGCCATTCCCTGACATGGCCACCACTAAATAAAGTTATTAACTCCTAAACCTCTGGCATCCCACATCACTGCCACTAAATAAACCTATTAACCCCTAAACCGACAGCCCCCAACATCGCAAAAAAATAAATTAAACTATTAACCCCTAAACATAACAACCCCCTAACTTGAAATTAAAATTACAAAATCTCTATCTTAAAATAAATAAAAACTTACCTGGGAAATAAAAAAAAACTAAGTTTAAACTATAAATTAAACTAACATTACTATTATACTAAAATTAAAATAGCTATCAAATAAATAAATTAAATTACTCATTAAAAAAACCTAACACTACTAAAAAAATAATAATCTACAATTACAAAAAAATAACAAACACTAAATTATAAAAATTAACAAACGAAGTTATCCAAAATAAAAACAATTACACCTAATCTAATAGCCTTATAAAAATAAAAAAGCTCCCCCAAAATATAAAAAAAACCCTAGCCTACAATAAACTAGCAATAGCCCTTAAAAGGGCCTTTTGTAGGGCATTGCCCTAAAGAAATCAGCTCTTTTACCTGGAAAAAAAACAAATAAAAAACCTAACTAACAAAAACCTAAGCTACCCATTGCCCTGAAAAGCACATTTGTATGGGCATTGCCCTTAAAAGGGCATTTAGCTCTTTTTCTTGCCCTGAAAAGGGCATTCTGCTCTTTTAAGAAAAGCCCAAATCATAATCTAAAAAAAAAACACCCAAAAAAAGTAAAAAAAAAAACCTAACACTAACCCCCGACGATACACTTACAGTTTCTGAAGTCCGGACATCCAGGCGGCGAGAAGTCTTCATCCAAGTGGGGTCCTCTTCATATGGTCGCTGCCGTATACTGAATCTTCAATGCAAGGGAGCCTTTTCAAAATGGCATTCCTTGCATTCCTATTGGCTGATTTGGATTTTGAAATTCAAATCAGTCAATAGGATGAGAGCTACTGAAATTCTATTGGCAGATTTGAATAGCCAATTGAATTTCAGTAGCTCTCACCACAGCGCTATGGAAATCCCACACAAAAACGTCATTTTTTTGAGTGCGGGACTGACGTTGCATTACAGGCTAAAATGCTTGTGGTACAGCTATAATGACAAGACTCATAATGGCTGCATTACTGTTTTAACACTGAAATTGCTATTTTTTCAGTGTTAAAACACGAACGCAAAACTTGTAATCTAGGTGTGAGTTTGTTCAGAAAATAAAAGAAACTGCAATTAAAAAAATTAAAGGAAGTTATTGGTTATAATACAGATGGCCCTCGTTTTACAACGGTTCAATTTACACTGTTTCAGAATAACAACCTTTTTTTCCAGTCATGTGACTGCTATTGAAAAGAATTGAGAAGCAGTGCATTTATTAAAATAGCCTGTAGGGGGAGCTGTCCGCTTGTGTTGCAGCAAAGCCAAGCAAGCTGAAATTAATCAGTTTAACCAGACCTGAGCTATCGAGCAGATTTCAAAGGAACAAGATCTTCCTTTCTATAAATCAGTCCAGATTGGAATGCATAGAAAGAACTGTTTGCAGAAAAATGCAAGTGAAGTTTGTGTTGTGTGATTATATTATTAGGTGTATAATGCTGTTTAGCAAATGTTTTTGTTCATTTAATTATATATTCTGTGTTGTGTGATTATTTTATTAGGTTTATAATGTTGTTCAGCATTTAAAGTCTTCATTTCAAAGCTTTAAAAATAATGTATTAGGTGTTACTTATGACAATTTTGAGAGGGGCCTGGAATCTATCTTCCTCACTTCCCATTGACTTACATTATAAACTGGGTTTGAATTTACAACGGTTTCGATTTACAACCATTCCTTCTGGAACCTAACCCTGTAAACTGAGGGCTACCTGTACTTGTATTTATTCATGCCATCAAACCATTCAGCAAGTGTGTGAAGATATTGGTTGCATTGCTGGCAACAGTGTAGAGAAACCTTTTCATACAAATTGTAAAACAGATAAGAAGAAAAAAGACATATCCTCTCAAACACTATAAACATGTGCCTATGCTCATCAATAATTTTCATGGTATTCCTATCAAAAAAGTAAATTGTATTTCACACTGAGGTGCCATGTCTGTTGTTGAATAAAATGTTATCCACTACAAAGTAGTCCATCTGAACACATTCATATTTAAACATGCATGTTTTAAATGAAGCAAATTCTAATAGACATTAGAAACTGATGATAAATGTCAGTAAAATTTATAGCAAATTCCTAGGTCATAATGTGTGGAGAATGAAAATGAAATACCATTAAGATATGAAAATATATTAATCATGTGCATGGTGTCTGGTTATAAATTTCTTATATGCAATTTCCTATTATCCACCTGAATATTTCATGATGTATGAAAGCAAAATCTAGCAAATGTAATTGATTGTTGTTCAATAAACACTTGAACATACTTAATATTCTTGATGATTCATTTATGGGTAAAATAGATGTAGTTTTTTTATCCTAACTTCAATTTTCCACTGATTTAACATCTTCATTGAGAAGCTATTTCATACTTTGGTACTATAAGTTTTTTGTGTGTTTTTTTAATCCATTTACACTAATTTGCATTCAGACATCAATGTCAGTGCTTTTTTTGTGAGTTACCCACAACAAATTATACCTTGTTTTTTTTTCATTAAAACACTCTGGCCTAGATTTAGAGTTCGGCGTTAGCCGTGAAAACCAGCGTTAGAGGCTCCTAACGCTGGTTTTAGGCTACCGCCGGTATTTGGAGTCAGTGATTAAAGGGTCTAACGCTCACTTTTCAGCCGCGACTTTTCCATACCGCAGATCCCCTTACGTCAATTGCGTATCCTATCTTTTCAATGGGATCTTCCTAATGCCGGTATTTAGAGTCGTGTCTGAAGTGAGCGTTAGAAATCTAACGACAAAACTCCAGCCGCAGGAAAATAGCAGGAGTTAAGAGCTTTCTGGGCTAACGCCGGTTCATAAAGCTCTTAACTACTGTACCCTAAAGTACACTAACACCCATAAACTACCTATGCACCCCTAAACCGAGGTCCCCCCACATCGCCGCAACTCGATTACATTTTTTTAACCCCTAATCTGCCGACCGCAACCTACGTTATACTTATGTACCCCTAATCTGCTGCCCCTAACACCGCCGATCCCTGTATTATATTTATTAACCCCTAACCTGCCCCCCACAACGTCGCCGCCAGCTACTTACAATAATTAACCCCTAATCTGCCGACCGCAAAGCGCCGCCACCTACGTTATCCTTATGTACCCCTAATCTGCTGCCCCTAACACCGCCGACCCCTATATTATTTTTATTAACCCCTAATCTGCCCCCCTCAACGTCGCCGACACCTGCCTACACTTATTAACCCCTAATCTGCCGAGCGGACCTGAGCGCTACTATAATAAAGTTATTAACCCCTAATCCGCCTCACTAACCCTATCATAAATAGTATTAACCCCTAATCTGCCCTCCCTAACATCGCCGACACCTAACTTCAATTATTAACCCCTAATCTGACGACCGGAGCTCACCGCTACTATAATAAATGGATTAACCCCTAAAGCTAAGTCTAACCCTAACACTAACACCCCCCTAAATTAAATATAATTTTAATCTAACGAAATTAATTAACTCTTATTAAATAAATTATTCCTATTTAAAGCTAAATACTTACCTGTAAAATAAACCCTAATATAGCTACAATATAAATTATAATTACATTGTAGCTATTTTAGGATTAATATTTATATTACAGGTAACTTTGTAATTATTTTAACCAGGTACAATAGCTATTAAATAGTTAAGAACTATTTAATAGTTACCTAGTTAAAATAATAACAAAATTACCTGTAAAATAAGTCCTAACCTAAGTTATAATTAAACCTAACACTACCCTATCAATAAATTAATTACATAAAATTAATTAAATAAAATACCTACAATTACCTACAATTAACCTAACACTACACTATCAATAAATAAATTAAATACAATTTCTACAAATAACTACAATTACATAAACTAACTAAAGTACCAAAAATAAAAAAGAACTAAGTTACAAAAAATAAAAAAATATTTACAAACATAAGAAAAATATTACAACAATTTTAAACTAATTACACCTACTCTAACCACATACCCCTAATCTAACCCAAACCCCCCTTAAATAAACCTAACACTAAGCCCCTGAAGATCTTCCTACCTTGTCTTCACCATCCAGGTATCACCGATCCGTCCTGTTATCCGGTGCTGAAGAGGTCCAGAAGAGGCTCCAAAGTCTTCCTCCTATCCGTCAAGAAGAGGACATCCGGACCGGCAAACATCTTCTCCAAGCGGCATCTTCGATTTTCTTCCATCCGGTGCGGAGCGGGTCCATCTTGAAGCAGCCGACGCGGATCCATCCTCTTCTTCCGGCGTCTCCCGATCAGCCAATAGAATGCGAGCTCAATCTGATTGGCTGATTGGATCAGCCAATAGGATTGAACTTGATTCTGATTGGCTGATTCCATCAGCCAATCAGAATATTCCTACCTTAATTCCGATTGGCTGATAGAATACTATCAGCCAATCGGAATTCGAGGGACGCCATCTTGGATGACATCCCTTAAAGGAACCGTCATTCGTCGGGAGACGCTGGAAGAAGAGGATGGATCCGCGTCGGCTGCTTCAAGATGGACCCGCTCCGCACCGGATGGAAGAAAATCGAAGATGGAGCTTCAATCCTATTGGCTGATCCATTTCTGCCCATCTGGAGGACCACTTCTGCCGGCTTGGGTGAAGACTTCTCCCGGCTTCGTTGAGAACTTCTTGCCGCTTCGCTGAGGACTTCTCCCGGCTTCGTTTAGGATGGATGTCCTGTCTTCAAAACTGTAAGTGGATCTTCAGGGGTTAGTGTTAGGTTTTTTTAAGGGTTTCTTGGGTGGGTTTTAGTTTAGGATTAGGGTTTGGGCAGCAATAGAGCTAAATGCCCATCCAAATGCCCTTTTCAGGGCAATGGGGAGCTTAGGTTTTTTAGGTCGGGTTTTATTTGGGGGGTTGGTTGTGTGGGTGGTGGGTTTTACTGTTTGGGGGGTTGTTTGTATTTTTTTTTTACAGGTTAAAGAGCTGATTTCTTTGGGGCAATGCGCCGCAAAAGGCCCTTTTAAGGGCTATTGGTAGTTTAGTTTAGGCTAGGGTTTTTTTTTATTTTGGGGGGGCTTTTTTATTTTTATAGCGCTATTAGATTAGGTGTAATTAGTTTAAATATCTGATAATTTGTTTTATATTTTGTGTAATTTAGTGGGGGGTTTTTGTAATTTAGGTAATTGTATTTAATTAATTTAATTTATTTAATTGTAGTGTAATGTTAGGTGTTAATGTAAGACAGGTTAGGTTTTATTTTACAGGTAAATTTGTATTTATTTTAACTAGGTAGTTAGTAAATAGTTAATAACTATTTAGTAACTATTCTACCTAGTTAAAATAAATACAAACTTGCCTGTAAAATAAAAATAAACCCTAAGCTAGATACAATGTTACTGTTAGTTATATTGTAGCTATCTTAGGGTTTATTTTACAGGTAAGTATTTAGTTTTAAATAGGAATTATTTAGTTATTAATAGTAGGTTTTATTTAGATTTATTTGAATTATATTTAAGTTAGGGGGTGTTAGGGTTAGACTTAGGTTTAGGGGTTAATAAATTTAGTACAGTGACGGAGATGTTGGGGGCAGCAGATTAAGGGTCAATAAATGTAGGTAGGTGGTGGTGATGTTAAGGGCGGCAGATTAAGGGTTAATAATATTTAACTAGTGTTTGCGATGCGGGAGTGCAACGTTTTAGGGGTTAATATGTTTATTATAGTGGCGGCGATGTCTGGAGAGGCAGATTAGGGGTTAATAATTTTATTTTAGTGTTTGCGATGCGTGAGGGCCTCAGTTTAGGGGTTAATAGGTAGTTTATGGGTGTTTAGTGTACTTTTTAGCACTTTAGTTCTGAGTTTTATGCTACAGCTTTGTAGAGTAAAACTCATAACTACTGACTTTAGAATGCATTACGAAACCTTGTGGGATAGGCTGTACCTCTCACTTTTTGGCCTCCCAGAAAAAGCTTGTAATATCGGTGCTATGGAAGTCCTATTGAAAAAAGACTTTACACAAATTGCGTAAGTTAATTTTTGTTAAGGCCAGTGGGACAGTTGTACCTACAAGACTCATAATAGCAGTGGTAGTGAAAAAAGCAGCGTTATAACCCATAACACTGCTTTTTTACTCATAAAGCAAAACTCGTAATCTAGCCGATTGTCCTCTATGTGAAGGTCATTGGAATGTTAAGTATTTACAGTAAATAGAAATGTTAACACATTATCAAAGTGATTGTAAACTTTAATGAATTAAAGCCCAGCATCAAATAAAACTCTTAATAACAGGGGTACTTTAATTAATTAAAGTTTACAATGCTTATTTTTAAAAATACTTACCATTGCATTATGGTATCTTTATTTGGAAAGCAAGAATGTAAGTTTAGTTGCCGGTCCATTTTTGGTGAACAACCTGGGTTGTTCTTGCTGATTGGTGGATAATTTCACCCACCAATAAACAAGTGCTGTCCATGGTCTGAACCAAAAATTGGCTGGCTCCTTAGCTTAGCTGCCTTCTTTTTCAAATAAATATAGCAAGAGGACAAAGAAAAATTGATAACAGGAGTAAATTAGAAAGTTGCTTAAAATTGCATGCTCTATCTGAATCAAGAAAGAAAAAAAATTGGGTTCAGTGTCCCTTTAATTAAAGTGCCCCTGTTTTTAAGAGTATTTTTGATACTGGGCTTTAATTTGTTAAAGTTTACAATCCCTTTAAATATTATTATAGAATTATTTTTATGTTATTCTTATTTTGCACGCACACTAACGTTAGCATGCCTCTTTTAATCTAGCCCTAATTTGGTTAAGATCTAGGCAACTACAAATTTTGTTGAAATGTTTGATAATATTGACAGTAACAAATTAATCAATTCACTTATTAATAAGTAAAGAAAGAGAAATAAAATGCCCCTCCGCCCAAATATTCAGTTGTGCTTAGCTTTGCCTTGGAGCCCCTTGTCTCAATCCATAACCACAGGTTGCACCCCCCTTAGTTTAGACTTGAGTTTTAATATGAAAATGTTGTTATAAAGGCATAAACAGATGACTGCTCACTTTTATATATTTTAAAATATTTTAATTGTGCCTTTAAATATTATAATAGATTGGAGAACATATGTCTGAGATATTATCTGGCTTTATTCAAGAGCTCATAAACAGTTTTTGTGAGTGAGAGTACGTATAACATAAAACATTACCTTATAGCACAATATCTATCCTTCCATTCTGTACTTATCAATCAATTATCCCTCTACAATATTTTTATCATTAATCAATTATCTCTCCATTCTTTATTTATCATGAAACAAATAGATACAAAGATAGATAGATAAATAAATAGATAGATAGAGATATATCATATTTTTTTTTACTTAATTTATGGAATCAATTACAAATCCTGATTAAAGTAATGTGTGACAAACAACGTATTTTACATATGCCTAAGAGCAATAATTGATATAGTTCATGCTTTTGTGTATTTATACTTGATACAATATTTGCATTTGAAAGCAAATTCACATTTCAAGCTTTAGGCTTCATCAATCTCTTTCCTAAGGAACATCGGGCATAAATAAATCAATTTAAACTGAATACGTTTTAAAGTCACATACCTCTGCAAATTCAGTATATAATCATAGTTTGTAATTTTCTATGAATATGATTTATTTAAATGGCTCTAAGAAGTATGTACCCCCATTCAAAGTTTCTGCTTTATGTATGTTATTTATTGTTATTAAAATACTATAATTATTTGTATTGTAATTTTACTGATCAATGCAATAAAAAGACATTGTCTGTATTATAAACCTCAGCACATTGGGCTATGATGAATCATGTCAGTTTAAAGGGGCATGAAACCCAAATTTTTTCTTTCATGATTTAGAAAGAGAATGCAGTTTTAAACATCTGTCTAATTTACTTCTATTATCTAATTTGTTTAATTCTCTTGATATTCTTTGCTGAAAAGCATATCTAGATATGCTCAGTAGCTGCTGATTGGTTGCTGCAAATAGAAGCCTTGTGTGATTGGCTCACCATGTGCATTGCTTTATCTTCAACTAAGGATATCTAAAAAATGAAGCAAAATAAATAATATAAGTAAATTGTAATGTTGTTTAAATTTGTATGCTCTATCTGAATCATGAAAGAAAGATTTTGGGTTTAGTGGCCCTTTAATCCAAGAATTCATAGGTATGTTTATGTCCACATAATAAAAACACACTACCAATTTAAAGGAACATGAAACCCTATTTTTTTCTTTCATGATTCAGACAGATATTACAATTTTAAACAACATTCCAATTTACTTATATTGTCTAATTTGCTTCATTCTTTAGATATCCTTTGTTGAAGAAATAGCAATGCACATGGGTGAGCCAATCACATGAGGCATCTATGTGCAGCCACCAATCAGCAGTTACTGAGCCTATCTAGATATGCTTTTCAGCAAAGGATATCACGAGAATGAAGCAAATTAGATAATAGAAGCAAATTAGAAAGTTGTTGAAAATTGCATGTTCTTTCTAATTCATGAAAGAAAAAAATTGGGTTTCATGTCCCTTTAACTAACAATCCACTTCATACATTGTGACGTCTCTGGACAAATTTTACCTCATCTTCAGACCAATCAAAATAGAGCAACCTATGCAATATATGCCATTTTCCCTATCAGTGAAATCAGAAAAAATAACCAATTGCAATCATTCTTTAACTATTCAGCTCCTGTCAATCACTAAGCATTGATATGTATCCTAGTAGCTAGTACAGATTCAGCTACCTCAATAGAGAAGCTGTTTGCTACATGATTATATCTGGTATTGGATCAGAGACTACTTGCAAAATAAATAAACTGTTGTCCCCTCTCTAATAGCATTAGCCTGAAATGATGTTCTCAAATGACATCTTAGCTAAAAAGTATCAATCCATTAGAAACCATTAAACAGATAAAATCAATCAAAATTGTTGCACATGCTTATAAGGGAAAATAAGAAATATTAAAACTCCAATTTCTTTGAATTTTGGCAGCTTTGTGGGCACTGTCTTTGACTATAAAGAAAGATTGTAAATTATTATTTTTATTTTTTTGTTAGGAGGGAAAGGATAAGCTTAATCTGTAGCAAATGCACCATGCAATTTGGCATGCAGAATTATTTGATCTTGGCTAACCCTCACCAGGAAATAAAAAAAGGATGGATAGAACCATTATCTGATCAAAATAACTATCCTAGCTGTCAGACCACAAATGATCCAGGAAACTCTCCCTAACTCCTGGCCACTAGTAGGCGTCAGGTAGAGAGTCTCACAGGGAACAATAGTGATACTGACAGACTTGCTTAAAACAGAGTTCAAAATAGGACCCAAGAAATGTGTAGAGCAATTGCAGAGAATAGTCAGACTGGCTAAAGGTCAAAGTCCAGTACTAGCAATTAGGTAGAGAATCAGCAACCTAAAACAGCAACGGGAAACTAGCAGAGGTCAATCCAGATCAGGCAGCAGTGGTAAAAAAACGGGCAAGGACTAGAGGAAAGACTGGGTTAATATAGGCTGTGGGTGATTGCTGATGATGCTGCAGACAGGTAGAAACAAAGAGTAGGAAAAACAAAAGACAGATAAGCATAAAGTCTGCAAGTGGCACACAGGTAAGGCAACAGTCTAGCAAGTTGAGGACCCAGGTTTGACTCCAGGGCACAACACTATGACACCTTTATGTCCATGTTCCTAAGTGGTCAGGATTTAGACTTCTCTTTCTGTATTTCTTGGTGGACTCTGGGAGTTTATACGCTTGTAGGCTGTTTCTGCAAACATGCTTTGGTCTCATGGCATAAGGACTGGGACTTTGATGTCCAAAGTAACATACCTTTTTATTTACTTCTGCTTTTGGTGCCTAAGGGGGCACAAAGACCAGATTGCACTGGTGTTTGGCATCATCTTTGTGAACTCAGTAGGTTTCTGTCTTTTTTCTCCCTGCTTCTTGGTGATTAAAGTGGTGGATTCTGGCTTTGTAGTATCACCAGCATACGTCTGTGTGCACTTGACATTCATTCTTTAGGAATGGCTCAAATGGTCACAAGTGCTTTTATGTGCACAAGGGCAAATGCTCACAAGCTTTACAGCTACAATGCATCCATTAATTATAATGTTGCTTCCTGATGTTCTCTTCTTATAATACTTTGTCTTTCCCCATTAATTAATTTCTTCTATTAATGGATATTTTTGCTAGATGTCTTCAGTTGTCTGGTGAGGGAAATCTCTGTCAATCAGCAAAAATAATTTTGGTTATGTTTCTAAAAATATAAATTACATGTATGCTCAGGGCTGATTTTTGCTTCTATTACAACTCAGAACTCATAAATGCTTTCAAGCTCCATTCTAAAAAACTTGTGGCCTAGAAAAACATTGTGTGCAGTATGTCTGTCTAATCTGTTTGTTTTAAAAGTGCCACTTGAACCTCAGTTACCTGCTACCCTAGCATGTTTGCAATAATGGCCTAGATTGAATCAATCCTGTTAGTGAAACTAATATACTGTATCTCTGAAAATGTTGCTCCAACTTCAACTAGAAGATTGCAGAATTCAAAGACATCTGCCCATCATCACAGCCTAGAGATGTTAGATCAGCTGCATTATAATTAATGAATCCACACTGCTAAGAATACAGGTATCTCAAATATGCTTTCAAAACAAACAAAATAAAACTAAAGAATACGCCCCTATAAAACACTCCACTCTAACATATCCAAAAAAAGTATAATTAAAGAAAAGTAAAAAAAAAAAAAAAAACAGTCAACCTAATCAGCTTTAAAATACCATTATCCAACTGGGAAATGAAACAAGGGCAATTGAGTCTTTATAAATTCAGCATACTTGAACAAAGTTTAGGTCTAAACTCCCATCACACCTCTAGAATGCTCTGGAACACCCACAGCCAGCCCCAAGATACCTCTTGTTCTATCCAGTAAGACTATGTTACCCTAATAAAACACAAACATAAATACTTTACATAAACCTTTTTGCAAGTGTTTCCTATGTGTTGTAATTATTGCTTTAATATGTTCTATTGTCTCCTACGTGTTCCTACCCATGCCTCCCTCTCCTCTCATGCCTCCTGGTCTTGAGTCACCAGGTACTGCTGAGCCGATGCAGTTGGGATTCACGCATCTCTCTGTGGTGAAGAGGGCCTTTAGGAGGAGGGAGGGACTCTGCCTCTATTGTGGGTTACAGGGCCACCTTTTGAAGTCTTGTCCTACACGGCCGGGAAATGCTCACACCTAAGGTCCTGTCAAGGGCAGACCTTAGGTGGTTTATCCTCGTCCCCGGAACCGCTAAAGGAGAAACCTTTGGTTATGGTTGTCCTTTCCTGGGTGGACTCCTCCATAGTCACCCAGGCTATAGTTGACTCCGGTGCTGCGGGCTATTTCATTGACAGTGCTTTTGTATCAATGCTCTCCATTCCTGTTTTGCCTCGGTCCGTTCCGCTTGCTGTTGAGGCCATTGATGGCAGGCCCCTTCAGCCCGCACTCGTTACTCACGAAACTGCTCCGTTACCCATGGCTGTTGGGGCTCTCCATTTACCCATGGCTGTTGGGGCTCTCCATTTTGAAACCCTCCAGTTCCAGGTGATAAACTCTCTGCATTTTCCGGTTGTTCTGGGTTATCCCTGGCTCCAAAAGCACAATCCCAGTCTCGACTAGTGCCAAAATTTTGTTGTGGTCTCCTCAATGTATTTCCAATTATTTTCGGAAACCAGTTAAAGTCTTGTGCACTTCTTCGGTATCTCAATTGCCAGAGGAGTACCGAGAGTTCCTAGATGTTTTTGACAAGGTGCGTGCCGGTACGTTGCCTCCTCACCGGTCTTACGATTGTGCCATAGACCTGCAACCTGGAGCCATTCCTCCTTGGGCTGGGTTTACCCTCTGTCTGTTGCGGAGAATTGTGCTATGGAGGAGTATGTTGTCGATGCTCTGTCGCGGGGAATCATCCGCAAATCCTGCTCTCCTGCAGGGGCTGGCTTCTTCTTTGTGAAGAAAAAAGATGGCGAGTTAAGACCATGCATCTATTATAGGGGTCTTAATCATCTTACCATTAAGAATGCTTACCCTATTCTGCTCATTACGGAACTCTTTGACCGCCTCAAGGGAGCTACTGTCTTTACTAAACTTGATTTGATAGGAGCGTACAATCTTTTTTAGGATCAAGGGCCACGAATGGAAAATAGCATTTAACACCAGGAGCGGGCATTATGAGTATCTTGTAATGCCCTTTGGCCTATGTAATGCTCCTGCTGTTTTTCAGGAATTTATTAATAATGCCCTATGAGATATGTTGCAACAGTGTGTTGTGGTGTACTTAGACGACATCCTCATACACTCACCAACACTTGAAGCTCATCGTTCTGATGTTACATGGGTTCTTCAGAGACTACGTGAGAATAGCCTGTTTTGTAAACTCGAGAAATGTGAGTTCCATCAGACTCAAGTAACCTTCCTAGGTTATGTTATCTCTGTTGCAGGGTTCTCCATGGATCCTGACAAGTTATCTGCAGTTCTGCAGTGGCCTCGCCCAGTTGGTCTTCGGTTTATTCAGCGTTTTTTGGGGTTTGCCAATTACTATAGTTTATTCCTTGGTCAAACCTATCACAGACATGACCCGTAAAGAGAATGACCCACTCCATTGGTCACCTACTGCCATTAAGACCTTTGATAGTCTTAAGACTGCCTTTGCTGCCGCTCCAGTTCTGGCTCATCCTAACCCTGTCCTGCCTTTCGTTCTTGAGGTTGATGCGTCTGAGACTGGAGTAGGTGACCTCTTGTCTCAACGTTCTACGCCTGATGGTTCCTTGCATCTGTGTGGTTTCTTTTCTAAGAAATTGTCTCCAGCGGAGTGCAATTATGAAATTGGCGACAGGGAATTGCTGGTCATAATTTTGGCACTCAAGGAATGGATGCATCTTCTTGGGGGTACTAGCGTGCCTGTGCTCATTCTTACTGACCACAAGAATTTAACTTATCTATCTTAAGCAAAACGTTTGTCGCCCCAAAAGGCCAGATGGGCGCTATTTCTTCTGTTAAGTGTGATCAGTCCACGGGTCATCATTACTTCTGGGATATTACTCCTCCCCAACAGGAAGTGCAAGAGGATTCACCCAGCAGAGCTGCATATAGCTCCTCCCCTCTACGTCACTCCCAGTCATTCTCTTGCACCCAACGACTAGATAGGATGTGTGAGAGGACTATGGTGATTATACTTAGTTTTATATCTTCAATCAAAAGTTTGTTATTTTAAAATAGCACCGGAGTGTGTTATTACCTCTCTGGCAGAGTTTGAAGAAGAATCTACCAGAGTTTTTGCTATGATTTTAGCCGGAGTAGTTAAGATCATATTGCTGTTTCTCGGCCATCTGAGGAGAGGTAAACTTCAGATCAGGGGACAGCGGGCAGATGAATCTGCATAGAGGTATGTAGCAGCTTTTATTTTCTGACAATGGAATTGATGAGAAAATCCTGCCATACCGATATAATGTCATGTATGTATACTTTACACTTCAGTATTCTGGGGAATGGTACTTCACTAGAATTACACTGTAAGAATTACATAAAGCTGTTTAATAACTAGAAATTATGCTTAACGTTTTTGCTGGAATGTAAAATCGTTTTCATTTGCTGAGGTACTGAGTGAATAAATGTTTGGGCACTATTTTTCCACTTGGCAGTTGCTTAATCTTTTTTCTGACAGTTTCTGTTCTCTCTCACTGCTGTGTGTGAGGGGGAGGGGCCGTTTTTTGGCGCTTTTGCTACGCATCAAATATTTCAGTCAGCAGCTCATTGTATTTCCTGCATGATCCGGTTCATCTCTACAGAGCTCAGGGGTCTTCAAAACTTATTTTGAGGGAGGTAATTTCTCTCAGCAGAGCTGTGAGAATTATAGTTGACTGAGATAAAAAACGTTTATTCTGTAATTTGTTTCCTGCTTTCAGAATTTGTTATCTTTGCTAATGGGATTAAACCTTTGCTAAAGTTGTGTTGTTTACACTATAACTGTTTTCAATTTATTAATTTTCAACTGTCATAGATCTTCTGTGCTTCTTAAAGGCACAGTACGTTTTTAATATTATTCTAATTGAATTGTATTCCAAGTTGCAAGTTTATTTGCTAGTGTGTTAAACATGTCTGATTCAGAGGATGATACCTGTGTCATTTGTTGCAATGCCAAAGTGGAGCCCAATAGAAATTTATGTACTAACTGTATTGATGCTACTTTAAATAAAAGTCAATCTGTACAAATTGAACAAATTTCACCAAACAACGAGGGGAGAGTTATGCCGACTAACTCGCCTCACGTGTCAGTACCTGCATCTCCCGATCGGGAGGTGCGTGATATTGTAGCGCCGAGTACATCTGGGCGGCCATTACAAATCACATTACAGGATATGGCTACTGTTATGACTGAAGTTTTGGCTAAATTACCAGAACTAAGAGGTAAGCGTGATCACTCTGGGGTGAGAACAGAGTGGGCTGATAATATTAGGGCCATGTCAGACACTGCGTCACAGGTGGCAGAACATGAGGACGGAGAACTTCATTCTGTGGGTGACGGTTCTGATCCAAACAGACTGGATTCAGATATTTCAAATTTTAAATTTAAACTGGAAAACCTCCGTGTATTACTAGGGGAGGTGTTAGCGGCTCTGAATGATTGTAACACAGTTGCAATACCAGAGAAAATGTGTAGGTTGGATAAATATTTTGCGGTACCGGCGAGTACTGAGGTTTTTCCTATACCTAAGAGACTTACTGAAATTGTTACTAAGGAGTGGGATAGACCCGGTGTGCAGTTCTCACCCCCTCCGATATTTAGAAAAATGTTTCCAATAGACGCCACCACACGGGACTTATGGCAAACGGTCCCTAAGGTGGAGGGAGCAGTTTCTACTTTAGCTAAGCGTACCACTATCCCGGTGGAGGATAGCTGTGCTTTTTCAGATCCAATGGATAAAAAATTAGAGGGTTACCTTAAGAAAATGTTTGTTCAACAAGGTTTTATATTGCAACCCCTTGCATGCATTGCGCCGATCACGGCTGCAGCGGCATTCTGGATTGAGTCTCTGGAAGAGAACATTAATTCAGCTACTCTGGACGACATTACGGACAGGCTTAGAGTCCTTAAACTAGCTAATTCATTCATTTCGGAGGCCGTAGTACATCTTACTAAACTTACGGCGAAGAATTCAGGATTCGCCATTCAGGCACGCAGGGCGCTGTGGCTAAAATCCTGGTCAGCTGATGTTACTTCTAAGTCTAAATTGCTTAATATACCTTTCAAAGGGCAGACCTTATTCGGGCCCGGGTTGAAAGAGATTATCGCTGACATTACAGGAGGTAAAGGCCATGCCCTGCCTCAGGACAAAGCCAAAGCTAAGGCTAGACAGTCTAATTCTCGTTCCTTTCGTAATTTCAAAGCTGGAGCAGCATCAACTTCCTCTGCACCAAGACAGGAAGGAGCTGTTGCTCGCTACAGACAAGGCTGGAAACCTAACCAGTCCTGGAACAAGGGCAAGCAGACCAGGAAACCTGCTGCTGCCCCTAAAACAGCATGAATTGAGGGCCCCCGATCCGGGATCGGATCTAGTGGGGGGCAGACTTTCTCTCTTCGCCCAGGCTTGGGCAAGAGATGTCCAGGATCCCTGGGCGCTAGAGATAATATCTCAGGGATACCTTCTGGACTTCAAATACTCTCCTCCAAGAGAGAGATTTCATCTGTCAAGGTTGTCAACAATCCAGACAAAGAAAGAGGAGTTTCTACGCTGCGTACAAGAGCTCTTGTTAATGGGAGTAATCCATCCTGTTCCACGATCGGAACAGGGACAGGGGTTTTACTCAAATCTGTTTGTGGTTCCCAAAAAAGAGGGAACTTTCAGACCAATCCTGGACTTAAAGATCCTAAACAAATTCCTAAGAGTTCCATCGTTCAAGATGGAGACTATTCGGACAATTTTACCTATGATCCAAGAGGGTCAGTACATGACCACTGTAGATTTAAAAGATGCCTACCTTCACATACCGATTCACAAAGATCATTACCGGTACCTAAGGTTTGCCTTCCTAGACAGGCATTACCAGTTTGTGGCTCTTCCATTCGGATTGGCTACAGCTCCAAGAATCTTCACAAAGGTTCTGGGTGCTCTTCTGGCGGTACTAAGACTGCGGGGAATCTCGGTAGCTCCATACCTAGACGACATTCTGATTCAAGCTTCAAGCTTTCAAACTGCCAAGTTTCATACAGAGTTAGTACTGGCATTTCTAAGGTCACATGGATGGAAGGTGAACGAAAAGAAAAGTTCACTCGTTCCACTCACAAGAGTTCCCTTCCTGGGGACTCTTATAGATTCTGTAGAAATGAAGATTTACCTGACAGAGGACAGGCTAACAAGACTTCAAAGTGCTTGCCGCACCCTTCATTCCATTCAACACCCGTCAGTGGCTCAATGCATGGAGGTAATCGGCTTAATGGTAGCGGCAATGGACATAGTACCCTTTGCACGCTTACACCTCAGACCACTGCAACTGTGCATGCTAAGTCAGTGGAATGGGGATTACTCAGACTTATCCCCTTCTCTGAATCTGGATCAAGAGACCAGAAATTCTCTTCTATGGTGGCTTTCTCGGCCACATCTGTCCAGGGGGATGCCATTCAGCAGACCAGACTGGACAATTGTAACAACAGACGCCAGCCTTCTAGGTTGGGGTGCCGTCTGGAATTCTCTGAAGGCTCAGGGACAATGGAGTCAGGAGGAGAGTCTCCTGCCAATAAACATTCTGGAATTGAGAGCAGTTCTCAATGCCCTCCTGGCTTGGCCCCAGTTGACAACTCGGGGGTTCATCAGGTTTCAGTCGGACAACATCACGACTGTAGCTTACATCAACCATCAGGGAGGGACAAGAAGCTCCCTAGCTATGATGGAAGTATCTCACTCTTGCCACCTGTCAGCAATCCACATCCCGGGAGTGGAGAACTGGGAGGCGGATTTCTTAAGTCGTCAGACTTTTCATCCGGGGGAGTGGGAACTCCATCCGGAGGTCTTTGCCCAAATACTTTGACGTTGGGGCAAACCAGAGATAGATCTCATGGCGTCTCGACAGAACGCCAAGCTTCCTCGTTACGGGTCCAGATCCAGGGATCCAGGAGCAGTCCTGATAGATGCCCTGACAGCACCTTGGGACTTCAGGATGGCTTACGCGTTTCCACCCTTCCTGATGCTTCCTCGATTGATTGCCAGAATCAAACAAGAGAGAGCATCAGTGATTCTAATAGCTCCTGCGTGGCCACGCAGGACTTGGTATGCAGACCTGGTGGATATGTCATCCTGTCCACCTTGGTCTCTACCTCTGAAACAGGACCTTCTGATACAGGGTCCCTTCAAACATCAAAATCTAACTTCTCTGAAGCTGACTGCTTGGAAATTGAACGCTTGATTTTATCAAGAAGTGGGTTTTCCGAGTCAGTTATTGATACCTTAATACAGGCTAGGAAGCCTGTTACCAGAAAGATTTACCATAAGATATGGCGTAAATACCTATATTGGTGTGAATCCAAAGGTTACTCTTGGAGTAAGGTTAGGATTCCTAGGATATTGTCTTTTCTACAAGAAGGTTTAGAAAAGGGTTTATCTGCTAGTTCATTAAAGGGACAGATCTCAGCTCTGTCCATTCTGTTACACAAACGTCTGTCAGAAGTTCCTGACGTCCAGGCTTTTTGTCAGGCTTTGGCCAGGATTAAGCCTGTGTTTAAAACTGTTGCTCCACCATGGAGTTTAAACCTTGTTCTTAATGTTTTACAGGGCGTTCCGTTTGAACCCCTTCATTCCATTGATATAAAGTTGTTATCTTGGAAAGTTCTATTTTTAATGGCTATTTCCTCGGCTCGAAGAGTCTCTGAATTATCAGCCTTACATTGTGATTCTCCTTATTTGATTTTTCCTTCGGATAAGGTAGTTCTGCGTACTAAACCTGGGTTCTTACCTAAGGTAGTTACTAACAGGAATATCAATCAAGAGATTGTTTTTCCTTCCTTGTGCCCAAATCCTTCTTCGAAGAAGGAACGTCTACTGCACAACCTGGATGTAGTCCGTGCTCTAAAATTTTACTTACAGGCAACTAAGGAATTTCGACAAACGTCTTCTCTGTTTGTCGTTTACTCTGGGCAGAGGAGAGGTCAAAAAGCTTCTGCTACCTCTCTTTCTTTTTGGCTTCGTAGCATAATTCATTTAGCTTATGAGACTGCTGGACAGCAGCCTCCTGAAAGAATTACAGCTCATTCTACTAGAGCTGTGGCTTCCACTTGGGCCTTCAAGAATGAGGCCTCTGTTGAGCAGATTTGCAAGGCTGCAACTTGGTCTTCGCTTCATACTTTTTCCAAATTTTCCAAATTTGACACTTTTGCTTCATCGGAGGCTATTTTTGGGAGAAAGGTTCTTCAGGCAGTGGTTCCTTCTGTATAAAGAGCCTGCCTATCCCTCCCGTCATCCGTGTACTTTTGCTTTGGTATTGGTATCCCAGAAGTAATGATGACCCGTGGACTGATCACACTTAACAGAAGAAAACATAATTTATGCTTACCTGATAAATTCCTTTCTTCTGTAGTGTGATCAGTCCACGGCCCGCCCTGTTTTTAAGGCAGGTAAATATTTTTTAATTTATACTCCAGTCACCACTTCACCCTTGGCTTTTCCTTTCTCGTTGGTCCTTGGTCGAATGACTGGGAGTGACGTAGAGGGGAGGAGCTATATGCAGCTCTGCTGGGTGAATCCTCTTGCACTTCCTGTTGGGGAGGAGTAATATCCCAGAAGTAATGATGACCCGTGGACTGATCACACTACAGAAGAAAGGAATTTATCAGGTAAGCATAAATTATGTTTTTTGTCTCGGTTTAATTATGTTGTCTCCTACCTGCCTGGTAGTAAAAATGTTAGTGCTGATGCTCTCTCTAGACAATTTTCGCCTCTGTCCAAGGAGGAGTCTGTATCCACTCCAGTTATACCTCCTGACCATATTTTGGCTACCATACCTAATTTGACTTCTCCCTTGGGGGTGGAGATCCTAGCTGCACAAACCAATGCACCTCCTGAGAAACCTAGTGGTAAGTGTTTTGTTCCTGAGAACCTTCAAACTAAACTTTTGCACACTTACCACTATCCTAAAGCCGCAGGTAACCCAGGCAAGAACCAAATGATTTGGTCTGTCACTCGACAATTCTGGTGGCCAGGTCTTCGTTCTAATGTTGCTGCGTATGTTGCCTCCTGCTCAGATTGTGCACAGAATAAGACTCCTCGACGTCTTCCTGTGGGTCTTCTTCAACCTATTGCTAATGGTGAGCATCCTTGGACACATCTTTCCATGGACTTCATTGTTGAGCTCTCTGTTTCCGATGGCAATACTTTTATCCTTATGGTGGTTGACCGTTTTTCTAAAATGTCACATTGCATTCCCTTGAAGAAGTTGCCTACCGCTCAGGAGCTTGCTTCAATTTTTGCCCGGGAGGTCTTCCGTTTACATGGGTTACCCAAGGAGATAGAGTCGGACTGGGGTAGCCAGTTTGTCTCCAGATTTTGGCGTTCCTTTTGTGCTCAAATGGGGATCCAGCTTTTCTTTTCCTCGACATATCACCCTCAATCCAATGTGGCTGCGGAACAGTCTAATCAAGCTCTGGAACAGTTCCTCCATTGCTATGTCTCAGATCACCACAATAATTGGTCTGAACTGTTACCTTGGGCAGAGTTTGCTCGTAATAGTGCTATTAATATTTCCTCCAAGTTATCCCCGTTCATGGCGAATTATGGGTTTCAACAATCCTTGTTGCCCGATTCATTTATGTCTCAGGGTATTCCGGCTTTGGAGGAGCATCTCCGGCAACTCCGTTCCACGTGGGTGCAGATTCAGGATTGCCTTCATCGTTCTATGCAGCGCCAAAAGTTCCAGGCTGATCGTAGGCGTCTGCACGCGCCTTCCTACCAGGTCGGTGAGAGAGTTTGGCTGTCCTCCCACAGCTTGAACCTTCATGTGCCTTCCAGTAAACTGGCTCCTTGTTATGTTGGTCCTTTTTGAATACTCCGACGGGTCAATCCAGTGGCCTATGCTCTTGACCTTCCTCCTGCAATGCGCATCTCCAATGTTTTTCATGTCTCCCTCTTGAAACCATTGGTTTGTAATCAGTTTACCACTGTGTTGCCTCGTCCCTGTCTTTGTTGACAACCATGAGGAGGTCAGCAGCATTATTGACTCTCTTATGTCCAGGGGCCGCGTACAGTATTTGGTTCACTGGAGGGGCTACGGTCCGGAGGAGCGTTCTTGGGTTCCCTTCTCTGATGTTCATGCTCCCGCCCTCCTCCGTGCCTTCCGTGTCCGTTTCCCCAATAAGTCTTTTGTCCTCCCGCAGGGGAGGGGTCATTGAGGGGAGGGTACTGTCAGGGTTTTTTCCCTGCTTTGTTTGCCATGTGCTGCTGGCAGCCATTTTACTCACCTCTCTTGCTGACTCTGGTGCCTACTGTGTGATGCTGCTCATTTAATGCACTTCCTTTTATGGCCAGACTGGTGTACATCATCTGTGTGAGACAGGATGCAGTCTCAGAATTGTGATGTCATCACTTATTATTTAAAGGGCCTCTGTTCAGTATGCTTTGCCCTTGCATTGTCTCAGACCTGTTTGTGAGTTCCAGTTCCTGTGTATAACCTAACTGTCTGACGTCCCTCCTGGTTCCTGATCCTTGGCTTGTTCCTGACTCTGCTGTTCTCCTTCTTCCTGATTCTGGCTCGTTTGACTACTCGCTTTGGCTCCTGACTCGGCTCATCTGACTATTCGCTTTGGCTCCTGACTCAGCTCGTCTGACTACCAGCTCTGGTTTTGATTCCTTGCTTGTTATTTGACTTGTGGACTTTTTATTATTTTTGCTATTAATAAAGGTGTGATTATTTTTGCACTTCTCATCTCAGTCTGAATCCTGGCATCCTGACACACGCAATAGTAAAAACATGCAAGCTCCCTTGCCACTTCAAGGCTAACCTATTTAGGAGAACCCTGTACTAATATATTTTGCTATGTCATAGAGTTTAAATCTTTTGTTTTTTTGTGCTTAACTTTTCTATACTAACAGTCAATTGGAAATGCCTATATCTAGGTTGGAGCTTAAATACCACGTCCAATTAACTCTTTCCAAAACACACATAAGAGTGGGTAACAGAAAAAAACAACTCTAAATATTATAATTAAAATAAAAAAAGTAAAATAAATAAATTAAAATGTCTTCATCTGGTCCTAATCCCAGTAGCTAGTTAACATGAGGCATACATGTTACACGCTGATCCAAAGTATTCAACTTCTGTAATTTGTATCCATTCTATGAGCCCTATGTATCAACTATTAACTCTGAGTTGAGAAGCTTGTCTTCATGCCTTCGCTGCATATGGGCAGTGGATCTGTTCGTCCGCTGGCCTCTATGCATCATTCATTATATACTTTGATGAGTGTGTAATGCCCGCCCCTTCACTCGTGCGACTGTCAATCACTGAGAGTGAATAAGCTAGCTCTCTGTGATTTCTCTTCACCACCTCAGAGGTGGTGAAGAGTGTAATGACTGCTGCTTCTTAAATTGTGGTAAGCAGTCTCGCATGTGTGAACCTCCCCAGAAAGGGATCCGGAGCAGCTTTTGCTGCTTCGTTCATGGAGCCCATAGAGTCTAGGTAAAAAGCATTCACAAAGTGTGTCAGCATTTAAATTACTTAGCACATTTCTTTATGAGTCAACTTTGGTCCTAGACTCTTTTTAAAGTTTCAGGCTAATGAAAGTGATTACAATTTTCATAGAGCATAACCAAATAATCAAATAATATGACAAAATGATCTATAAAAGTGCTATAAACACACATCCGTTCTTTCTCTTTGCATAATATACACACATCAGTTATATCGGTTTTGGCTTAATATTCTAGGGGGTCCATTTATCATTGTGCGGACGTACATGATCCGCTATAGCGAACCATGTCCACCGCTCATTGATAAATGCCGACAGCATACTGAACTGATTTACCTTATTGAAAAAATTAACATAGTTTACAGTGGAACCTCAGATTCAATGTAAACTTTGTCTGCAGCCATAGTAACTTAAGGATAATGCATAAACAACATAGGCTGAATAGGGTTAAGTCTTATTTGTTGATAATATATATAATTGTCTATGTATATTTTGCTTTTTAAAATCAGTAAAAAAACAGATGTTTTAAAAAAACAGCAAACCAGCTTTAAATTACTAATGCTTCTTTATCTATTTCCTTAATTGAGATACTTCCATAGATGGCAGGGCTCTAGGGTATAATGATTTGTAAGCAAAGGACACAGAGTGGACCAATTTAATGCTTGCTAGAGGGGTTAGAATTGCAACAGCCTTTGATGAATTCTTTTTAGCTCACTAACATTTAGAGGTATAAAAAACAAGTAATTGGAAAGAAACATGATGTTTTTTTTAGCTAATTGGGAAAGCAGAAATAATATTGTAAGGTATTTTGTTCTTTTAAAGGTCTTATAATTTCATGGGAGAACCAAATTGTAGGCTGCAGAAATTAAGATTAATAGTATCTGCAATTCCCATGGTTTCATTATTAAACATGGTTTCTAATTGATTTAGAACTTATCCAGTTTTACAATGTTTACATTTACATATGATTCTGTTGAAGATGCATTATTGCTTCTGATTATTAATTGTACACTTTAATGAATACATGGGCTTTCATTTGAACTGATTCATCAAACTTTTATCAACATTGAATTAATTAATATGGTCAGATATAGTGCCCCATTATGAAGCTAAAAAAGTACTGCATAAAAACAAAAATACTGTGTAATTTCATTTGACACTTTGCAAATAGATTGAAGGGTCAACAATCATATGACCTCATTTATATTAATATTTGATTAATACTTACAGAGAAATACATTTATTCACACTTGAAGTAGAACCTTATCAGTACTGATGAGTAGCTATGACCACTGAAATAGATAGAAATGCCTTCCAGCAATCTGATGGGAGGATTTACATTCCTACATATACTGTACTTTAATTATGATTGACCCTGACATAAGTCTGATAGGCACTAAAACAACACAAAAACTGGAGGCATGCAGAGTGGGACTTCCTATATCTCATATTTGAGTATGACAGCGCTGATTTATTAGTAATAGTAAATTATTAAAATCATGCCTCTAATAGTGGGTCAGTACCAAAGCGGATCCATAGGAAGTCTAGGGAGGGTGGGAAACTCCTGTCTAGAGCTATGGGGGCCCAGTGTTTGTAACAATCCAACCACTTGCAGCTTGCACTGAAGCAAACACATTAAACTAGTATAGAATTTTGTGAAATTATGCAAGAATTATTATTTAGCTGCATTGCATAACTATTCCAGTAAACCATCAAAATGTCAAAGCCAATAATTTGCAAGCTCCTGAGTGGACTGGATATCAGCTGGTGTGCCAGATTACTTAGTATTGAGGATAACTAAAAAAGTAGAATATGTAAGTATTAAATTAACTGATTCCATTCTGAGCCCTTTCACATCCCTGTACTGAGCTGGCTTTGAATTTGTAGATACTGCTCACATTTAATCACTACTATAAGTCATTTTTCAATGAGAAACCCACACAAATGTGTATATTTTTTTCAGCAGTTTCAAAATAAACCAATATTGGGCTAGATTACCAGTGGGATGCAAACATTTGCCGCTGGGCAATAAGGGGTTTATCATGAGGTTATGCGCTCATCAGGCTTACTGCTCATATTACAAGTTAAAAGTAAACGCGGTTGTTTGAGCGCAATCACGATTTACGCTACAATGATTACCGCAACTTCAGAGCTATAGTTAACTGTTCCACGAAAAACATAAAAGTTCATCACATTACAAAGTACAGTTACACTCATAATAACACCATCTAATTAACATGATTAAAAAAATATTGCACACAAGTTATAAAGATATGAGGTCTCAGGTGTTCGAAAAAAAGGCAGGCAAAGGGCTTTAACATACACATAAATACATATACATGTCTAAAGATGGATATGTATGTGTGTGTGTATATATATACTGTATATATATATATATATATATATATATTTATATATGTATATACTGTATATGTCTATATATGTGTACATATGTATTTATGTAATTGTATGTGTATATATGTATTTACAGACATATATACACATATAAACACAAAATACAAATGTATACATATATATAAGTGCATTGGAGCCCTTTGCTGTTAAGTAGAGGGCAACATGTAAAAGCATATTCATTTTTGTCGGTTTACCGCAAGAGCGAAAACAGTTTACTTTTAACTCATTATACTAGTGAAAACCAACGAGAGCAAAAAGCTTGAGTGGAAGCGTGAATTTGCACTTCACTCGTAATCTGGCCCATTGTATGTATATACATGACATTCTACAAGTGGGAAAAAATGCATATTTTTATTAAAAATGTAATAAACACAAAAATAGCATGTGAAGTTTTTCCCTAAATTCTAAAGTCAAATTATTTGTCGATCTATAATTTTATTAATTATCCTTTATTAAACAAGCAAAAACATTGTAAATAATTTTCTGTGGTTTTCCATAGAATTAAGCAATTTAAAAAAATATATATATATATTTCTTGTTACTTTTTATAAAATGAGTAGGTATGAAAAAGTTAAAAATGTATGCTGCATCTTGCAACCAAGGGGGGTATCATAATCCAGACAAGAACTTTTTGGATGTTAACCTAGGGGTTTACCTATACACCTCTATACCATGTCAATTTAACTGCCATCTAGGGAAAAACTGTCAAATCAGTGATCACCTGACTATAATGTCCTCAGCAGTACCTAAATTTAAAAATAGTGTTTATCATCCTATAAATAAGGACCTTTGGGTATATTCATGATCTGTAGATAGAGGCTCCCATGAGCCCTTAGTCAAGTATATGCACATTGTATTTATGCCAGTTGATCATGCTTTTCACAGTGATCACCTGGCTATACAACTCTAAATAGTGCCTTTCAAAAAAAAAAAAAAAGACTTCTGGGCTTTAAAATGTGGTTTTGGGGGTATTTGATGTCATCGCGCCATAAAATAATAAAACACATACATTTTGCTGGGAGGGGTCTCTATTTGAAATACGCCTGTGTTAAATCTTATAATAAGATCTTAGTTTAATATACAAAAAGTTAATCAGAGCCTTGAATATTACATATGATGGATGTTGATTTTAAAAGATGAATGTCGATTAAATGGTAATTAAATTACTAAATAAATAGTACCCTCCAGGGAACTTCTAGATAAAGCAGACTACCAGAAGTCCTTCTGATATATATGTATTTGTATATGAAGTTTAAAACCACCACAATAATTAGATAGGTGTGTGTTTTGCTGGTAATAGAACATTAGTATTGGCTGCTAGGTATGGACCAGAAAGCAACCATTGGCTCTAGAATCAATGATGGCCTCATGCCCACAGTTTTTTCAGTTTAACTATAAAGAAATAGCTGTACATGTGAGCGTTTCTCTTTCTGAATGTTTTTGCAATATGACCCTTGATGATTTAAACATCCACTATGTGGTGATATATTCATGTGATCGAGATTGCAGGTGAAATATTCAGAACTGCTCACATCAGTGTCTGAGGGCAGTCTCACTGAGAGGTGTTTTACAATGTATAGCAGTGGGTGGGGATGCTAGCGATATATTCTAAGCAGCATCACCACCTACATTGAAAGTGTAATGCTGCTTCCAACCCACTCCACTTCAGATCTGCCTGAAGTGGAAGTTAAGAAGCAGTGGTCCTAAGACCGCTGCTCCTTAACTCGTCCACCACCTCTGAGGTGGCAGACAGCAATCAGCACGATCGAATACGATCGGGTTGATTGACACCCCCTGCTAGCGTATGCTGTCGGCATTTATCAATGTGCAGCGGACATGATCCGCTATATCGGATAATGTCTGCTCGCACCTACATAAATTGACCCCCTTTACACAACATTGTATGGCAATATAATTTACATGTGTGAGCCAAAATGGAACCCATTTTGTTAAAATACAATAGTGAGACTAGGACTTCAGTAATACACCTAAAGGAGCTGGGGGGTTGTAGGTATATTGTACCTATGAATATAATGTTATATTTATATGTATTTTATTGTATAATATGTATTTACATTATTTCTGTGTTTTTAAAATTGTGTTTTTTGCTTTTGGCATGTTTTTATGTTTTTTTAGGAAGAAGATTTTGTGTTTGTGATATTAATATTTCATAGAAGACACGAGCCGCAACTTTCAGGTTTTATTTCTTTACTTCCGATATAAGTTCTCACTGTGCTGAATGTGTTATACTTATAATATTGTGACCACACTGTAACAAACATGTTCTATATTAATAACATGTCTGTTACAGTACAATCACAATATTATAATTGTTGTGCTTCTATCTTGGAAGCACCTTTTAAGCCATATCAGTTTCACCAGCTTTTCAATTTGTGAGAAATCTAGTGAATATACAGTGAACCTTTATTTACATATGCATTATTTGAAGTGTTACTACACTGAAACCATTATTTTTTTAGTGAATGCACAGTCTATGTTGTGTAAACATACTTTGAATACAGCCTCCTCCCCTGCCGAGATAGCAGATGAGTGTCAATGTGGGATAACTTTTGCTGAAGCTGTGATCCCTATTATTTCTTATGAGAGACACATCGCCCCTAGTTGGAACAGAGAAGTTCAGCCCACTTTTTTTGGAATATATTCCCAGAATCACAGTTTACCAGATTGGTTAGGCCAAAGTTGCAATTTCTCATGGATCTGATGATATTCTGAATATCAGGGCCTAAGGGTTGTGATAAAATCAGTTGTGGACTCTTTGCTCAATGTGCTTGGAGGGATATAGCTGCAACTCACTGATGAGGCCCAAAGAAGACCAAACGATTATCTGGGGTTGCCATGTTCCTTGTTCAGATTGATATTCATCAGGACAGTTCTCTATGAAAGGCACAATTTGGCTGCTTCTAGGTGGTAACTTGCTATAGAACAACCTACTGAGATGTTATTTGTTCCTGGTGCTTCTCTTTCTGTATGTATTTGCAATATGACTCTGATGGGGAAAACCAGACCTGGGTTCCTTGCCCAATCTGCTTAGAGAGGTATGGCTGCACCTCACTGACGAGACCCAAAGAAGGCTGAAAAGATAATTTGGGTTGCCAAGTTCCTTGTACATTGGAGGATTGCTTGGTATTTTGGGGCTTGGCTGGCCTTGTTAGGTGGTATCAGACTGATATACTTCAGGAAAATTCTCCTTTGTGAAAAGCACAATTGGTCTAAAAGAGGCTGCTTCTAGGTGGTTACTCTCCATAGAACAAGTTACTGAGCTATTGTTTATTCCTGGTAGAGCGCTTCTCTTTCTGTATGTATGAGGCAGCATGACCTGAAGGATCGTTCAAAAACATGGATGCTGGCAATGTGTTACCTTCTTTGGCCTCTTTCTTAGGTTGTGAAGGACAAAAGACATAAGTTCAAATTCCAGGTTCTGAAGCATTCTGCAACAGAAATTGGGCCTTTATAGCTCTAGTTACCTAGGCTCATGGATAACAACAACTAAAGTAAAGTAAAATACAGCAGAAACTGCAATTTGAGGAACTGGTATATACTGTGAAGAAAATATTTCTTGTCTTTCATGGAGCTTTCTATCAATTTTAATTACATGAGCATCTTTTCATGTTTAACATGTGGACCGACATGCACAAGTTCATCCCTGAGGATCCCAGAAAGTCCTTTATAAAATTGATCAAGGAGGGAAGGATCATTCCAGTTAGTTCTACTGGCAATACAGCAAAAGTCAGATACATAGTCATCTATTAGACATCTTCCTTGCTGCTTGGGCTGAAGAAACACAGTCATCTTACAGGATAATTATAGATTTAGTAAAAGAGTCCCAAGTATTTATCAGCTCACTGTTCTTTTGAATCTTATTATGCCCAAGCTTGAGGTTCGCCTACAAGAAAGGATATAGAAGTCTATAACTTGACAAAGTTTGCAGCATAAGTGTTACGTTTCACAGAAAATGGGATCTGGATAGCTGTGATGGGAGTAATTGTCATCTATCTCCACTTCTGTTACAGAAATATTTTGCTCCAAAGATCATAGATATCACTAGACTGAAACCTGCGGAAGCTAGTGTTACTATAATAGTTGGATGGCATCACTTGCATTGAAGTTCCAGTTTACGGTGGCGAACGTATAAAGAGGATACTCCTTGCCGGATGTCTTCAGGATGGACCCACTCTGCGCCGGATGGATGAAGATAGAAGATGCCATCTGGATGAAGACTTCTTGCCACCTGGATGAGGATTTCGCCGGCTGGATATAGATGAAAGAAGCCCCCGGATAAAGACTTGTTGCCGCATGGATGAGGATTTCGCCGGCTGGATGGATCCTTCAAGCGGGACTTCAGTAACTGTAAGTGGATCGTCGAGGGTTAGTGTTAGGTTTTTTAAGGGTTTTTTGGGTGGATTTTATTTTTAGTTTAGGGTCTGGGCATGTAAAAGAGCTAAATGCCCTTTTAAGGGCAATGCCCATACAAATGCCCTTTTCAGGGCAATGGGGAGCGTAGTTTTTTTAGATATTTATTTTATTTGGGGGGGTTGGTTGTGGGGGTAGTGGGTTTTACTGTTGGGCTAGTGTTTGTATTTTTTTACAGGTAAAAGAGCTGTTATCTTTGGAGCAATGCCCCACAAAAGGCCTTTTAAGGGCCATTGGTAGTTTATTGTAGGCTAGGGTTTTTTTTAATTTTGGGGGGCTTTTTTATTTTGATAGGACTATTAGATTAGGTGTAATTCTTTTTTATTTTTGATAATTTACTTGTTATTTTCCGTAATTTAGTGTCTTTTTTTTTTTTGTAATTTAGTTTTTAATCTAAAGTTAGGGGTGCGTTAGGTTTAGGGGCTAATAGTTTATTTTAGTATATTTCGTTGTGGGGGCTTTCGGTTTAGGGGTTAATAGTTTATTTAAGTATATTTTATTGTGTGGGGGCTTGTGGTTTAGGGGTTAATTGGTTTATTATAGAGGCGGTGTGGGCAGACGGCAGATTAGGGGTTAATTATATTTAAATAGTGTTTGTGATGCGGGAGGGTGGCGGTTTAGGGGTTAAAAGGTTTATTATAATGGCGACGATGTCGGGGAGCGGCGGAATAGGGGTTAATATTTTTTAATAGTGGCGGCAATGACCGGAGCAGCAGATTAGGGGGTTAATAAATGTATTATAGTGTTTGAGATGCGGGAGGGCCTCAGTTTAGGGGTTAATAGGTAGTTTATGGATGTTATTGTACTTTTTATGTATGGTACAGCTTTGTAACGTAAAACTCATAACTACTGACTTTAGATGGTGGTACGGACCTTGTGGTTATATGGTGTACCGCTAACTTTTTGGCCTCCCAGGCAAACTCGTAATACCGGCGCTATGGGAGTCCCATTGAAAAAGGAATTTTTTAAAAGTGCGGTACCAATGTTGCGTGACTGGCTAAAAGGCGTGCAGTACAGCTATACCAACAAGATTTGTAATAGCAGCGTTAGGGAAAATTAAGCTTTATGGCCATAACTATGCTATTTGACTCATAATGCAAAACTCGTAATCTAGCTGATTATTATTTAATCCATTTGAGCTGGGACATTATGGGTATACTGTGGGCTAGAATTACTATACCTGCAGGCAGACAGGTGAACCTGTCCTCTCTTAATCGCCACTTGTGATGTTGCATTACACGGCAAAATGTAACATTGCACATGAGGATTCTTGTGCAATGTCACCCTCTGATCCGTTTCAACCGATTGCGCTAGAGCAGGGAATGTCAATCACCCCAAACAAGCAAGTGTCGGGGTGATTGATCTCCCCTCATCTGAGGCGGCAAAGAGGCAAAATAAGCCGTCTGAAAAGAAAAATCCCAGGAGGGGAATAAGGCGCGCTAGACAATCAGAAGAATAGAAAAGTCAAAAAGGTGTGTATAACAAAGTCCACCTGATTTGTGAATATTGAATATATTGGAACTCTGTCCGTGATTGTAGATATCCGAAAGGTGAATGGTGTCTATGATGGAAGGGCTGTTCCTCTTGAACCCGGAGTGTGGAGTGCTGTTAAAAAATAAAAATAAGAAGAGGGCGCCTCATAGTGTGAATCTGTATTAATAGATTGTATCTGATCTTATAATATAGCGCTTACCAGATGAAGTGGCACTGTACTGTGACCAGTGCAGATGAACAGACTAGCACTTAACAGTGGCTAGTACACTGGAACCTCGATATCCCTGCAGTAATCACCGTAGCCTCTCATATGATGTGGGAGGTATTCTGTCTTTGAACCTTTCACCACAGATACTTGTTTGTGGAAACAAACAACGACAAACTTCCGATTAGGTTAAAAAGTGGTAAAATGCTTTATTGGTTTAAAAGCATAAGTAACGCTTGACAGGGTAACGCGTTTCTCAACCAATCTGCCGGTCGTTTCCTCAGACCAAAATCAAAGCGAATACTAAACAATACATTCGGTAGCAATATATACATCTAAAAAAAATTAAACCGTCTGCTTTTTAAATATGTGGCAGCAAGCTTGCTTTTGCAAACCTGTGCCACATAGCCGAAAAAGCTATGAATGCTCCTTAATAATTTTAGCCCGGTAAGTGTGCGTGTAATGTGTTATTTATATGTATTATACTATAAAATTGTTCATTATACTTGTTTTCTTACCTCGTTTATTGCAAAACAAATGTGGTTATTAATTTGGCAACGTTTTGGTCTAAAAACAGAGTAATAGTACGAGATATTAATAGCTTGGAAAAAATTGTTCACAGTAGTGAGCTTTTAAACATTTCTTACACTATCAAATGTGTTTTGTAAAAAGGTGCATTTTCTACCATTGAAACTAACAAGCCACTTCTTTCTGCAAAACTGTTATTTTTGCAAGATCCCAGTTGGTACAGTGGGAAATTAATTTTTGATATTTAGATATTTGATATTTGATTCTTACTCTTTATCTGCAAAAAATGCAAGATGGTGCAAAGTGACAGAAAATATAACAATTTTAATTTTCAATTATTTATGTTTATAGAACTATATAGGAATATAATCCTAAATCTTGCTGAACCTGATACCAAGCCAACATAGGCTCCTCCCTCCCAGGGCACAACCAATAAGTGATCATCTCATAATACATTTGACATATCTAATAAGAAATAATAATAATATCAGTGAATAATACATAGGTATAAAATTTAGACATTAATGTGAACCTTAGTAAAATCCTTAAGGACCGAGAAAAAGTTGCCCAAAAGGTGGTGAGATACATTTTTAGCATTGTTGCTATCAATTTTTTTTTTTACATTTCTGGATTATAGGTAACCTTCCTCAGCCACCCACTTCCCTGATCTCCCCCCCCAAACAGCTGTCTAACCCTCCCCGCTCCACTAGATGTCACCATCTTAAGTACTGACAGTTGTCTGCCCATTTTTTTTTTCTTTAAATGTAATATTTTTAATTTTTTTCTGTAGTGTAGTGTCCCCCTTTTCTTCCCCCCCCCCCAATGGTTGTCACTAGGACCCCCTCCCTCACCCCTTTTCCATAGTGTAGCATCACATACCTTCCTCTCAGTCCCTCCCTCCCTCTCCCTTCCATTTCTTTTCTGTGGCATAGGGCCCCTCCCAATTCCTACCTCCCACCTCTGCCGCTGGACTGCCCACCCCCACCGTCCCTCCCACACCAAGCGTCGGCCACAACGGAGATCGTTACAGACAGTGACACAGACCATGTCTCTGTCTGTAATGATCTGGCAGTCTACCTTCATATGGCAAAAGGAGCATGATCCGTAGTCCCTTACTATATAAAGGTAGATGCCTTCTGCCTCTGGCTGCATTCTTAAGCTACATCCAGGTGGCTTAAGGAGTTAATTCACATAGTATATATGTGTACACAAATCTTAATGTATAAACTGTGCTTAAAACAAGTCAAATGGTAAATCATGGTAATCTTACCTGTAATTATTCTAAGACTAAACCAATGGTTCTAGATTATAGAGAGTCCTATACTGTCAGCAAACATAGTAACACCGGCATTATGGCATTCCCTGGTCTTGTTGGGCATGGCCTAATTACAACACATGTAATGTCCTAATGGGGGGTGTTTAGTTATCAAAATAATTCCCAAATAATATTATAATATTATGAAACTAATCAAGAATGTCCTAACTCTATTAAATGAATAGATTTGCCTATATATAGACATTCATATTATGTCTAAGAATCAGCTAACCTACCTACCATAGCCTAAATATGTGACTAGATCACATCATTATGAACACTGACATCCAAACATGAGTGTAACTGTACTGTTAAATGTATTTTTCATGTGTTTTCTCTTGAGTAGCAGTTAACCAAAGCTCTGAAGCCAAGCTAATCCAACCTGAGTTAAATTAGTTTGCGTACAAGTAAATGTGTTTATTTTCAACTTGTAATACACGTGCTATTTCAGTTGCATGCAAAAGCTGAGAAATATCGTATATCGCTCACTACAGTTAACATCGCACTCATAATCTAGCCCTTAGTAAGGTAAGTTGTTTTCTTGTCAACTGATATAGATATATGTTCAATTTTCCATTGACTTCTAATTTATAATCTACGTACAAACATAGCTACCCAGAGTAGTCAATTTGGGACTGAACTATTTGTATAGTTAGTTTGATCAAATGGGCTGTCCATTCTATTGTGCCACTAGGCATTTAAATCTGCCCATGTTTAAAGTGGGGTATTTTAGGTTGGATTTTGAACATAATACACTTGTTAACTATCCCTCTAAATATTTAAAATCTTTTATCAGCTAAATAAAAAACATGTTTAATAAAGTTGTCTCATGCAGGACTATTACCTTAGATATAGTGTGATTGTTAGCTCAGAACCAAAAGCGGCTTCTACTTTACTGTTAAGACCTCTGGTTATGTTCAATGATCCCAATTCGAAAAACAACACTTTAGCTGTATTACTACAAGTAGGTAGGACATTCTACAGTCTGAAAAATCTCTCTCCAGCAGGTTCTTTATAGTGACAGAGTTAAAGGAAAAAATGTCTGAAAGAGAAAAAAACAAAACAAAAAAAAAAATAACAGCAATATAAGAAAGCTCAATGCATTTAACTACTTTGAAAAAATAATTTTTATAGAGGCAATTCATCTTACCTGATTAGAGTTAAAAGATTTATTTCATGTGTATTGTATTTTTTTTGTTTGTTTTTAATA